>NC_083099.1:44365604-44680553 GCF_949774975.1 Lagenorhynchus albirostris | reverse complement strand
AACTCTAGGAGCTGTGCGAACAAAGAAGAGAAAGGGAAATCTCTCCCAGCAGCCTCAGGAGCAGCGGATTAAATTTCAACAATCAACTTGATGTACCCTACATCTGTGGAATACATGAATAGACAATGAATCATGCTAAAATTCAGATGGTGGACTTGGGGAGCAATGATATATATATTTTTTCCCTTTTTTCATTTTGTGAGTGTGTGTGTGTATATTTCTTTGTATGATTTTGTCTGTATGACTTTGCTTTTACCATTTGTCCTACAGTTCTGTTGGTCCGTTTTGTGTGTGTGTGTGTGTGTGTGTGTGTTTATGGTGTTTCTTAGTATAGTTTTTAGTACTTCTTATCATTGATGGATTTGTTTTTTGGTTTGCTTGCTCTCTCCTTTTGTTTTCTTTTTTATTACTTTTTAATTTTTTATTTTCAATAATTATTTTTTATCATTTATTTTAATAACTTTATTTTATTCTTAATTTTTCTGTCTTTATTTTTTCTCCCTTTTCTTCTGAGTCATGTGGCTGACAGGGTCATGGTGCTCCAGCCTGGTGTCAGGCCTGTGCTTCTAAAGAGGGAGAGCAGAGTTCAGGATATTTATCCACCAGAGGCCTCCCAGCTCCACATAATATCAAACAGCAAAAGCTCTCCCAGAGATCTCTAACATCTCACCTGTAAGACCCAACTCCACTCAACAATCAGCAAGCTACAGTGCTGGAAACCCTAAGCCAAACAACTAGCAAGACAGGAACACAACCCCACCCATTAACAGAGAGGTTGTGTAAAATCATACTAAGGTCACAAATACCCCCCAAAAAAACCACCGGATGCAGTCCTGCCCACGAGAAAGACAAGATCCAACCTCATCCACCAGAACACAGGCACCAGCCCCCTCCACGAGGAAGCCTACACAACACACTGAACCAAACTTAGCCACTGGGGACAGACACCAAAAACAACAGGAAATACGAACCAGCAGCCTGTGAAAAGGAGACCCCAAACACAGTAAGTTAAGCACAATAAGACAGTGAAACACACAGCAGATGAAGGAGCAAGGTAAAAACCCACCAGACCTAACAAATGAAGATGAAATAGACAGTCTACCTGAAAAAGAATTCAGAGTAATGACAGTAAAGATGATCCAAAATCTTGGAAACAGAATGGAGGAAATACAAGAAAGGTTTAACAAGAACCTAGAAGAACTAAAGAGCAAACAAACAATGATGAACAACACAATAAATGACATTAAAAATTCTCTAGAAGGGATCAATAGCAGAATAACAGAGGCAGAAGAACAGAGAAGTGACCTGGAAGATAAAATAGTAGAAATAACTACTGCAGAGCAGAATAAAGAAAAAAGAATGAAAAGAATTGAGGACAGTCTCAGAGACCTCTGGGACAACGTTAACTGCACCAACATTTGAATTATACAGGTCCCAGAAGAAGAAGAGAAAAAGAAAGGTACTGAGAAAATATTTGAAGACATTATAGTTGAAAACTTCCCTAATATGGGAAAGGAAATAGTCAATCAAGTCCAGGAAGTGCAGAGAGTCCTATACAGGCTAAATCCAAGGAGAAACATGCCAAGACACATATTAATCAAACTGTCAAAAAGTAAATACAAAAAAATACATATTAAAAGCAGTAAGGGATAAAGAACAAATAACATGCAAGGGATTCCCCATAAGGTTAACAGCTGATCTTCCAGCAGAAACTCTGCAAGCCAGAAGGGAGAGACAGGACATATTTAAAGTGATGAAAGGGAAAAACCTACAACCAAGATTATTCTACCTAGCAAAGATCTCATTCAGATTAGACAGAAAAATTAAAACCTTTACAGACAAGCAAAAGCTAAGAGAATTCAGCACCACCAAACCAGCTTTACAACAAATGCTAAAGGAACAACTCTAGGCAGGAGACACAAGAGAAGGAAAAGACCTACAATAACAAACCCCAAACAATTAAGAAAATGGTAAGAGAAATATACATATTGATAATTACCTTAAATGGAAATGGATTAAATGCTCCAACCAAAAGACACTGACTGGCTGAATGGATACAAAAAAAAAAAAAACAAACAAAAAAACCCGCAGATATATGCTGTCTACAAGAGACCCACTTCAGACCTAGGGACACATACAGACTGAAAGTGAGGGGATGGAAAAAGATACTCCATGCAAATGGAAATCAAAAAAAGCTGGAGTAACAATTCTCATATCAGATAAAATAGTCTTTAAAATAAAGACTATTGTAAGAGACAAAGAAAGACACTACATAATTGATCAAGGGATCAATCCAAGAAGATATAACA
Source organism: Lagenorhynchus albirostris (assembly GCF_949774975.1). NCBI lineage: Eukaryota > Metazoa > Chordata > Mammalia > Artiodactyla > Delphinidae > Lagenorhynchus > Lagenorhynchus albirostris. The sequence continues at coordinate 44,678,244 of NC_083099.1, read as the reverse complement.
ACTGTAAATATTTTTGCACCCAACATAGGAGCACCTCAATACATAAGGCTAATACTAACAGCTATAAAAGGGGAAATCGACAGTAACACAATCGTAGGGGAATTTATTACCCCACTTTCACCAATGGAAAGATCATCCAAAATGAAAATAAATAAGGAAACACAAGCTTTAAATGACATGTTAAACAAGACGGACTTAATTGATATTTATAGGACACTCCATCTAAAAACAACAGAATAAACTTTCCTCTCAAGTGCCTGTAGAACATTCTCCAGGATAGATTATATCCTGGGTCACAAATCCAGCCTTGGTAAATTTAAGAAAATTGAAATCATATCAAGTATCTTTTCTGAACACAATGCTATGAGCATTGCTAGATATCAATTACAGGAAAAAATCTATAAAAAATACAAATACATGGAGGCTAAACAATATACTACTTAATAACCATGAGATCACTGAAGAAATCAAAGAGGAAATCAAAAAATACTTAGAAACAAATGACAATTAAAACATGACTATCCAAAACCTATGGGATGCAGCAAAAGCAGTTCTAAGAGGGAAGTTTATAGCAATACAATCCTACCTCAAGAAACAAGAAAAACTCAAATAAACAACCTAACCTTACACTTAAAGCAATTAGAGAAAGAACAAAAAAACTCCAAAGTTAGCAGAAGGAAAGAAATCATAAAGATCAGATCAGAAATAAATGAAAAAGAAATGAAGGAAACAATAATAAGGATTAATAAAACTAAAAGCTGGCTCTTAGAGAAGATAAGCAAAATTGATAAACCATTAGCCAGACTCATCAAGAAAAAAAGGGAGAAGACTGAAAGCAATAGAATTAGAAATGAAGAAGGAGAAGTAACAACTGCCACTGCCGAAATACAAAGGATCATGAGAGATTACTACAAGGAACTCTATGTCAATAAAATGGACAACCTGGAAGAAAGGGACACATTCTTAGAAAAGTACAACCTTCCAAGATTGAACCAGGAAGAAACAAAATATAAACAGACCAATCACAAGCACTGAAATTGAAATTGTGTTGAAAAATCTTCCAACAAACAAAAGCCCAGGACAAGATGGCTTCATAGGCAAATTCTATCAAACATTTGAGAAGACCTAACACCTATCCTTCTCAAATTCTTCCAAAATATAGCAGAGGGAGGAACATTCCCAAACTCATTCTATGAGGCCACCATCACCCTGATACCAAAACCAGACAAAGATGTCACAAAGAAAGAAAACTATAGGCTAATATCACTGATGAACGTGGATGCAAAAATCCTAAACAAAATGCTAGCAAACAGAATCCAACACACAGTAAAAGGATTATACACCATGATCTAGTGGAGTTTATCCCAGCAATGCAAGGGTTCTTCAATATATTCAAATCAGTCAATGTGATATACCATATTAACATATTGAAGGATAAAAATCATGTGATCATCTCAGGAGATGCAGAAAAGTTTTTGACAAAATTCAACACCCATTTATGATAAAAATGCTCCAGAAGGTAGACATAGAGGGAACTTACCTCAAAATAAAGGCCATATATGACAAACCCACAGTCAACATCGTCCTCAATGGTGAACAACTGAAACCATTTCCACTAAGATCAGGAACAAGACAAGGTTGCCCACTCTCACCACTCTTATTCAACATAGTTTTGGAAGTTTTAGACACAGCAATCAGAAAAGAAAAAGAAATAAAAGGAATCCAAATCAGAAAAGAAAAAGTAAAGCTGTCACTGTTTCAAGATGACATGATACACAGAGAATCCTAAAGATGTTACCAGAAAACTACTAGAGCTAATCAATGAATTTGGTAAAGTAGCAGGATATAAAATTAATGCACAGAAATCCCTTGCATTCCTATACAGTAATGATGAAAAATCTGAAAGTGAAATCAATAAAACACTCCCATTTACCATTGCAACAAAAAGACTAAAATATCTAGGAATAAACCTACCTAAGGAGACAAAAGACCTGTATGCAGAAAATTATAAGACACTGATGAAAGAAATTAAACATGATACAAATAGATGGAGAGATGTACCATGTTCTTGGATTGGAAGAATCAACATTGTGAAAATGTTACTACTACCCAAAGCAATATACAGATTCATTGAAATCCCTATCAAATTACCACTGGCATGTTTCACAGAACTAGAACAAAAAATTTCACAATCTGTATGGAAACACAAAAGACCCCAAATAGCCAAAGCAATCTTGAGAATGAAAAACGGAGCTAGAGGAATCAGGCTCCCTGACTTCAGACTATACTTTCAGACAAAGCTACAGTAATCAAGACAGTATGGTCCTGGCAGAAAAACAGAAATATAGATCAGTGGAACAGGATAGAAAGCCCAGAGATAAACCCATGCACATATGGTCACCTTATCTTTGATAAAGGAGGCAGGAATATACAGTTGAGAAAGGACAGCCTCTTCAATAAGTGGTGTTGGAAAAACTGGACAGGTACATGTAAAAGTATGAGATTAGATCACTCCCTAACACCATACACAAAATAAGCTCAAAATGGATTAAAGACTTAAATGTAAGGCCAGAAACTATCAAACTCTTAGAGGAAAACATAGGCAGAACACTCTATGACATAAATCACAGCAAGATCCTTTTTGACCCACCTCCTAGAGTAATGGAAATAAAAACAAAAATAAACAAATGGGACCTAATGAAACTTCAAAGCTTTTGCACAGCAAAGGAAACCATAAACAAGACCAAAAGACAACCCTCAGAATGGGAGAGAATATTTGCAAATGAAGCAACTGACAAAGGATTAATCTACAAAATTTACAAGCAGCTCATGTAGCTCAACAACAAAAAAACAAACAACCCAATCCAAAAATGGGCAGAAGACCTAAATAGACATTTCTCTAAAGAAAATATACAGACTGTCAACAAACATATGAAAGAATGCTCAACAACATTAATCATTAGAGAAATGCAAATCAAAACTACAATGAGATATCATCTCACACCAGTCAGAATGGCCATCATCAAAAAATCTAGAAACAATAAATGCTGGAGAGGGTGTGGAGAAAAGGGAACACTCTTGCACTGCTGGTGGGAATGTGAATTGGTACAGCCACTATGGAGAACAGTATGGAGGTTCCTTAAAAAACTACAAATAGAACTACCATATGACCCAGCAATCCCACTACTGGGCATACCCTGAGAAAACCAAAATTCAAAAAGAGTCATGTACCAAAATGCTCATTGCAGCTCTATTTACAATAGCCCGGAGATGGAAACCACCTAAGTGCCCATCATCGGATGAATGGATAAAGAAGATGTGGCACATATATACAATGGAATATTACTCAGTCATAAAAAGAAATGAAATTAAGCTATTTGTAATGAGGTAGATAGACCTAGAGTCTGTCATACAGAGTGAAGTCAGAAAGAGAAAGACAAATACCGTATGCTAACACATATATGGAATTTAAGAAAAAAAAATGTCATGAAGAATCTAGGGGTAAGACAGGAATAAAGACACAGACCTACTAGAGAATGGACTTGAGGATATGGGGAGGGGGAAGGGTAAGCTGTGACAAAGTGAGAGAGTGGCATGGACATATATACACTACCAAACGTAAAATAGACAGCTAGTGGGAAGCAGCCGTATAGCACAGGGAGATCAGCTCGGTGCTTTGTGACCACCTAGAGGGGTGGGATAGGGAGGGTGGGAGGGAGGGAGATGCAAGAGGGAAGAGATATGGGAACATATGTATATGAATAACTGATTCACTTTGTTATAAAGCAGAAACTAAGACACCATTGTAAAGCAATTATATTCCAATAAAGATGTAAAAAAAAAAAAAGAATTTGTGGCAGGATACCCAGTGTTTAAAGAATCAAAGTTTGTGATTTACTTCCTAATACCGATATAAGACAACAATCCAGAATTATATCATTTACTTTTAAAAATGCAAATTTTAAAACCATTTATGAGAGCAGCAAAATTTTTTAAAAGTCAAATGACTAGACATACTGTATTTGACTCTATTTATATCAAAATTAAAAATGTTAAAGACATACCTGTATAATTTTGCTAACTTGTGATGACATTTATATGATCTATTCTTTAAAATATATGTGTGCTCATAACACACACGTATAAACCAAGATACACACACGTATATATGTATAGATAGGATCGGCAACATTTAATAGTATATTTCATTAACTTTTTGTCATGTAAATTCCCTAACTCTTCATAAAAATTATCTATTTTGCTTCAGTTGCAAAACTGTTGGGACTTTTATTGAGTTACAAATACATGTTGGCGATATCCAAACTTATGCTTCATTATTTTAGAATAAAGAATGCTAACTCCTATCTCTTTGATAATTTTCTTTGCCTTTCTCTGCACTATTTCAAGACATAACTCATATTCATTTCAGTATTATGCCTTTCTCTCCTGATAAAATCCAAATTTTACCTAAGTTGAATTTCCTGAGATAGATAATTCTTTTGTCTAGTACTTGAGTCAGTCTCAGCTTTTTGTTTTTTGCTTTGGCTGCGTGTACATAGCTTGCAAGATCTTAGTTCCCCAACCAGGGATCTAACCTGCAACTCCTGCAGTGGAAGTGTGAAGTCTTAACCACTGGACAGCCAGGGAATTCCCCAGTCTCAGTTTTAACATGGCAGATATAGTGGTACTACCCACTGGCAAATGCTACAGAATGAAAGAATAATATTTTAGAAAGAAAAGTAGAAATAACAGGGAAAATATCTGTCTTTGAGCAGGAGCATGCCCAGCGTAGTGATAGCTGTCACTGAAAAAACGGAATAATTATTTTGATTTGATTCACAGATAAAGGGAAGCCAGAGGAGAGTAACATAATCACAATATTTGGCAAGAAATAACTTGGGAATTCCTCTTTAGCAGACTAATTTAGAGAGGGACCAGGGAAGGGAATTTGCATGCTTGAGGAAAAATTGATCAAGGCCTGGATTATTTTGTATAATGGAAGAAAAATACCAATCAGCTAAGCTTTAATTAGGGAAGGGAGTACACAGTATGAGGGGCAGGTACCTAAGCTTCATAATATATCTTCCTTGCCTTGGTCCTATGTCAGTCACCCTATGATTCTGAATCCATGCTGAATTGGAGGATGAGAGAACTCTTGATGTAGATCTTTGAACGTAACTAAGGAATATGACAAATATGAATGTGCTTGGAAAGGAGGATAAAATTGTAGGAGAACATGCTTGTGAAGTTATACTGAAGGAATTTTGGATATTAATATAGATATAAAACTGTTAAACTACCCAAGGCAATTTTTAGGCTCTGTTTATTTTCTACATCCACAGTAGAGAGCAAAATGCATTGCTACTTTAGCAGACTTTTCCCAATTTCTGCTTCTCCATGTTACCTTTGTCATTTTTTCCCCTTATCTATTCCCTTTATGGAGATATTTTATTTACCAATATAACAAGCATATAAAAAACTGCCTGAAATATGGTAGTCGCTTTATAAATATTGTTTACTACATGAACAGTTTTTAGCTATAACTTTTACATTAGAATTATATCTACCAAAATATACAGTATTTCTTGTGTCTTGTCACCAAAGAAAATCCTTGCTGACACTTGAACCCATTATAAAAGTTATTCTAAAGTACATCATAGTGAAGCAAAGAAGCAAAGGTGTCAGTGAAAAGCAATTCAATTGTCTCGTAAATTTATGTATTTTATATTAATAATGTATGTTCTTTTATTTCACCAGTAGTTTATATTAAAGCAAGGGACCCTCAGTCTACTAGCTGCTTTACCTCCTAGATACATGCACATTCTACTTTTTTAAGTGAGTCATCCACATGTCTGGATCCTCCAGGTAGTTGCCTCCCTCAGGGAAGAAGATGACTGAGAAAGATTCCAATGTCCACAATAACAAAAGAAACCATCAAGAGCAAGTAGGGAAAATTAGTGCACTTTGTGTCCATAAAATAGTAAGACACCCTCAAATATCATGAGATGTACTAGAAAACAAAATGAAATAAATTGACACCAGAGGAAAAAAGATGATTCAGGAAAAAAAGACTATAATTTAAAAAAAAAAAAAAACTTTGTGTGAAACTTTAATTTCCAGAGTACGTAACAAGATAGATAATAGAGTACTTTAATTTGACCATCCCTTTAGCACTATATTTTCTGGTTCTTCTAATAGTTCTCTGACTTCCTGTGCTGGTTGGATCCTCTAGGTCTCATTTTTTTCTATAATTGTGCTTTTTTTTTTTATAATTTTGCTTTAACTTATAGATGTTTTTTAGGTTGTACCTTGCAGTTCTCAATAGTTTGCATTCTTGTGTATTTAAGCAATTTTTTAACTTCTAAGAACTCTTTTTGTTCTCTGGTTGCTCACATTTTTCATATACTTTTGTTCTTGGTTTATGCATGAGATATTCATGTTGTTTCTACTGTGAAAATTGCTTGGATTAATAAAATTTGTTTTCTCTTCTTCTCAATTTAAAAAGGCAAGATACCTAAAAGGAGATTCTCCTAATTATGTAATTTATCTTTGATCCATTCTATTAAAGAAAATACGAAATTTTAAGATGTTTATTAGTTATAAAATACAAATTTTGATTGTACAGCAAAATTATCTTATTTGCTACTTTATTCTTAGCATATATCATAGCACCTGACATGAAATAAAAGTTTAAAAGTGTTTAAGGGATAAACAAAGTTACAGAAACATATCAATATTTTAAAATTATTCTGTAATCCTTCACAGCAAACGTAAAAAGAATCAAAACAAAACTTTTCATGTGCTTAAGCTAGGAATGGACTCACCAAATCCCACAGCATCAGAAGATAAGCGTTAAGTGCCATGTAGTTTGGAACATATCAAGAGAAGGGAGTTCTGGGCACTCACACTAGGCTTATCTGCTGTGTTGGTAGTAAGGTAAGGTAAAGAATGAAGGGAGGTAATTTCAAAAGATCAAAACTTTCATTCATTTTGGAGGAGGAGTGCAGGAGGTGCAGTCAGAATGCAAACAGAAGGCAGAAAAAAACTATAAACCCATCTTATCTACCAACAATCCCAAGTTTTAGAAGTAACAGTGGTTCATGTGGAGTGAAAAAAAAAAAGGAAAATAAAAAATAATGCATATATATTTATATATAAATACAAATATAAACATATTAAAAGTTTAGAGTGTTTATATACAATATATATTTTATGTATAAATTTTATGTATTTATACATAAATATAGATATAATATATACATAAATATGTATATATTAGTACTATATTAGTACACATATATGTGTGTAATTACATTATACATGCAGACACACACACACACACACACACACACACACACATACACTTTGTGTTTTCCAACTTGGCATCTTAATCAGAAAAACAGACCTCTGAAGCTTATTAAGCTCAGAAATGAAAAAAATAAAAAATACACATTGAACCATAAACGAATAGCCCAGATATCAGTCTAACCATCAACACTGGGATAAGTTTATCAAGAAAGATTGTACAGTCTCAAAAACAAGGTCTTTTTCCAATAGAGAAGGCCATATCTTTACAATCTAGTGAACTATTAGTAGGCAGGTATTCAAACAAAGTTTGGAAAACACTTCCAAAATTAGATGTCCACTGTTGTTAATCTATATCTATTTTTCTCTGAGAACAAAGGAGACTAACAGAAAATGTTCTTCTATAATTTTCTAAAGAGACTTGCTGAGAAAACAGGGAAATAATTCCACTTACAGTTTTTTCTTTTTTAATCTGATAGACACAAATTGGCCACATAAAGTAAATAGTAATTGCCTCAGACACAGGAAAAAATTCAAATGACCAGTACTTACACACTCCTACTTAAGAAGAAAAGATGTAAGGACATAAAAAAAAAAAGGGACATACATTTAAAGATATAAATTCACATAAAATCAGGAAAGAGTAAAACTCAGTATTATTATCATGCAAGAAAATTAAACAAAACAATGAAATATAAGGATTAGAATTTAAAAATTAGCTAAATTGAAGCAAGAAGAGTTAAAAAATAAACTTAAGAAAAAACAATGTTATTGCAGAACTTAAAACTAAATAAGTGACAGAAAATGTCAGATTTGTACTTTTTTCATTTCAAATAATTACCATGGAAGAAGGTTCAAAAAATTATGGTGCATTAAAAAATACAGCTAGCTAGCACTAAGCATGCTACAAAAATTTCTTTGTAGGACATTTGGTTCTGTTCAAAATGTCCACAAGATATGTGGTCCCATGCCTAAAGGACCTTGCAATTTGGTCTTATCCAAAACATCCTTGAGCATATTTGATCCATGACAAGTGGTTCTAGACAAGACCTTTTGGCATGAACCAAATGTCTTCCTGGATGTTTTGGGTAATAAAAAATATGACCAAATATCAAGGACCTTTTGGTGTGGACCAAATATCTGTGCACATTTTGAACAGGACCAAATATCAAGTCCTACTGGGTGTGGACCAAATGTCTTACAGATGTTTGCACAGGACCAAACCTCCGCTAACCCAAAAAGTTCAGTCTGCCCATGACAAAGGATATTTATTATATGGGATGAACCTATTCTATTGAAAACAACTATGAAATCTGTGTAAATATATAGGAATGCCTGTTTAAAGGAATTTCAGAGACATCAACAGAGGAAACACTTGAGAGATTGCTATTGCAGAGAGAATGAAATCAGCAGTAAGTGAATATTGCCTTATCATAGCATATCTCCTGAGGTCATTTATCAACTCCTACTGTGGTAAAATAGGACTTGGCAGAATACTGCAGTCACACTGGGCTGAGAAAACAGAAGTTGAAGATTGGATTACTCAAAGTGTCTGGAAATGGGACGAAAAGTCTGAAGAAAAGAGAAAGTCATAGGAGTGACCACAGACATCTACAGGGAATCTCCCTTTGAAGAAATTATCTGCTACTAATTTCATCATATACAGGATAAGACTAATAAATCTAGCATAAAGCTGAAGCAGAGAGGCTAAAGAGCTGAGTTCAGATTTTAGCAGATATTCATTGTTGATGAGATAAGTTAGAGTTTAATACCAGTGTAAAGTGGTTTTGGTAAACACCCTAGGCTTTTAGTTGAGACTCCAGAGGTCATGCAACTAGGTGTAAAGAAACACTGAAACATTAACCCTGAAAAAGCATAAAAATCAACCTTTTACAGAATTGAGATAATCTACTTATATCTTATATTCCTGACATAAGAAAACTTAACCCTCACAGGAGGAAGAAAACATAGTCTAAAGTTTCTACAAATTTTAATGTGTGATGTCTAATATCCAATTAAAAAAAATTGGATAAGGCATCTATAAAGGTATCTATAAAGCAAAACCAATTGATTAAAACCAATATATAAAACATACTATGGAAAAGGAGAGATAGAAATGACTTGAATTTTGGCAAATCAGATTGAATTTTTGGAATGAAATATTTTAAATAGCTATGTTAATTATGCTCAAGCAAATTAAGCAAATTTTGAAAAAAATAAGAAAAAAATGAATCTTTCAAGAGGAATCTAATGAAAATACTAAAAGAAGTGCTATAATTGAAATTAATAATTTAAGAGATGGATTTAATAAATGATTAGACACAAAAGAACTATTAATGAAATATAGAGCAAGTTAGTAGAAAATATTCAGATTGAAGCCAAAACATAGAAGAAAAAAATACCAAAATACAGAAATAACCATCAAGGACATGTGAATGTGGTACCAAAGTCTAATATAATTGTAATTCAAGTTCATGAGGAAAGGAAAGAAAGGATAAGTTAGAAAAAATACTAAAAGAAATCTTGGCTGAAATTTTCCAAATTGACAAAAGATATTGAACTCTATGAATATTTTTATTATATTAAAATCTCAGCAAAACCCACATAAAAATTGTACAGAAGCCCATATCTAGGTATAACTATGTAAAAAAAAAAATCAAAGACAAAGGGGGCAGAAAAAACCATTAAGGGCAACCAGAGAAGGAAAATGCATTACCTTCAGAGAAGCAATAAAAAGTTCAAGAATTTTTCAAGAGAAATCATGGTAGCCAAAGACAAATAAAATAAAATCTTTAAAATGCTGAAATAAGAGTGCCAACCCAGAATGCTACAGATAAAATATTTTTCAGAATAATAGTGAAGAAAAGATATTTTAGACAAACAAAAGCTGAGAGAGTTCAGAACCAGCAGATCTGCACTAAAAGAAGAAAAATATTACCAGGTGTGACTGGAAATAAAGAATGAAGAGTAGCAGACAAAGTAAATCATCAAATCATATATAAATATTCATCATTTAATTATTATAATGATAATATAAAAATATTGGGTTCAAGGCACATGTAGAGATTACATATATGAAAATAATAGCACAAAAGATGGGAGCAGAGAATGGCCTTAAATATATGTAAGGTTTTCACATAGTTATAGAAGTGGTAAAAGTACTAACTTGAAGAAAATCATAAAATATTTGGTTATTAAACATACACTTTTAAATAACTCAAGGTTAAATATAAAAAAGTCATGGTGGAAATCAGAAAAATTTTGACCTGAAAGTTAATAAAAATATGACTTTTAAAACTTGTTCATTGCAACTAAAGCTGAAAGTAGAGGAAAATTTACATGTTTAAATGCATGTATTAAAGAAATCAATGATCTGAGCTTCCATGTTGTATGACTAGAAATAAAAACAACAAAGTAAAGCCAAAGACTAAAAAAAGAAAATAATAAAACTGAGTGAGATAGTCAGCCACAACTCTTGGTTAAAGTCAGTAATTTCCCCCAAATAGCTTACAATCAATTAGAAACCATAAAGCCTTATCTACTCAGAATTAACTTTATAATAAAAATAAATTGAGGAAAATAAGATTTTAAATGGAAAATGTATTAAACTTGGAAGACATTGTTCTATTTGGTAATTACATCAACAATTTCAAATTTAAGACAAAAATCGGGTCATGGGCTTTTGGGGCAATAGTATGCTCATCCTGCTCTACTTGGGGGTTGGGAGAACTGGTCCTTTTGACCATGCCTACCTCCCACCATAAGGCTAGTGGTGAGGGATGAGAAATACCACCAGCAGCCTGCCCCTGCGCCTCCTCCAGGAGCAAACTTAGCTGCAGACTGGGACCTGGGAAGAGAAAGCCGGCACCTGCCTAAAGCAGAGATTTTTAACAAGAAGCTGGTGGGGTGAGTTGGGTATGGTATCAAGTGGTGTCTCAAATACCATAGACTTTTGCTGTTGTTACCAACGTTAATTAGTTTTCCTTAAATGAAACATTCTCCATTTGCTGTATGCCCTTAAAACTATTTCCAGAGAATTTAAATAGCTAAAAAATAATAATTTTCACCAGTTAAATTGGCTTTTTTTTTTGCTCAGGAGAGGATCCACTGAACTCCTCACCGACCTAGAATCCACCTCTTAAAATCTTTTATAAAACTCATGACACTTGAATACTTCCATATAAATACTTTAAATAGAAAGACCAATGAACAAAATAGAAGAGTCAAATTAGATTCAATAATATGTTAGAATTTTGTATATGATAATGACATTTCAAGTAAGTGAAAATTTAATTATTAAAAATCGATTTTGGTAACTAAAAAAAATAAAAACAACTCTAAGGTTTTCTTTATCTTATTTAATAACATAAATTCCAGATTAGAATCTTGGCCCCTGTGAATTAAGGCATTGTCAATACTGAATTAAAAAGAAAACAAACAAAAATACTATATTGCTTTACCTTCATCTGTTGAATCAATGGAGTACTTTGAGCTTCTAGGCCAAGGCAGAACATTTGATAGGAGGAGCCTGGGTTTCTGGATGTCTACATGGAGCAGAGTCCTCTAAACACTGCACAAATCACTGTAATGTAAGTGACAAATAAACTGCTGTTGTATTGAGCAAGTAACACAGAGAAACACAATTTATAATTCACTTCGAAAACAGTGATATCCAGTATCCATAGGCAGAAACTACAGTACCTATGGTCAAGTAATCTCTGAGGTACAGTGTCAGCTGTGATTCTGACTTCCTGGCATTCCCTTTGTCCTGATTTTTTTCTGTGAGATTTTTGAGACACATAACATTCTGTAAGTAAATCTTATTCTAAGTTACACAGAGACGGTTGCTATGATTTGTATTTAAGAACCTTAACAGTTACATTTTTTTAATTTAAAAGTGTTCTTACAAATTAATGAGGAAGAATAAATGATTTGATAAAATTATAGAGTATATGTATTAAGTTCCTTTGATGTTCAAATCCTTTCAAAGAAAAGGAGAAAGAAGAAGAAATGTAAAAAATACTAGAATAAAACTTAAAAGAAAATTTTATGTCAAAGTTCTCCTCTTCTTGAAGTGAATTTCAAGAATAAAGTGCTGCTCAAACATGATAAAGTGGCAAATACAACAAAGGTAAAAATTTTTTAAATATTATTTGGATTTTGGCAAGAAAGTGTCATTAGTAAACATATTGAGATTATTTTATATGAAGAAGACACAGTATCCAGTAAAGAACTAGCCATATATTTGGCTATAACTTAAAAAATGAATAATCAGTAAATACTAGATGACAGAAAAATACATCAAACACAAATCTACTGGAATAGAGATGATTGAAATTTAATACCCATTTCCTATGCTTATATAAGATCTGATGGCAGATGGACAGGCTCAATATGTTTTTGAAGTGTTGAGCATATATATGCTGGGATGGAGTTTTAAAATTTTTTTATTATGTAAAGTACCTAAGTTTGAGTACTTATTCCCTAGATGTTCTATGAAAGCAAATAGTTGGGGCACAACTCAGGACCATAATAATTATGAAGTTGTCCCTTGGTAGAAAAATGCTTCCTTCTAGGCAGAATGGATATTAGGATTAAAAGTCAAAGTTTAAACCATTCCTGTGGCTGAATGAAGAACACTAAAGACCGGGGATTTTGCTCTGTGAGGTGATGCCTTCATTTATTCAAGAAATAGTCTCACTGCTTGGTTGGTCTTTCTGTATTCAGAACCAGCTGAACTCTGGCAGTGAGAGATTCAGAGAAAACTAATCTATGTCTGACAATTTAATGTTAGAGCTGTAAACACTTCTGGAAAATTTGATGTCACTGGGAGACTAGAAGAAAAGCAGGCTAGCCTCTTATAAACACATTTAAAAATTTTTTGAGTTTTACCTGGATGAAGAGTTCACTGATTAGGAAAAGACAACAGATAGGGTCAATAATGAGCACCATAATTCAAGGAACACCTGGCTGCTCACAGAAAAATGTTCCTTTATTTAATAATCATCATAGACACTAGTTTTGTACAATTCTGTGATTCACAGAGAGGATACTCAGGTTCAAGGAGGGAAAATGATACATGAAAAACTCACACCATGTCAGGCAGTGGATTTAGGTTCAAAAAAAAGCTATATTTTTATTATCTAGAGATTCAATTTAGATGATAATACTATTAAAGAAAATTAGTAAATATTATCTTAAAATTCAGGCTAGCAATTATCTTTGAGAGTAGGAGGAGGTTTTGTTTGGTCAAAAACAAACAAAAAAATATCCAGGAGCTTCTGAGGTATGGTGATTTCCTGAGGCTGACCTGGAGAGTAATTAGGTGGTTGCTCACTTTGTAATTATTTATTATATTACATATTTATGGTTTGTGTCCTTTTTTCTCTGTGTATTCTATTTTACAACATAAAGTAAAAAAATTATTTGGGGGACATTATTATGATGTTATTGGGTGGTCATTAAAGTGTTTTATGCAGAGAATGATGTAATATTTGCTTTGTGAAAGATTACTCTGGCTGTTACATGAGGAATGAATAGAAGGGGGCCAAACAGAAAGAAAAGTAGACACTACAACAATGACAGTGGAGATCCAAGTTACAGGAATATTTGAAAGATATTTTAGAAATGGAAACTAGGCTTAACGTAGGCTTAAACTAGCCTCCTAGCTATTCTCAGAACAAATGGAAGCATTGTGGCAGGGGAAGGGGATGATGAGTTCATTGTGAGATGCACTTTATTTCAAGTGTCTGTGATATTTCCTGGATGCTCAGTGTAGGGTGTGATGAACAGAATAAAAATGTCAGCTAAGAGCTATATTTGGGCAGTGCACAATATGGCAATTGAAGTCAAAGAATAGATGAGATCACCTAGGAAGATAACATAAAATGAGAATATAAGATAGAAGGCTATAATATAAATCACTTTATATATGGACATTCACAAATCTAGATGAAAATGAGACCACAAAGTTAATTGGTTGAAAACGGAATAATAAGCGAAATATCAGAAAAGAGCAATGACATCCAGGATCACTTTGTGGCATTGCCTAACTAAGATACAGGCATATAAAGACAGATGGAAGTGTGGATAGATGATAGATAGATCAATCGATCGATAGATAGACAGACAGACAGACATACCTTTAGGTGCATAGTTATAAAAAGAGGTATGCAGAAATTGAAGAAAGTCCTTGATCTTCCAGCTTTCCTAGCTTCATTGTCTGCTACTCTATTACATCTGTATTTTAAGCTAGGGCTAACGAATTATTTACAGATTTTAAATATCAATCAGTTTCTGTGCTTTGTGCTATATCTTTTGTCTAAAATAATCTTCATTTATTTCGTACCATTAAATTTTAATTGTATTGTAAAATTTGGCTTCATGGTAAATACTTCTGGAAATATTTTCTGATCCTGCAAAGAGATTCATTCTGTATTACATTTCTTGGGATTTATCCATATTTGTTCTTATCTCACTATACTATATACAACAATAGCCCTATAAATCTCCTTCAACAAGGAAGTTTTCAGGTAAAAGTCGAGTTCTTCCTTCTCTTACTTGCTTTTACATCACTGAGACACACTAGGCATTCAATAAATACTTGCAGATTGCTAATTTTTAACATTTTAAAAGAAAGATTATATCCCATATTATTCCTGGAATTTAGAAATAATATACTTGTAGAAAAAGGAAATTACATAGTTTGGGATTTATAATGTTGAATTGATAATACAGAATCAAGATGTATATATTCAAATTTATTTAAAACAATGTCTTTCCTTGGACTAAAAATATAAATATCACCAAAACTTTACTACAGATAAAGTTCATAGAAGTTTCCTAGAATACTTTTACTCCAAATTAATTCTAGAGTTTATCTTAATTACGTGAATGAATTTCAAAGGTTAACAGATTGTATCTATATTGAAGAAAAAGTAATAGACAGTCATTAAAATATGCATATTTATTAGAGAAAATGTAATCTTAAAACATTTAAGAATTTATTGCAAGACTAATATATACCATTTATTCCCCTAGTATAATAAGGCTAAAGTCAACATTTGTCCCAATTTGTCTTCAAAAAGGTTTTTCTTTCTGCCTATGCAAAATTACAATAATGTACTAATATTTGTGAGCTATGTACAAATGATAATATATTGTGATTATTTGGCTATTTGTTCCTGTGGCTGCACATGAAACTAGACAAGAATGAGCCCCCTCTTTCCTGTTATCTGCTTTTTGCAATTGCCACAGGTAAACGTCATCAATTTCAAGACAATGAGAGATTCCACTGAGCTATAAAGTGATTTGAAATTCATGAATGTGCAAGTTTTATGTACCGTAAGTCACTGTTTCACTCATCAAATGAATAGGACCAGCAATTTCAACCTACCTGTTCTTAAGAATTAAAGATTCCAAAGTCTATACTTTGCCATTTAAAATTAATGTTGGCCCTACTCTGGTGAGGACAGGATTATTTTCTAAGTTTTTTTCTTAAATTTCAGTATTGCTTTCATAGAAAATAAAAGCTTTTATTTTGTTTTACTTGATGTATAACATAGAATTCTAATTTATTGTAATTAGTATGATAACTGGCAAAAAGTGAACAAAATAAATATATTTACTAACCATTCTCAACAACTGAAAGAAAATATACAGAAAGCTATTTGGTGAATATGAAATCAGAAAAAGAAAACTAGTCTGGTTATATTAATTTTCTAACTGTTATGTCTTGATGAGAAGGCTAAACAGGAGTCTGAGTCTGGAATGATCTCTTACCTACTTTCCAAGATTTGGGGTAGGAAACTGAACAAAATGATCTAAGTTATGACTGAGCAGTGATGGCACACCAAAGTGAGCATGCTGGCTTAAGTAAGAACCATAGCTGATACATAAAACAAAATGTAAAATTATGAGAAAAGAAGAGCAGATATACACAGATGAAAATGATGTTTATGAGAGAGTATAATATTTAATGTTTATTATTTTAAATAGCAAAAAACTTCCAAATCTTTGGTATGCATTTTAGTACAAATAGCACTAAAATGTGGAAAGCGGTGCCGAATAGTTGCAAACAGATGAAAATGAAACATATTTGGAAAATATAAATTCAGATTCTATAATAAATTAATTTAATCCTAGCTCCACTCCTTACTTGCTTTGTGACTTTGGGCAAATTATTTAATCTCTGTGGCTCAGGGTCTTTATCTGTAAAACAGGGATAATTACAGTACCTATCTTATGAATTTGTCTTAAGGAAAATATGAATTAATGCTTGTAAAGAGCTCAGAACTATCTTAGCATACAATAAGACATTGTTAGCCATTTCTTATATATTTCCACATAGCACAATGGTCAACCTATGCAATTACTTACATTAAAAATATGATTATGATATATACCTAAGTTGCCATTATAAACATGTCTTATTGTATAAGCATTTGCAGAAATTGCATCCATTTTATTTAGATAACTATGTGTCAGCTTCAAATTTGTTTAAATGTAATGGGACTAATCTTATACTTTGTAAATTTCATAAGGAAAAGACTGTCACTTCACAAAATTTTATAAATGACACATTTCAGATCCTAATGTTACCAACTTTATCAGTAAGACTCCAAGATCAATATATTTTTAAACATTTGAAATCCACACTGTATAAATCAACTCAGGACAGGCAAAGTGACAGTGCCTGTGGAATTCACTGTTTGTCTTCCCTTGGTAATGAGACTGACTGATAATTCTTCTATGCTCTAAGTAAGTAAACTTCACTAATGTGAACCCAAGTCTGTAAATTATATTTTATATGTGGCTGACCGGTAAGCAAATTTGATTTCATGCAAATATTTTGAAGTGGATTAGTTGATAGAGAAACCACATCTGAATTCTAATAACATGCCTCTATATATACACAGGATGAAAACTCCTTCAATCCACAGGAAAGTGTCAGCATTAATAAAGCAATGTCATGCTATACCTCCCCCATAGCTGGCCTATATTGACATGAAAAATTATAATAGTAGAAATACAGAACTTTTCAGATATAAATAATCTTACTGTGTTATGAAATTTTTATCAGGAAGGGATAACTTAAGAGAAGGAAGAAATCAACTGCAAAGAATATCATTGCCATCTATTGACAATGGGTTTTGTGATAAAATGTAAAAATCTATTTTCATCTATTGACAATGGGTTTTGTGATAAAATGTAAAAATCTATTTTCATTGTATAATTGTGGATGTCCTATTTATTAAATAATAACCTATCAGTGTGTAGAAAAATAATTTTGATTTAGAGGATATAGATTTAGGGATAATAAATGGATATTTATACCACCTCAAACATTTTAAAAGCTCTAGAATATATTTACATAGTGATTCATATCATAATATGAACATTTTGCAGCATAAATGGTGAAGGCTTTTAGAAAGGGGCTGACTTTTCTTGTTGAGTGTTAATGTTCACATCTCTAAACACTGACTATCATAATTCCTTTTTTAGAGTAGTTACTAGGTAGGTAGTGGTAGCTTAATATTTATTGAATTTGCAAGATTCCTCTGTTTTATAAACTAAGTAATTTTATTTTAATTAAATGCTATAAATATAAAGTATATGTGTATGACTCTGTGTACAGGTGAAGTACTACAAAAAGGATAACAAACAGCGAACCTAATAAGGGGTCTTTCAGGGAAAGCAGACTATTAAAATCCCATGTATCAATCTACTTAAGCTTGCTAAAAATAATCTGCTTTATCTATGAGAAATGTTTTAAATATGTGCTAAGTCACCTATCTTTGCTTTGGCATGGCCTTGGTTTACCACTGCTATCAGGTCCAGTGCCCAGTCTTCCATTCAACTGATGTGTTTTTATACCTATAACAATAATTTAAATATACTCATAAGATACATACACTAAGATACATACACTCCCATAAACAAAATGATAAAAGGGAACAAAAGACAGAGGTAGTATTATAAATTAGCTTTATACATAAAATAAGATTTTCACTTGGTCTGCCTAAGTACTTTAAAACACTGGGCATGTAGCTTGGGCCATATTTTTGTACCTGCCGTAAAGAACTAAGAACACATTGCTCTAGGATCATTGCTTCTTCCAAATATGTATATGTATGGCTAAGGAACTAGCTTTACCCACTTTTTCAAGCTCATTACAAGTTTCTAGAACAAGAGAAAACAATTACGTACATTGAATTATTTTAACATAGAGTGACTGCTACCAAGAACACTGAACACTTTCACAATATATGTGAAATTGCCTTCCTCTACTTCAATTTCAGAGATAGTGCTAGTTTCCTGTACATTGTGATGTGTTCCATTATTCCATTAAGAGAGCTGTAATTGTTAGCTTAGGTACAGAGATAAGTAATCGTGGAAACAGATGATGATTGTAAGCCATTCTAACCCTATTACAACAAAGCCATTTGAAGTAAACTCTAACAAGGAGATTAGATTCCTCTCAGACCTAGGTTAAGACCAAAGGCAAAGAAAAGCAACTGAAATTGTACCTGTCTTTTAACTGGATGTGTACAAACTATAAATTGCAAAGAGAATTTTTATCATAGTAGAAGAGATTTTTGTTCTTTTTCTGACACATATTGTAAAATTATTCAATCACTATTTTTGTTAATTTGAAATTCTGGAAATTTTTATATGATTTTGTTAAAGCTTTAATTAAATAAGATTCAATAAAAACAAAAAATTCATTTTATGGTGGTAGCTGACTTGATCTACATAAGAAGAAAACACAGTTATATATATGTGTGTGTGTGTGAGTGTGTGTGTGTGTGTGTCTGTGTCTGTGTGTGTGCGTGCTTATTCTGGTATCAGTTTTCTTCCTAGCAAGTTTTTTTGTTTGTTTTGTTTTGTTTTTTTGCGGTACGCGGGCCTCTCACTGTTGTGGCCTCTCCCGTTGTGGAGCACAGGCTCTGGACATGCAGGCTTAGCGGTCATGGCTCACGGGCCCAGCCGCTCCGCGGCATGTGGGATCTTCCCAGACCGGGGCACGAACCCGTGTCCCCTGCATTGGCAGGCGGACTCTCAACCACTGTGCCACCAGGGAAGCCCAAGAGCAAGTTTTTATGAGGTCCTTATCAGAAGAAAAACAAATATGTTGTCTTATTTGTCCCATTAATTGTGCTCTATTCATAGAGTCAATAGATACATACCCAACCTCTGAGATTTCATCTATGCCCTTGAAAGGGCCCAGTTGACCTCCAAACATCCTCCCTTTTGTCTGCCAATATATATGAAAAATATATATTCTAAAGGTGAATATATTATTTCAAACATCAGCAAAGTATATTACACTGTTTTTTCTTTATGAGGCTTTAAAATTTGGCAATGACAAGAATACAAAATAGAATAACAAGTTATTTCTTTGCCTTAATGGAGCTTAAAATTTAGTATGGGCAATTCTAGAAGTCTACATATGAATGTACAGTGTACAACTTTTAAAGATAGCGGGTTTTTTGTGTCAGCAATGTGCCAGGCACTGAGTTAAGCATGAAAAGATAAAGATGCTTGATAAAAATTTTACAGAGAAAGAAAATAAAGCTCAGAAATACTGAGGAACTTGATCAAAAACAAACAGCTATAAAAGAGAAGTCCATACTCAACCCAAGTCAGTTAATTACAAATTTCTATGTTCTTAACTACTAGGCTACTCTGCCTATGAGACATTTCAAATAAGAAGCACAACTCAGGGTTATCAAGCCTTGAAACAACATGTCATTTATAACAAGTAGGAGTCAGGGCAGATTCTTGGAGGAAGTGATATTTAATCTTTACACTGAGGCCAAGAAAAGCTGCAGACAGTGAAGGAACTTAGTGAATGGTGGTACAGATTTCACACAAGGCATGCTATGTTCAGAAAACTCAATGTCCAATTTTAGGCAAGTTGAGTGAATAAATGACAGTAGTTACAGACACATTTATACAAATGGCTTGGCCAAACTGTGGAAATTTTGAATAATTTGACTAGAAAATTGAACATTATTCTGTAGACAAAAAAAAGTATATGGGATATGTTTAAATTTCAGTTAAAATTGCTTTTGGGAAGATTGATTTCTCAGCAATATGTAAGATGGTACTTGAGAAGGACTACATAAAAGACAACTCTACTTAAAATCTCTCTACATAAGCATGACTCATTAGCACCATTCAAAGCATTAAACAGATCAGTGCACCCATCCTTCTTAAGTTATTACAATGTAAAGAGGAGAAAAAGGGTTGGAAGTACTAAGAATTGGGATCTGGAGAGATTTTTAGTTAAGAGACTTGAAAAGCTTGGGCCCAGTGATTTTTATCATGATTTTCCCCAAACTCAGCAAACCATCACAATCCTTTGAGTTTCATTCTTTTCCCTGAGATAATACCCTTATCACATCAAGAAATATCGTGATACATGGAATCCTAATCATCCATGGCTGTAGTCAAGGATTTGACTGGCATTCTTTTGGGAGAGAAAGAATGGTTTTAGTCAGAAGAGCAAAGAGTAAAGAATATTTGTGGCTGTTGAACTGAGGTCTCTAGAGTTAAAACAACAACAACAACAACAATTTTAGCTCCTACTCCTCTCTAGCTGCTCATCATCAGGTTCTTTATTCTTCCTCAAGGACTAGCATTTATTGTTCCCTCTGCATGCAATACCCTTATCCCAGATGGCTCTCCTTCACTTTATCAGAGAGAATAACCAACAGTTTGTCACTCCCTATTTCCTGGTATATTATGTTTTTATTTGTCTATAGACTGTCTTCCCTAAAAATACCCAAAAATTAGATAACACATAGATGGGGGTTACTATGTGCCAGGTATTGTTTTGAGCACTTTAGAGTAACTCATTCAACCATATGAGAGATTTACAATTATCCTCATATTACAAGTGAAGTAACTAAGCTTCAAGTAGATTACCAAACCTGCTGAAAGCTACACAGCTAAATATTATAGGAGAGTTAGGATTAGAACTCAGGAAAGTGACTCCAAAATCTAACATATAAACTATCACATTCTGCTGTCTTATATAAGTGCTATGAATATAGAAATTTGATCTATTTTAGTCACTACTGGATTTCCACTAACTAGCACAGAGCCTGGCACATAAATGATAGCTATTTTCAGAATATGTGACTAAACCAGAATGTTAGCATATACTAGGAAAATGTAGAAGTAGATTCCTTGTTTAGAAGGTTTGTGTTACATTGGGACATCAACAGTAAATGAATGAAATACTTAGGAATAAACCTACCTAAGGAGGTAAAAAACCTGTACTCCAAAAACTATGACACTGATGAAAGAAATTGAAGATGGCACAGATGGAAAGATATACCATGTTATTTGACTGGAAGAATTCATATTGTTAAAATGACCATACTACCCAAAGCAAGCTAGAGATTCAATGCTATCCCTCTCAAAACACCAATGACATTTTTCACAGAACTAGAACAAGGAATTAAAAAATTTGTATGGAAACAAAAAAGACCTTGAATAGCCAAAACAATCCTGAGAAAGAAGAATGAAGCTGGAGGAATCACACTCCCTGACTTTATACTATGCTACAAAGCTACAGTAATCAAAACAGTATAATACTGGCACAAAAACAGACACATAGATCAATGGAACAAAATGGAGAGCCCAGAAATACACCCATGCATTTATGGTCAATTAATCTATGACAAAGGAGGCAAGAATATACAGTGGAGAAAAGACTCTCTTCAATAAGTGGTTTTAGGAAAACTGGACAGATACATGCAAAAGAATGAAATGAGAACATTCTCTAACACTATAAACAAAAATGAACTCAAAATGGACTAAAGACCTAATGTAAAACTGGAAACTATAAAACTCCTAGAGGAAAATATAGAACACTCTTTGACATAAATCATAGCAATATTTTTTTGAAACTGTCTCCTAAAGTAAAGGAAATAAAAGCAAAAATAAACAAATTGGACCTAATTAAATTTAAAAGCTTTTGCACAGCAAAGGAAACCACTGACAAAATGAAAAGACAACCTACCAAATGGGAGAAAATATTTGCAAATTATATGACCCATAAGAGATTAATAGACAAAATATATAAACAGCTCATATAACTCAACATCAAAAAACAAACAACCCAATTAAAAATGAACAGAAGATCTGAATAGACATTTTTCCAAAGAGGAAATGGAGATGGCCAACAGGCATATGAGAAGATGCTCAACACTGCTAATCATCAGGGAAATTCAAATCAAAACCACAATGAGATATCACCTCACACATGTCAGAATTGCTATCATCAAAAAGAACACAAATAACAAATGTTGGGGAAGATGTGGAGAAAAGGGAACCCTCATACCCTGTTGGTGGGAATGCAAATTGGTGTAGCCAGTGTGGAAAACAGTATGGAAGTTTCCCAAAAAACTAAAAATAAAACTACCATATGATCAAGCAATTCCACTCCTAGGTATGTATCTACAAAAAACCAAAACACTAATTCAAAAATATACATGTACCCCAATGTTCATAGAAGCACTATTTCTAATTGCCAAGATATGGAAGCAACCTAAGTGTCTATCAACAGACGAGTTGATAAAGAAGATGATTGATATATATTATATACATATTATATATATATACACACATATATATACACACACACACACACACACACACACACACATAATGGAATACTACTCAGCCATGAAAAAGAATGAAATTTTGCCATTTGAAACAACATAGATGGACTTGAGGGTATTATGCTAAGTGAAATAAATCAGACAGAGAAAAACAAACACTGTATGATATCACTTATATGTGGCATCTAAAAAATACAACAAACCAGTGAATATTTTTTAAAAAAAGGGCAGACTCACAGATATAGAGAACAAACTAGTAGTTACCAGTGAGGAGAGGGAAGTGGGGAGGGCAAGATAGTAGTAAGGGATTAACAGGTACAAATTATTATGTATAAAATAGGCTTCAAGAAAATATTGTACAACACAGGGAATATTGCCAATATTTTGTGGTAACTATTGAGTGTAACCTTTAAAAACTGTGAATCAGTATATTGTATACCTGTAACATTAATATTGTATACTAACTATATCTCAATTTAAAAAATGTTAATGAATATAAACCAAGGCTAAGACACCAATATCTTCACAGGGGGCAAAGGGCTTCATTAATCTCACTGTGAAAAGAAAATGTAAGTTAATACCAGCATTTTGCAATGCATACATCTATATTTATAATGTCTTATATATACATACTTGAATATAATTAATTTTTAGATATGGGTATATCTATTGTAATCGTTCATTTTAAATATTCTTTTTATTTATTTTTTTAATCTCAGAAATAAATACTCAGCCCCAAAAATTTGATCAGGAATTTTTTTCATTCCTAATAAGCCCTTTTTTTGTTTTTTTTTTTAATGTTGTAGCATTGTTGATTAACAATGTTGTGTTAGTTTCAGGTGTATAGCAAAGTGATGCCATCATATAGGTATCTATTTTTTTTCACATTCTTTTCCCATATAGGTTATTACAGAATATTGAGTGGAGTTCCCTGTGCTTTACAGTAGGTCCTTGTTGATTATCTATTTTATATATAGTTGTGTGTCCATGTGTGTCTATATTAATCCCAAACTCCTAATTTATCCCTCCCCACCCTCACCTTTCCCCTTTGGTAACAATAAGATTGTTTTCTAAGTTTGTGATCAGAAATTTTAAGGAGAGGTATCTTAGCAAGGAGAAACGAAAAATATATAAGGTTATTTTTATGTTTCTCATAAGATACCTTTTATCTGCACAGCTTACAAAATGGTATCTGTTTTTGATCAACCTTACAGCTTTTAGCCTAAAGATAGATACTGCATTTTTCAGTTTATTTTAGGAAAAACACAGTATTTTCACCCAATTGTCTTTAAATACTTTCAAATGAAATTACATTAAATTTTATTATATATAGCCAAATTATATGAATTATTTTCTGCATTTAAAGGACTCATATTTGGGAAAAAATAAAACAGGCAGATCAAATACATGAAATATTTTTTGTTAAAATCATGTGAATCCTTAGTTAAAACAATTATATTTTTAAGGGACAAATGTCATGTAGTAGTCGATTTATTGTGCCTTATTTCAGTTAAGTAAAGTGCCATTAACTGGGTCCTACTGAGTTCCTTGAGAATGAAAATTTATTTTTAAATACTTACAGAGTTTGTGTTCCTAAACCTGGAACATATATCCAAAGCTGAAAGTTACCAAACTTTTATAACAAAGATTTAAGGCATTCTGACGAATAACAGTGCCTAGAAAATATGGTTACACATTTTATTTTTGAACGACACAAAACTTTCAGATCACTGCACAATTATCAGTTACTCCCTTCACAAGGAATGGTTTTTGCAGGAAGCTCTCCCCTGTAATAGAATTTATGAAAACCCTGATTTGAAATATAGAAGAGACCTTAAAGATAAAGCTTGGCTTTTTCAATACGGAGAGGAAATTTTACTGTTTAAGTGCTAGGTTTAAGAGGAAAGTATATAATTTAGGGATCCTGGTGATAGAAACATATGAATGGAGTCACCAAGATCAATATAAGGTAGTAAGTGAAATAATGCCACAAAAACTAAGGTAGAGACACTGTTTCTGAAAAGATATAATCAGCTACAGACATAATATATTAAAGTCATGTGACTATATTGCTGGCTTTTGGGAATTGGGGTGAAGATAATAAACTGTAGTTAGAGGATGCACTTTGTTTTATGAATAACATTTTCTAAACTGCTTATTTTAGTATATGTCTTCCCTTCCTCCTTGCGGGGAACAAAAGCTCTTTGAAAATTCAGATTGTTTACCATGCTTGTAGTGAAATACCTAATTTACTAGAACAAAGGCAAAATACGTTTTTAAACAGAGATAAAGCATTTCTTTTTTGAGCTTTTTTTCTTTAACTGGGTGCTCCTATCATTAAAAATTATGACAGTTTCTGATATTACTATGAAATTTTACAAGTGAGGTTTAAGATTATGCTGAAATAATTCAGTAAAGATTTTGCTGTTTTTTGTGTCTCCTGAAAAATTAAAACATGATTAAAAAAAAGACCTATGCGATCAAAATTACACAGAAGGGTTAGGAGACATAGGTTTTTAGGTTCTTCCCTTGGATCTAAACTAATTTACTATTTGACCTTCTGCAAATAACTGCATTTTTGGAACAAAGTGTTTTTCATCTTTTAAATGGGTATACTTTAAAAAAAAACTATTTCAAGGGGCTGTTGTTGTAGAAATTAAATTAAATTAAAAATTAAGGTGATTAAAATTTTTATTTTATTGCATATTTTTACATATTCCAAATATTACCTGTAATCAATCTGTACCTTTAAAAATAATATCTCTGGAATATCTTTTCTATTATTCCATCAGACCAACACTTCCATCAAACCTTTGGCAATTCTGCTCCCCAAAAATCTCTGCTGAGCACATTTCCCCATTTTGGTTTTTTTCCACATAACTTACAAATTAATCTAAAATAACCATTTTATCATATCAAACCTTTGTTTAAAAAACGTTTCCATGATTCCTTCTTTCACAAAATAAATTGTGAACCATTTACCTTATCAGTCAGATCATCCAACATTTAATTTCAGCTTCTACTTCAGTTACTGCATCTCGTTTTTTGTCAACGCTGGGGTGTGTAAAGAAACTAGTAGTGAGGACACTCACGTTGGGGTAAGAAAGGAGGCTACCTGTGGATAAGGAGGTGCTAACCAATAGAACATTGAGGCTTCCTTGAACCCTAATGGTATCAACATCTCTGCCTGCTTGAAATGCAGGGAAAACCTCCTCCTATAGTCCAATGGGACTATCTATCAATCCTTTTGGGCTTTATAATTTCCTGCTGTTCTTCCATCCAAGTTGTTCTCTACTAGGAATGTCCTTTGAATTCTCTCAGTATCAAGAAGGATGAGGGAAGGGAAGATGAAAAGTTACTTCTCCATGAATCATTTACAAAACCTCTCATTTGGAATTAATCTTTCATATATTTTCTTACCACTTTGTATTATAGAACTTATTACAGTATTGTCTTACATTCTGAATATCCAGTGACTTTTATGTTTGTCTCTCTCTCTCATCATATTAAGAGAAATCTAAAGCAGGGCTCATGATCTATTCATCCTTTAATTTCACACAGTGCCTGGAACTGTGTCACTTTATGACGTAAACAGTATACATCTTGTTCAGTTACTTGGAAGGCAGAATAAACAAGCTTCTACACAGAATCGCTGTGGAGAATTCTGAGGCCAATCTAAGTTTTATACCTTTGTAGGAAACTGTACTTTCTGACTTGGCTCTTATACTATTATTTATTTTCCATTTATGTTTAGAAGTTTCACAATAATGAGAATCTTTGTATTTTTTATGAATTTTTACTGGAAGCTAGAGAGAATTATTGATTTATACATATAAGTGATTTTTAGCTTATGAACATTTTCTTCTAGTAAACTTTGAATTTATTTCTCCCACATATACTCTGAACTTCTTGAATGCTAATTATTTATTGTTTAAGTAAATAATTAGTTTATTTTGTTTCTTAACTTAGTTTATTCTTGTTTCTTAAATCCATATCCTTCATGTCCAAATTTTCAAATGTCACTGCTTATCAGAATTTTTGGCACCTGGTCAATGTTATCAAATAGTGGAATAAATGAATGACTTGTATACAATTAAGACATTTTGAAATTTTTAAAGAAAGGGAATAGAGATTGAAGGATATAAAAGTTATCCCTAAAAATATTTAAACCTGTTTATAAATGCCCCATTGATTCAGTTTTCTCAGAAAAAAAGCAGGAAATATTAATTTTAAATGATTCACCTTTCAAATTATTTAAAACAATGAAATATGCATATTTCTAAAAAACTTAGCATTAGTCAAGTGAAAACACTTAATGTTTCTAAAATTGTTCAGTCTACACTACCACAATTTGGCATGGGCATTTATTGGAAAGTAGAACAATTTATGGCTCTTAGTACTACTAATAAGTTTCACTATAGGATATTCATTCCAATCTAAATTATTAAGGTATTTATAACTCTTACCACCTATCAGCTATTGTAGCAGCTAACTTGAAATGAATTGGCTTGTCTCTATTTTGTTACTAGAAGCTAGAAAAGCACAGCATCATAAATATTACCATTATTAAAACTCTTACTGGCAGTACCAACAGGGAGAGTCTGAAGAGGCCAGAGGACTCTAAAATAACTCACTCCAAGAGAAAGTGCTGCTTAGATCATGTAGGCATGTAGACAGATACTAAGTCAGGGTGCTGCTATGGTTCATAGCAAAATCTAGTATACTTATAATTATTTGTCAGTTTGACATGATGCATTGACAATGCATTCTTAAAGATAATTGAAAACAATATAGGATATATCAGTTATCTATTGCTGCATAACAAACCATCCCAAAGCTTAGTGGATTAAAATAACATTAATTTGCTGTGATTTTGTAGGTCAGAAACTTGGATTGGACTCAGCTGAGCAAGTCTTCTGCTGGTAGCATCTGTCTGGGGTTACTCACAAGACAGTTAGTTAGTCTATTAGTCGGGAGATCAGTGGTCTCAGGGATCTTAGCAGGACTGCTTCTCTATGCTTTGTGAGTCCCACCTTCCACTAGGCAGTTGAGGTTTCCTCAAATGGAGTTGAGGGAACAACAAAGGGCTACTTCTGATGCATAAATGTTACTGTCTCATTGGCCAAACTAGTTACATGTTTAAGCCAGAGTCAATATTGGAAGGGGTTATATAGTTGCATGGACATAGGGCGATGTGATCCTTTAGCCATTACTATAACAATCTACCACCTGTGGTAAGTCATAAGTGAACTTTGGGCATACCCTAGATAGCATGTTTTAAAAAAATTATTTACACTAACATTGCAGATTATTTGTCAGAAGTGCAAAGTTTAAAAAAAATATTTATGTGCATTTTTGTAAAATTGTATTCTGCAGCTTTCTTTAGCAAAATCTTCTTTAAGTAGATAAGACAGAGTTATTGAATCACATTATCACAATTTAATCATAATCTATTGACATTTATTGCAGAAGACAGTAAAGATCAGATTCACATATTTACAACTGCCTCAAAAATTAATGCATCAACTTTAGTTAACTTTTGTCAAACTTCAAAAAAATATTATTTAAGAAGTAATTTCAACAATAAGTTTCAATTAATTTTTCTTTGGGGCTAAAACAAGTTATCAGAATGTTAGGTTAAAAATTACTAAATACTTGAAATTTGATTAAAAACTGCCGTTTTCTGCAGTTTCAAAGAAGTATGCCTCAGGTAGGCTTGGCAGATAAAATACAGGATGTACAATTAAATTTGAATTTCAGATAAATAATGAATTTTTTATATTTTTCCCAATGTTATATTAACTAGGCATCGTGTATTTTGCTAAGTCTGGTAAACCTTACCCTCAAGGCATTAGTTTTAAAAGGTTTCATTCAACTTGCTCTAAAGAGATGATGTAATGAAAAGTTATTATTTAGGTACTCTTGATAAAAGAGAACTGGCCATGAGAAAATCAAATAGATCTGCCTTGTGTTCCAGAATTCCATTAATACTACTTGACAGGGTATGAGACCACATGGAAGATGTGTATGTAAATGAGATTCTTGTTGGATAATACATTTTTCTAGGCAGGGCTGGTATGCTCATATCGCAAATGATTTTCTCCACAACTGGAGGTAAATCTTCTAAATGCCTCACATCTACTGATAATGTTTTACATATCCATGTTTATGAAAATCATCCAGAAAATTTGTAGTGTTGTCTCATATTAAAATGTATATTTACTTGAGATATTGAAGTCCTTACTAATCAACTCATATATCTAAGAAATAGTGTTTAAAGTTAAAATGGTATCATAAGATATGACTTTTTTAGGAATACAGAAACTTCCTCTAGTAGATGAATGACCAAAGGAGAGAAGAAAGGAAATAAAGGATTAAGTCTATCTTATCAATCAGATTGTAACTAGAAAGCAATGTGTTTAAAACACTAATCCCAAAATATCTCTCCCTCTCTCTTTCTCCTTCCACCACACATGCATATACTATAGAATATACAGTATATTAAACATATATCACCTGTATATTATTAAAAATAATAGGTTTGTGTAATGCAGAGTATGTAATTCCTTAAGATGAATAGCAACAAGGAAAATTTTATGTAGGTATATTGATGATTATTTCCTATAATACAGGGAAGAGTTACATTTAGATAGTAGGCTTATATTAATTTATATAATTGACCTGAAGTATCCTCACATAATAAAGCAAGATAACTTGCAGTGCATTTTTCCACAGGCCTAGCTCACATATTCAGAGAAGTTCTTCTTGATGAATTTGAAATATATTATAGACTCCTTGACTAAAATAAATTTTTTTGAAAAGTACAGTAGTCAGCTAAGGGCTACCATGACAAAATCATAGACAGTGAGGTTTAAACAATAGAAATTTATTTTCTTATAATATTTTTGGCTGAAAATCTAAGATCAGGGTGCCAACATGATCAGATTTTGGTACCAGCTCTCTTCCTAGTTTGCAGACAGCCAACTTCTTGTTGTGCCCTCATATGACAGAGAGAGAATAAGCTCTCACAATTGTCTCTACGCTGGTGTCTCTACTTATAAAGACATTGATCCCATCAGACCACGGTCTCCCACCCTCATGGCTTCATCTCACCCTAATTACCTCCCCAAAGCCCCATCTCTAAATACCATCATGTTTGGGATTAGGGCTTCAACCTATGAATTTTGGAGAGACATACACATTCAATCCAAAATAAAATGCTACTTCTTCTAGAATCCCATTTTACTTTTAAAGAAAGCATATATCTTCATTTATTTCATTCATACCTTTATAATCTCTTAAGCATTCTATGTACATAATACATTGCACAATAAATGCTGGATTTACTTTGTTAAATTACGTTTTTGACTTTGAATTTTATCCTTAAAGGAGAAAAGAATAAATGGTGGTAGAATTTATGATGGCTAAAGTTGTAGGCTTGTTTCTGAAATGGACAACCTCAGTGCAGAAAAAGCCATTCTTTCCACATAACCTCAAGAAAAACAGTTGAGATACTGTTCAATGCAGGCCATGTGTCGAAATTTGAACTAATCTTGTGCAGTGATTATTGAGGACTAAGTCATATATCTATTCTTAGCACAAAAAGACAAAGACCTAATTTCCACCTAAAACAAATGGGAGACCAAAAGAAAGCAATAGTTTGAGTGGTTAGAACAGAGACCTCCCATATATGGGTGGATACCATGTGTTTATTTAATCATCTCAAATTTCCCAAAACTTATAAAATTATTTAATTCTTTAATGATTTCTTTTTCTTTCAATAAAAAGAAAAATTAGCTCATTATATAATATTTCATGTTGAATTTTTTACCTTTTATGTCTAGTAATTCCTTCCCTTTAAATATATTTATGTGACAAATAGGAAACTCAGTCGACAAAATAAAAATGTGAAGTATTAAAAATTGTCAGAAAACAGGAGAAAAAAAGAATCCTTTCTATGTCATTTGATTCACAGCATCATAGTAACATGTCAAAAAGCAAAATAAAGCTACCCATATAGGTACTTTTTGTCAAGAATATAAAGAGGGTATTTATTTACCTGGGTGCTTTAAGACTCGGCAGAAAATATTTAGTATCTTGCGAAGTCCATATTATGGTTATTGCTAGCATTTGGAACTGGAAATATAAGTTTTAAAGTCTTGTTTCTACCAGCAAATGATATCAATTTAATAAAGATATGCATCCTTTTATGTATCAAATTCTTACCTGGAAATGAAAGAATATTAATTTAGTAATCTGAGCTCTCTTTTCCAGGGCTAACATTGTATAATTTCAATTCTGGTTCTATTTACTAATCCCAGTGGTGGGAATAGAAATTCTTTACAAACCTGACACTAGCAAGAATTGAAGTAGTAAAGGATTAAGCAACTGTAGCTGGATGTTCATTTCATATACAATTGTTATTATAGGAGTGACGGTTATAAAGTTTTGTTCATTTCTTCCTATGCTTCTCCCCAAGAAAATGAGTACAAGTCATGGTTTTCAGTGCTAAATAGGTAAATGGACATCTGCCAAGTTAATTTTGAAATATTTATATATGAGGAGAAAAGAGGATGGCCAAATCCTTTGAAAATCTACACAGAGGCTCAGCATTATAGTCTTTACCTCACTTGCAAATCTGCTGATATAAACATCTACATGATGACAATCATCATCCACTCCATGTACCTATTGTCAATATATGACTTTAAGATTGCAGCTAACAACAAAACTAAAGATAATAGAAATCAGATTGCTTACCTATTTAGCTAAATAATAAGGAAACATAAAACATATTTTTATCTATAATGCATGTGAGCCACATAGGTTACAGATAGAAGTTCTTAATTGTTAGTCTATATATTCTGTCACTTAAATGATTTAGAAGATACTTTAGAGTCTATTTAGAGTCAAATCTTGACTCTTCTGCTTTCTAATTATAAGATAAGAAATTTATTTGACTTCTTGCTTCACTTTACTCATCTATGAAAATAGAAATGATAATAATAGCTCCAACCTAATATGGCTAATGTGAGAATGAAATGAAATAGCATAAGTAATTCTTTCAAAATCAATGCCTCTAACATAGAAAGCATTATATGTGTTACCATTATTTTTATCAGTGGTGGTGATACCATCATCATCATCATTATGATCATCATCATCATCATTTTCCATTTTAACCACAAGGGATGAAATATGATGTTGTAATGTTTGAGAGTATGTGTTCTTGAATCAGAATAACCTGTTACCATTCCTGATATCCCTATTTAGCATCTATGTGATCTTGGTAAAATTACCAAATCTCTCTAAGCCTCAGCTTTCTTCTGAGGAAAATAGTTTTAATAATTAGCATATATTTCACTCAGGATCAGGGACATAATTTGCAAGACTCATAGCAAAATGAAAATTCAGAGTGCCTTGCTCAAAAACAGGGGAAAAATATTGTTATAGGTACTAAAAATGAGGTGTTTTCCTTTCTTTTGCATGGTATATTTTTTATTTGATATTTAATGTTTTTCAAAGTAAAGAAAAATTCAAAACTTAAGTTATTAGCATGAACTTTATATTATGTGATGCCGGTTTTAAATGCAAATTTCAGAGCGTTTAACATTTATGTGGAATCATCACAATTACACAATCCGTATTTCATTGTTCATATCCAAAGTGAGGCTTGAGCTGACCAGAAGAGACCAACACAAGCTAGATTCAGGAAGTTTGAAATGAGAGATAGAGTGTCCCCCAGTCACTAAGAGGGCCTGAGGAAAAACTCTCTTGAACACAGGATACTCATGAAAATTCTCTGCCTTGGGAGTGGGCGTGTGGTGGCCAAGGGCATACACACGTTTTGGCTTGAGGGTTGCTAAGTTCATTTCCTTCCAGTCACTAAGCAGATAAGCCTTGCCTCTGTTAAGGTATGAAAGCAAGCCAGCCACCTCTTCTTCCTAAAGGCCAGATGTGGGAACACACAATAGGTGAGTGACTCCCAAGGATATTACAACCTCTGTGCTGGAACATGCTATGTACCTAGGAACCTGAGCCAGACACTGCCAGCCTGAGACAGAACCGCTACCACCATGCCCCTCTTCCAGACTCTGTTAGGTGTGTGATCCCAACCCCTACCCTCCCAGAGCTGGAACCCAGGCTGACAGCCAAAAGAGTCAGTCTCTGGGTGGAGCTTTAGGACTCGGAAGCTGGGTGGTCCTGTGACACAAGTAACTGAGGGAATGGGCATCTGAGAACCCCTTCTACTGAGATCAGGAGGCTGGGGAAAAGGGTCTACACATTAGCCTAAGCTCTAAGACCCCATCCGATGCACTATTGCTTCATCCATCAGAACTTACTTACAGTATACAAAATCAAAAGTAAAATCAACATACACGAAACAATGTGATACACTACATTAACAAAATGAAGAACAAAAGTCACATGATCATCTCAATAAAGGCAGAAAAAGCATTTTACAAAATTCAACATTTTTTCATAATAAAATACTCTCAAAAAACTGGGCATAGAAGGAATTTGTATCAATATAATAAAGTCCATATATGAAAAGCCTACAGATAACATCATACTCAATGGTATTAAGCTGAAAGCTTTTTCTCTAAGATCAACACAAGGCCAATACACCCACTCTCACCACTCCTATTCAATATAATCCTGAGAAGTCCTAGCCAAAGCAATTAGGCAAGAAAAAGAAATAAAAGGCATGGAAAGGAAGAAGTACAATTATCTCTGCTTGCAAATGATGTGATTTTATATGTAGAAAACCCTAAAGACTCCATGAGAAAACTGTTAGGGTAAACAAATTGAATAAATTTTCAGGATACAACATTAACATACAAAAATCAGTTCTGTTTCTGTACACTAAGAATGAACTATCTGAAAGTATAGCTCTTTCTTAATTAAAAAAAAATTCCATTCACATAGATACAAAAAGAATAAAATATTTAAGAATAAATTTAGCCATCTAGTTGAAAGACGTGTGTACTGAAGACTACAAAACACTGATGCAAAGACATCCCATGTTCATGGATTGAAAGAGTTAATATTATTAAAGTATGCATACCACCCAAAGCAATCTACAGATTCAGTGTACTCTATCAAATTCCCAATGGCATTTTCTACAGCAATAGAATGAACAATCCTAAAATTCATATGGAACAAGAGACTTGGAGTAGCCAAAATAATCTTAAGGAAAGAAAAACAAAGATGGAGGTATCACACTTTCTAATTTTGAAATATAAATAAAGATACAGTAATCAAAACAGTATGATGCTGGCATAAAAACAGACATATAGACCAATGGAATGGAAAAGAGAGCCCAGAACTAAATCCACACATCTATGGTGGATGTGCCAAAAATTCACAATGGGGAAAGTATAGTCTCTTTAAAAAGTGGTGATGGGAAAACTTGATATCTACATGCAAAAGAAGGAAACTGTACCCTTATCTTATACCATAAACAGAATCAACTTAAAGTGGGATTAGAGGTTTAAACATAAGACCAACAACTGTAAAAATCCTAGAAGAAAACTTAGGGGAAAACCTTCATGACATTGGTCTGGGCAATGATTTCTTAGATAGGACATGAAAAGCACAAGTCACAAAAGCAAAATTAGACAAATGGTACTGCTTCAAACTAAAAAGCTTCTGTAGAATGGGAAGAAAACCATCAGCAGAGTGCAAAGTCAACCTATGGAATGGGAGAAAATATTTGCAAGCCATATACCTCATAAGGGATTAATATTCAAAATATATAAGAAACTCCTATAACTCAATAACAATAAATAAATAAATAAACAACCCAATTAAAAACTGGGCAAAGGACCTGAATAGATATTTCTCTAAAGAAGACATACAAATGGCCAATAGGTATATGAAAAGATGTTCAACATCACTAATTAGGGAAATAAAAATCAAACCACAATGAGATATCACCTTGCACTTGTTAGAATAGCTATTACCAAAAAAAAGATAACAAGTGTTGATGAGGATGTAGAGAAACTGGAATCCTTGTACATTGTTGTAGGAAATGTAAAATGATTCAGGCCACTATGGAAAACAGTATGGAAGCTACTCAAAAAATTAAAAATAAAATTACCACATGATCCAGAAATCCCACTTCTGGGTATATATCTAAAATAATTGAAATTAGTATCTTGAAGAGATATCTGTATTCCCATGTTAATTGCAGCATTATTTATTGATACAATAGCCAAGATATGGAATTACAACCTAAATGTCTACTGACAGATGAATGGATGAAGAAAATGTGGTATTTACATACAATAAAATACTGTTCTGCCTTAAAAAAGAAGGAAATCCTATTATATACTACAACATGAATGGACTTTGAGGACATGCTAAGTGAAATAAGCCAATCACAGAAGGACAAATACTGCATAATTACACTTAAAAGAGGTGCCTAAAATAGTCAAACTCAGAAACAGAGAGTAGAATGGTCATTGCCAGGGGTTAGGGGAAGGAGAAAAGAGAAAGTTGCTGTTCAACAGGTATGACGTTTCAGTTATGCAAAATGATTAAGTTCTAGAGATCTGCTGTACAGTGTTGTGTTGTACAATATTGTGTACTGTGAACTTAAAAACTTGAGTGTCTAGCTTATGTTAAATGTTCTTATCACAATTTTTTGAAAAGGTTATAGATGTGACAAAGTGAAGTCCGATGGCTATAAATTTTTGTTTGGTTTTGGTTTTGTATTTTTAAATTGGAAGGCAGGGAAACACATCATGAAGTGAGATTAGAAGTTTTTGTAAGGATCAGACCATGATGGCATTATATGAACTGCTAAAGAATTTAGTATTCCTGTATGAAATGAGGTGACAATAAAGGTTTTACTCATAGGAGTAATTTTGAATATTAAGAAATAAATCACTTGACAGTTGTATTGAGAATGTGTTGGAGAGTTGGAAAGTATATGAGCAGAAAGAACAGTTTGAAGATAGCTGCAGTAATCCAAGTGCAGAATCTCAGGGACATAATTTTAAGCAGTATGACAAGAAATGGAGCTAAGGGAGGCAGACTTGATAGTTAATTAAGGTGTTGATGTGCCTTGATGATTGATTAGCAAAGAAAGAAGTCATGATATTTTATAAGGATCCTGTTTGAGTAACTCTACAAAATGCTGGTGCCATTTACTGCAGCAGGCAATTAAAGAAAATGTTTATGTCTGGAAGAGAGAATGATGAAACTGCTTTCGTTTTGTTTTGTTTGGCATGTTAATTGTGAGATGTCCATGAACATCCCGTTGGAGTTGGTAAATTTTAATTGGTTATTTGAATCTGGAACCCAGGTATGAGATTTACACAAATATTATAGATTTGTGTGTCATCAGCGTATAGGTTATAGTCAGCTGATTGCATAGAATGAGAAGGGAAGACCAACATGGTCAGACTTTGAGGAATGCCAGTATTTATGGAATGGAATAGTAAAGAAAAAAACTAAGAATATTGAGAAAAAGTACCCAGAGGAAGACTTTTCATAGGAATCAGGGAGGAAAGAGCTTCACAGTAAAGGAAATCTTTACTAAATAAACTATTCCTACTGTAAAGGAATCAATCAAAATGCTTACAATTATCTGTTTTAGGAAAAAAGTTACTTGTCGCTTTTGTAGGGTGGGCATTTTCAACATAGGTGGGATGATTTGATCAAACTGATCAAAATTAGATTGTAGGGAGAGAGCATAACACAACTTTTTGCAAAAGTTTGTAAGGTTAGTGAATGACATAGGGCAATAACGAAAAGGTAATGAAGGACGGAAGAAAAATGTTTTGACGATGAAAGGAAGGTGCATGGTTAGAAGAGTTGAGAAAGGGGTAATTAATGTACTGAATTCCTTGGGGAAAAGAAAGATTAGATACAAAGCTCAGGTTACTGAACATATTGGGTATTTTTGTTCGTTTATTTTTTTAAAGGGATACCACATTTTTTAACTTAGGAGCAAAGGTGAAAAGTGGGTGAAAATACCAATAAATATGTATGCATAAGGATTGCAAGTCAGAAAATTTAAGCATGATATAAAAGTTGATTAAATAGTTTGGCTTAGGTTCAAATCTAAAGGAAACAGACATTGAAATGGATTTTGGATGCACACGTTTGTAACAAAGTTTTCAACAACACCTGTGGCAGAGTGAGGGAAGCAGGCTTGTGCAGAGGGAGAGATTGAACTGCAACCAAGTTACAGTGAATCAAGGCAGAGGCTGCATTATGGCACAAGGCATTAGACAAGGGCCACCCCAGGGAGAGAGAATAACCTTGGGTAAGGCAGCTTCCTTATAGAAGAAAATGCCTGGAGGGACACTCAGCTGTGAGCCATCAGCAAGCAACACTTCCGGAAGCTGAGGGAATGTGTCTTGTACTGGAATGGAGTTCTATGTATCACATTAACTCACTACAGGGATTTAAAATGATTCTGAAATTTCTGGGTCAAGATAGCCATTGACTACCTGAGTTTCTTTCTTTCTAAGGCTGATTAAAATGAAGAAAAAAAAAGAATATATTATGAAGAACTGAAACCCATCACCACGACTATCAAGAAAGAAATAGAAATATTATATTTGGGGACTTAGACATAAATATTTGAGAATTCTGGATGGCTCAAGAGGTAATGTGCGGGCCTTTAAAAACTGAATATCATCACGAAGTACAAGTCAGCTTTGAACATAATCTTGCCAGAGTTTCAATTTGTATTTTGAAGAATAAATACAAAGTTACAATGTGTCTCTAAGAATGTCTTACACAGACCACATTGTGCAATTTTAAGAAAAACAAATATTCCTTTTGACAAATTATATTTGTCCCCTAGCAACTTAGGAGAAATAAACTCACTCTTCACAAGAAGAAGACATGAGCTATACTTGAAGCATCATGATGTTTATACACACCTGGGGGATCTGAGCTCATGCCACTTAAAGCCATTGGAAACCTAAAATGAATATGGTTCCACTGACAGGCAGCTACACCCTGAAACAGATACATTTTCAAGACACAAGAAGAGAAAATAATATAGAGTGTCTCAATAGGCAAGAAAGAAAACTGGAATGGAGCATTTTTAATGAGCATCCCATGAGACCTAAATGAGAATTAAGTCAAGAGACTGAGTAAAATAAATCAAAGAGGTGCAATGAAGCTATTCCTCTAAAGGCCAGAAAGGTGAAAATTTGAATGCATTTGTTCAAAAAGTTTGAAAAATACAAAATAATTTTTGAAGCAGCATTCAAGAAACAGAAAAACTCAAAGTAAATACTTTATGCTAAAGAAAGAACTAATAAAGATAAAACTTGAAATTAATAAAATAGAATAAAAATAAAAGTCACTTGACAAACTGTCTTGTGCAAGATATTTAACAACAAAAATACAGACACACTTCTGGGTAAGGAGATTACATAAGAAAAATGTTAAGGAAGAAAACGATGAAATCTAACTGCAGTTTCAAAGATGATAAAGTGTTTTTAAGAAATCTTTATGGGGAAATGGTTTTAGCCATGATGGAATAACTGAGACTGGATTTGCTTCCCACTTTAAACAAACAAAATATATCCAAAGTATATGAAACACATTTTTCCCCATTGGACAACAGGTATCTCAATATAGTAATCCTTGAAAGAAGGGAAATGAATATGATGATCCCTAAGGTTGTCCCAGCTAAATTTTTGGAGAAAGTTTCTAGAAAGAAATTCAGGGACAGAATATGTAAACAGAGCTTGCTGATCTCCCTGAACTGAGGAGACACAGTACAGAAGTCTAGCCAAAGTGGCTAGAATTTGTGAGGCAGAATTCCAGAGAGGAGAGAGTTATACAGAGGAGGAGTTACCAAGACCTTCAGAGAATTTTCCTCATATCTTCATCTGAATCAATACTCAGACACCTACTCATGAGGAAGTATCTCATGACCAGAAAAAGACTCCTGGAAAGAAACAGGCAGAACAACCACTGATAATCACATAGAGCTGAAAATAGTTCACGTTCTGAACAACCAGAGTGGGAAGTTCTTCAATTACATGGGACATCAAGTAGAGTCCTCAGTAGTGGGGCCAAATTAACCATAGATTAAAGGCTGTTCTGGGCTTGTCCAACAAAGCTTAAAGAAGCATCAAAAACATTAAATTGTTTCCAAGTAGCTTAACTAAATCCTAGAACAAAATCCAAAAATATTTAAAAGAACACAAAAATTCTTAGACCCATTATCTAAAATTTGCAATGCCTGCTATTCAATAAAAAATTACTTGGCATGTAAAGAAGTATGGAAATATGAACCTTAATGAGAAAAATCAATAGAAACAGAGCCATAAATGACATGGAGAATAGAATTAGTAATAGTAGCAGTAATAAAATAAGAATAATGATGATAATGAATTGTCTTTGAGTGTTAAACGTGTGTCAGCATTGAGCTAAGTGCTTACCATCCATTACTCAGTGTGGTCATTTTTCCAAACACTTTGTAAAACACAATTATTTCCCTATTTTAAATGGTGTAGAAAACCTGGCCAACAACACACGAGTACAACATGGCTGAAATAGGATTGACTTTCAAGTTCAGCTGACTGAAAAGTAATGTCTAGCAAATGCTCTTACCTATATTACTTTATTGTCATTTAAAGTTACAGAGATATTCATTAATACTGAGTACTTCCTAAAGTAATTTAAATGAGTAGAAGTAATAATGCTATTTCATAAGGTCTGTCATAATTCTGATAATATTTAAAGACTGAACTAATTTTAAACTTCATCTTTCACTAAATTCAAAATAAATACCTCAAATATGCAATTATTACTCTATAAGGCAAATTAATGACCATCATTTTAATTTAAGTATTTCTTAAAATATTCTAAAGAATACAATTAACCATATATAATTGGCAGATGCAGTTTCACAGCAGATATCATATGTGAATAGGAAGCTAGGCTACCAGCCCTCTAAGGGAAGCCCCTGTTTTTCAATCTCAACTTCACCTCTCCAAAATATGTCTTGTTTCTTGTGCTAGATTTTATATCTTCCAATGGTTTTTCTGGGAACAACATCTCGAATTAGCCTCCCCAATTACCACCCCAAAGCTAGACTATCAAAATGTCAAGATTATCAAGATTAAATTTGGAATTTGGGCATTACTAACGATTTGGCCAAAGGCCAGAATTTATGAATAGTAAGTTTATAAACTTTATGATTCATTAGAAAAGTGTTATGAATAGTAAGATACAATATTGAAAAGGTAAAAGTCAAACAATTCTTGTACTAAAATAATTTAGACTGGGGACAAAAAAATCCACAAGAATATAAGCATGCTAGTTATTATACCAGTAGTTTCTGAGCCATCTATGTGGTCAAAAAAGGTACACACACAAACACATACCATATCATGTATTCATAGAGATGAAAAGATGGAATGAAACAGATTAGATGGTAAAACTTAATTGATGTTACAATTTATTCCGCTGTTTTAATATTTGAATTTTGTATTACATTATGTACATACGCATTATATAATAAAAGCTTTAGAAGATTATTTCCACTTAATTTTATTTAAGGTATCAGAAGAAGTACTAGATATATCTAGTTGAAAGAAAATAGTGTCTGACTTAACACCCTAACACGTCACTTGGTTCACTTCAAAATTCTCCACTCACCTCATTTGCATAATTTAAATAGTCCTATTGAAAAATGAATACACATAATATGTGAGTTTCAATTGATATACAACCTAAAATATAACAAAATAGAATTGTAGGCTAAGGGGAGATCATTATGATTAAAAGATAACATCACCATACAATTTAGTCCAGCCATATATTTTCATTTTTTTAGAAGATGCCTATGTATTTACTTTCAAGTTTTGTCAAGAGTAAATTTTTTCCTAATGAAAACAAGTGAAATTACTTTCCTTGTAGAAATCACCTATAAAATCTTTAAAATAATGAAGACAACTTTCTAAGAGAAAGAATCACATGATCTCGATGCTGTGTAATTTTTTTCAAAGAAATAAGACTGCATTTACATTATTGTACAGACTATTCTGTATTTGGAGATAGTTGCTATAAATTAGAAAAATTATTTTTATTGCATTTAATGTTTGTTAAGCAATTTTTAGTACTGAAACAATGCTGAATCACCTTTTTTCTTCCAATGCAGCTATACCTTTCTTGAGGTCTAAAACCAGCATATGGGGCATTGGCAGGTTCTCCTTCCTGAGCCTTACTGACTGTAGGTAACTGACTCCCTACTGTGTGATATTAAAAACGAAAAAGAAAGACAAAGACTTTCAGGGATAAGATGTTAAAATTTAGTAGCAAAGAGAGTGGATGTGTCTCCACCCTCCCCTCCACACACAAAAACCCCACATCAACCACCACCACCAAATATCTTTCTTAACCTTTATTTTCTGTTTTCTTAAAGTAAAATTTCTCAACATACAGACACTAGACACTAGTATATCTGTATGTGATAACACACAGAGAGGCCACATTTATAATAAACTTTGTAAGTCTGTTTCCACACAAATCTAACTAGTAACCCAGATATTGCCAAGTGTAATTTCTATTACTTGATCAAAGGATAAAAGCTGAGTATGCATGATTAAACACACCTCAATACTGAGCTGAACTGACATTTACCTTTTAGACTAAGTATTAGCATCATATATACCTCACCAGACTATTTTGCAGGGGTATTTTTTGTGTGTGGTACAGGGGACTCTCACTGTTGTGGCCTCTCCCGTTGTGGAGCACAGGCTCTGGACGCGCAGGCTCAGTGGCCATGGCTCACGGGCCCAGCCGCTCCACGGCACGTGGGATCCTCCCGGACCAGGACACGAACCCGTGTCCCCTGCATCGACAGGTGGACTCTCAACCACTGCGCCACCAGGGAAGTCCTATTCTGCAGCTTTTAACAGTCACTAGGGACTATTAACTTCCTGGAAGTTCACCAGGATCTGATGCAAGACAAGACCAACAATAATTAAATGCTGCAGCCTTCTTGAATTACAGTTTGGATTACTATTTATTCCTGTTACTTAAAGGTATTTTATTGAGGTCATTTCTGAAATAGGCTTTGGACAGTTGAGGGAATTGCTTTGAAGAAGGGGAAGAGAAAAAAATTATTTCAGTTAGGGGCATGGTACGTATAAAATTCATGATGAAGTATAGGGCATGCACAAGATCATAGAATAAACCAGACTAGTGCAAAAACAGCTCTGCTGAGGAGAAATAGGAGATAAGTTTGGTTGGCTACCAAACTGTTACTCTTCCTTCCTCATGCAAAAGTCCTTGTTCACCTCCTCTTCAAAACATCAACTTATTCTCTTCCATTCTCTCTTTCATCCTTTATTCTAAAGAATTCCAGGGGGCTTCCCTGGTGGCGCAGTGGTTGAGAGTTCGCCTGCCGATTCAGGGGACACGGGTTCGTGCCCTGGTCCGGGAGGACCCCACATGCCGCGGAGCCATGGCTGCTGAGCCTGCGCGTCCGGGCTGCTGAGCCTGCGCGTCTCCTGTGCTTCGCAACG
The DNA here is from genome assembly GCF_949774975.1 of Lagenorhynchus albirostris. Classification (NCBI taxonomy): domain Eukaryota; kingdom Metazoa; phylum Chordata; class Mammalia; order Artiodactyla; family Delphinidae; genus Lagenorhynchus; species Lagenorhynchus albirostris. The sequence continues at coordinate 44,635,790 of NC_083099.1, read as the reverse complement.
GGAGAGGCCACAACAGTGAGATGTCCATGTACCGCAAAAAAAAAAAAAAAAAAGAATTCCAGTCCATTCCACCTAATCTTTGCAGAGTTTATCTACTGGGTCAAAGTTAAGATGATCATATAAGTTATATTCAAATTAGTAAAATTTGAGAGTGAAAGAGAATGTTATTGATAATTATGTCATGACATCAGGTATAAACCAGGTTGTTCCAGGTAAATGCATACATGTGGATACCCTATTCATCTTGGGTGTCATCAAAACCAGCCCAATAACTTGGCTTTAACTATATCATCTCCATATTCAAAGATACATGACATTAGATATACCCTGGGTCTTGCCATCATTCAAAACAGTCTCACACCCAAAACTTTCATCTCCAGTAACTGACTACCACCTTCTATTTATCTGTTCGATCACTCCCAGGCCACTTGTTGTATAAACACATTAAACCTAGCAATCACTATACCTACTTTCCCTTACTTTAATTCCTTCCTCAAAGAGTCATATGGTTCCCTGTTCAGCAATAGCAGGTCATCCAGACCTTCAGAAACTTTCTTGCCTAACCTCATTTTCCACTTAGATTTCCACCTTTAAAACGCAAACCCTCTATTTTGGCTCATCCCTACCCCTTGTCCTCACTGCTGTAACGTTTCCAAACATGTTGGATACACTTTCTTATGATGAGCCCTGGATGAATTGACTCCTTTTTCTCTCTTTATATCATTTTCATTTACATGCACCCTGTTTCACCCATTAGATTCTGAGTTCCAAAGCAAGGATATATACATATGGCGTATGTGTGTGGGTCTGTGTGTACACTTATTATGTATATAAACTATGAACGTTTATGAACATGTGACTATATATGCATATACATATATGTTTTTATAAACTTTCACTTTAGTCCAATGCACAGCAAGCATTTAAAAAATAGATTTACAGGATATTTTAAGCTCTAAAGCAACCACTGGATATAATGAATAAAAATCAATCGGTAAAATAAATATACTTACACTCATGTTAGAAAGTAATAAATATTTTTAAAGAATTACATTTGATGTCTGTGTGCGTATGCATTTAAAAATTTTGTTTGTAGGGCTTCCCTGGTGGCGCAGTGGTTGAGAGTCCGCCTGCCGATGCAGGGGACACGGGTTTGTGCCCCAGTCCGGGAGGATCCCACATGCCGCGGAGCGGCTGGGCCCGTGAGCCGTGGCCACTGAGCCTGCGCATCCGGAGCCTGTGCTCCGCAACGGGAGAGGCCACAACAGGGAGAGGCCCGCAAAAAAAAAAAAAATTTGTTTGTAGGTGATTATTTTGTTGATTTAATCACCACTTGAAATGGATGCCTTAATTTAATCCTAATCCTAGGAAACAAGTCATTTCATGTTCAAATTAACCCAAATTTCACTCATTATGTTGATTATATTAGTGTTATTAGAGAATTCAATTGTGTATTATAAAAAGAGGTCTATTTAATTACAGAGGTTAATGTAGTGAGTGTAAGCATCCTAGATAAAAACCTTCAATTGTTCAGTTCAATGTATAATCGTCTGTATTGCTTTTGTGTGCATCCATCTATGTGATTCCTATTGGATCTTTACAGAGAAAATCAGATGGTTCCGGATGTGATCAAGAGAATAACTTCTTAAAGGTGTTCGATTTAACAATACAATTCCTTCCAATTCGATGAGCATTAATTAAAAACCTACTCTAAAACAAGCATATCATCAGATTCTGTGTCCTTTGGTGATATAAGAGTTATAAGATAATCTAAAGAAAAAACAAATAAATAAAAAACAATCTGGTTAGGAAAAAGTCATGAATATACCTAACTATCCATCCATCCATCTACATACATATACATACATTTTTTTCTCTTCTTCAATCCATTCCCTATACATTAACAAATTCATAACTTGAATCCATCACATTATTCCCACACTGAAAATTCTACAATGTTTTATTACCAATAAGGTAAAAGTCTATATACAATCAGCCCGTTCAAATTTTAAATCTTATCTCCAATTGCTCTCAGAGGCAAAACTTTTATTTCTTCTAAACTAGTCTTCTTGTTGACTATCAAACACTGTTTTATTTTTCCTCTTTACATTGCACAAAAAAAATCTTGACTACATACTTAAATAAGTGTATTAGACAATAATTTTAGAGAATTTCACTGGGAGGACATCCACTTGAACCCAAATAGTTATAAAGGAATTCATGAACAGTTCAAACAGCAGTTGGACTATAAAGGATGGATTGAAGAACATTAGTAATTGACATGTTGCAAACCAACATTTTCAGTAGCAAATTCTACCTCCTTAGTTTTCCCTTTTAATATTTTAATGAGGATTTCAAAAACAAAAACATTTTATTGGTTAAATAATGTGTTTCTTTTCAAAAATTTTGTGGGCTCAAAAGGTAAAAATAAAACATTTAGAATTTGGGGCTTGGCCTGAAGAAAGAAAAACTGAATTTCTTTTGTTTATTAGACTATTCTAGATGAATACTATTTCTTTTGCATTATTAATAATGACTTGTCTTTAAACAAATTCAATTTTTTAAATGTTAAATTAATTTTGATATTAAAAGGAGAACCAATGAAACCTTTTTTTAAGGCATAGAGTCAATTATTATTATAAACCTTCCTGACTGGTACAGAGCCAGATTCAGGTGGCTTGGCAGCATGCCCTCATATAGATGTGTCTCTTTTCATTTTTATTATTTATAGAAATGAGTGTTACTTTAACTATGTGAAGCTGGATGAATGAGAGAAATTGTATGGAAAATATGATGAAAATGCAGATGCCATTATGGAAAGTCCTTGAATCCCTTATTCCCCATATCCCGCTTGCCCTCATACCTCAACCTTAGCCTTATTTTGAACAGATTGTCAGATGGTTAAGAATTTATATGATAAAAGTGAGCTTCTACCCTGTCTTTTTTTGTTGTTCAAACATTATATAGCATACTAAAAATGATGCCATAAAATATGTAAAGAATACATCCATTTTTTTGGTGAATGATCTTGATTTTTAAAAATAAAATATTTATGAAATAAGTGCTATATACATTTTAACTAGGAGCTGGATTTTCAACCACTGAGGTAATGGAGCAGGTATACAGGTAAAATAAAATAAAAATAACCTTAAGCACATGTGCACTTGATGACTTTAGGTGTACATCATTTTTCAACTATGTTATTTCTCAGACTTAGTTGTACCATTCATTTATTATTCTTGCAATTTAATTTCCTGCCACCAGGTGGAGAGAGAGTGCCAAAGCTAAACCAGGGGTTAGCAAACAATGACCCCTCGGGCCAGCAGCCTGTTTTTGTAAAGTATTAATTGTAACACATCCACTCCCTTTTGTTTATATATTGTCTGTGGCTAATTTTGCACTACATGACAGAGTTGAGTAGTTGTGATATAGACTGTATGTCTTGCATATTATAAATATTTACTGTCTGGCCCTTTGAGAATGTTTGCCAATCCAAGGTCTAGGCAGTAAATTTTGATTTAAATTGCAAAATAGCTCTCTGTTTACTTTTACCACATTTAATCATTAATCATTACCCCTTTATCCTACTTTATTTTAAAAGAATTCCAGGATATTAGTAAGGATAATACTAGTCATTGTAACAACAATAAAAGTCTTTTATTTTAGATGTTCAACAAATAGAATTTTATTTCTTGCCTACATAACAACCTATTGAGAGTGTTCCTGACTGGCAGTAGACTTCTTCCCTGTGGTAGTGCAAGGATTCTTTCCACCCTGTGCTACCTAGCCTGTAATTCTTGAGTCCTCTGCATCCAAATGTAAAAGGGGGAAAAAAAAGACTGGAGAAGGCACACCTACTTCTACAAAAACAAAAACATTGAACACACACAACAAAGCCCAGGAATGACAGAGACGCATATTACTTCAGCTCACATTCCACTGACAAGAAATAATCTGGTAGCCTCACCCCTCACCAAAATGCAAGAGTGCTACGAAATGCAGTCCCTGAATTGACAGCCACTTCACAGAAATTACTCTATTCTATGAAAAGGACAGCATGGATCCTTGGTAGGCAGCTAGCAATCTGTGTCACTCCTTAATGTCATTTTTGGTCAACTTGATGTCAACTTATGGATATTGTAGTTTGACTAAATATTTCTATATTACCTTTTTCTACATTCTGCTTTTTTAATAGTTATTTTTTAAGTCCGACTAATCTTTGTGTCATTATTTTGGAGGTAGGGAAGTACAAAGAGAAAGAAAAGCAGTTGTGTTACATCTTAACCTCTGTACCTGACTATGAACAATTATTGAAATAGCATCTACCTTAATACTTGTCTGCTTTTCTTGCTTTTTAGACAATTAAAACTCCTTGGTTCTATCCAAAATATTTTCTCCTAGTTGCCATGAAGACTGAAAAATATATATAACAGGTAGGGTCTACTTCCTTTCAACCTGCTCCTTTTCTCCCAAAATTCATAATTATTATAGTGTCACCTATATTTCATCTTGATCTGTCTTAGAATAAAAGAAGAAATTCTGGGGGCTTCCCTGGTGGCGCAGTGGTTGAGAGTCCGCCTGCCGATGCAGGGGACACGGGTTCGTGCCCTGGTCCAGGAAGATCCCACATGCTGCGGAGCAGCTGGGCCCGTGAGCCATGGCCGCTGAGCCTGCGCGTCCGGAGCCTGTGCGCCGCAACGGGAGAGGCCAGAACAGTGAGAGGCCCACATACCGCAAAAAAAAAAAAAAAAAAAAAAAAGAAGAAACTCTGACTTCCTCCAGTGACAAATGTTATTGTCTGTTACACTTTAAAGTGGATGTTCCAGTGCTCTGCATGAGGGGTCTATTCTCCTTGTGTGATTACTACTTTTACACAAGGTAAAAACTGTGTAGAATATTGGCTGTGTGTTGTGTAGGCCAGAGGAAAAAAGTCACTATTCTGACTGCAGCCATATCCTAACCCTTCCTAAGTGTCTACAACTTCTTTCCTCTGGTAAAAGCAAATAACAAAAGCCACAGTTAAGTACACTTACATAGTTTACAAAGTGGTTTATATATATATTATATCATGTGCCATTCGAAGTGTTCTAAATTCAGAAAAATGGAGCAAGTACTCTGCATGTTCAAACTATGTATTATATATATAGCTTCTCACACAAAAAAATGAAAACACTCTATGCGTGACAACTTGTCCATATTTACCCATCAGATACTGGATGAGGTTTTCATGAAGGGAAGCAAAACCACCACATCACTGGGAAAGTAAAATCATGGCCATTCCTAAAGCTCAGAGCCGATCAGAAGGAATTCCCATAAGTTCATTAGATGGACCTCATTTTTACCAGTCTCTATACCCTTCTAATCTAGCTCTGCCAGCAGGTCCCAGGTGTCGCCCTCATTCACAATACTTGTATCCTAGTTGAGCCTGGCTTTTCTCCTTAAATGTAATTTTACACCTTTGGTTATTTTTAATATTTTATTGTAATACCTCTGGTGCTTCCAATCGTCTTCCTGATTTCATTTTAATTAAGTTTTAGGACAGATCTGGTAGAAATGAGTCTGATATTTGTAAAGGTTCAAATCTGAGCTCTAACTGCTGCTGATACTCTCAACCTAGGATTCTTCATTATGAGCTCTCTCTGTGGGCCAAAAAGCATACTTAATAATGACATATGTGTATCTGTGGGCATATTTAAGTCTCTGTTCCTATTATTTCTTTAACTGGAATGCGTTTTATACACATCTTTTCTGAAGGCATTATTTTTTAAAATTTCCACGTAGTTAATAACCCCCTCAGCACATGCTATACCTCTTTGTACACTCATTATGCATTTGTTTTATTCTATTTTGCATAATTGTGAGTTTACATATGCATTTCCCCTGCTAGGTCTTGAATTCTAGGAAATGTGTTAATCTGTGAAAATTGCATTGGGCCTACATACTGCCATTGACATAATATGCTTAATAGGTTTATTAAAAAAATATTATCATAAAAGTTAGACCTACCTATTTTTGTCTTTTGCTTTATAATGTTTTTATAAGGAACATCAAATAATTATATTATCTATCTATATTGCTCTCTCTCTATGTGTGTGTGTATATATATATATATATTTTGGCCTTGCAGCATGTGGGATACTAGTTCCCCTACCAGGGATCAAACCTGCACCCCGGCACTGGAAGTGCTGAGTCTTAACCACTGGACTGCCAGGGAAGTTCCTCAACTTATATTTTTAGTTGGAAGACTAAGGTGTTTTTTTTTAAATGGTTGTTAAAAACAATTTAAATTTTGTGACAAGCACAGAAAGGAAAGCAAATAAGTGTACTCTCTTGCAAAATAGGTTCCCAAAGAGCTTTAGAGATTCTTAATAAGAATTATTTTAAATGTAATAGGGTAATTTCATTTCTGTGATGTTTTTCTTATAGAAAGAACTATGTAAGTTTGTAATGTCCCTGGGTCCTTTTGATCCTAAAAATACCAGAATTTCATGTATCCTGTGATGTTAGCAGATACTAATTGAGTTAATAAATTAAGTAGAGAGATGTCCATTATTCTTGGAAAACTAATTTGATTCTCTGTAATGTTTTACAATATGAAACTTGGGCAGAAAGTGTTTTGGGGAAAATTAATGTTCCTTCTTTACTGGGTTAGAGACTCCTAATTCAAAATTTCAAATGAAAACTGCAAATATTTACACAAATCAATCATTTTCTCCTAAGGTAAAATAATAATCTTCCGAAGCAAATCGGTTTATATTCATTCATTGGGGATATCCAAGGATGTGTGGTTGGGAGAGGATGTTGAAGGCTTTCCTTGAACACCCCTTCATAATATAGTAAATTATTTTCTGAAACCTCTACAAAAAGTTGAATTAATTACCACTGTGATACGCATTAGTGTATCGTGAATTGCCATCCTGCTTTGTGTTTTAAATGACTTTAAAGCACAGAATGTATTTTTGTCAGGTTTCATACAAAGAAATCCATGTATTTTTCAAGAGCAATCTGAAAATAATTTCATATTCAAGTCTGTTACATTTTTCATCTATTACAAAGCATGTTCAAATTTATTTTAATCTAGAGTAAATATAAATCACATTAATAAGGAGAAAGTTTGTATACAATTTACCTATGTTAATATATTGGCACTAAATTATTTCTACCCCAAGATTTTTATATACATAATGATTAAGAGTGTAGGAAAATACTTATAGAAAAATTTTAGTGGCAGAATTAGAATACTGGAAAATATGACACCATTCTACATATGTGACTGATGTCAAGATAAGAGAGATTTTGCAGTAATAGGCAAAAGAGAAGGACAGCAATTGTTACTCATTATTTAGTTTTAGGTAAAACAGGCACTATTATATAGCATAGACCTGTATTTTGAAGATTTTTCTAATCCATTTGTCAGTCATCTTCTCTCTACCCATATTATTTCAGATTGCAGGTCTGATTGTAGTTTGCCAAATGCATTACAAATTTGTCATGTTTTTATGATCTTTGATTTGGGCATCAGCAGACAAGAGAGAACATTTAAAAACCACAATAAATCAATTAATATACTCAAAGAAAAGTAAAAAATCATAAGAAAAAGCGTTTTAGAGTTAAAATATCATTGTCAAAGTAGACATAAAACTGGAAGGTATATTTCAAAATACAGGATTAGAAACTGGAGAAGGAGGATATGAAAAAATTAGTCATAGAGAGTAAATACAGTATGTTCCACATCTAATTAATGAGTATCTGAAAAAAGTCATTTACATGAAGATTCCTAATGAAATAATAAACGTTTTGAGAACATATAGAGGAAAATTACTATGGGTATAATAAAAGAAAAGAAAATCCAGCACATTTCAAGAGTGGTAAGAAGACCCAAATCTTCACATTGAAACAGCTCTCTAAGGGCTAATGTAATAAATGTAAAAACACCCCATATGTCTGGAAACAAAATTGTGGATTTTCCTACCACTAAGAATAAAGAGATGACCCTAGAATTCTTCAAGAGAAGAAAGAAAAATCTACAAAAACTGGTTAACTAATATCTTTTAAAAAATCATCTATCTACTCAAGCATAAAGAAAAATAAAGGAACGGAGAGATTGTATCCAAGAAGTACTGTTCTAATTCTCAGGCAGGAAATTACTTGGCAGAATAGAAAGTAAACTGAGCAAATTGCACATGAAGTCAGAGCCTTATGTGGGATGGGGGAGTGGGCCGTGGGTCGTATTCTGAGGAAATTGAATTGTCCTATGTGAAAAGAATACAAAAACAATAGTAAAAATCAGCAAAATGTGATGTTGAGCTTTCATATCATTAATTATGACTTGAAAGCCTATTTTAATGATAGATATGGGGATTGGAAGAGGATTTTTGGTGAACTCAACCATCCAAAAAAAGTTAATAGATAATTTTAAGCAAATTAATTCAGAAATAGAAGTAATAGAAAACTTATTTGCAGTTGCTGAGATAAACAGAATAAGAAGTAATTAGAGAAGTTATTAAGGTGCTTACCGCTAGGAACAGTACAGAGTAAGGAATGGGCAAAAGGGGGGTCTCTTTTATTTTTGTTTGTACTCTCCTAAACTGTGATTTTTTTTTTACCATGTACACACATTGCTTATATAATTTATTTATTCAAAGATATTTAATACTTACTGTTTGCAGAACAGCAATATGCATAGACAATATAATAGCAAAACTAAAAGACAGTATTCTTGTGTGTGTGCATGTGTTTTTGTGCTTAAAATATCATGTTAAGAAATGTGTATAAAATTAAAAAAAAAACTCAGAATTTTCTGACTTCAAAATTAGTATTTATTCTATTAAATAAAACAAAAAATGGACCCAAGGCAACAGAGCCTCTTGCCTTGTACAATTCCACTAGTCTCCACTGATATTATATGCTATGTGAATGGGGGTCCTTTGATCATAGGACACAAACTCACATGAGGAAAGAAAGATGTTCCTTTATGTAAAACAGCTTCACGAACTGCAAAGTTATGTACAAAGTTGACTCATGTCATTGCTCTTTCTTTAGAGCCTGATAATTTTTTTTTTTTTTTTTTTTTTTTTTTGGTTAAGAAGCCACCAGCCAATGCAGGGGACATGGGTTCAAGCCCTGGTCCAGGAAGATCCCACATGACGCAGAGCAACAAAGCCTGTGCACCACAACTACTGAGCTTGCACTCTAGAGCCAGTGAGCCACAACTACTGGGCCCACGTGTCCCAACTACTGAAGCCCAAGCCTGATACATTTTTGATCAGGGCTATAAGAATCAGTAGGCACACCCATATGCTGTTCATGTGTGCCTGGGAAGGGATATATTCATTCTTTTTTCTGGTCGGCACTTCTCAGGTAAAAGTGCTCTTAACCAAAATAATGAAATTATATAGAGTAATATTCTTCACTTTATGGAGAGAATAAAGTGAAATGGATTACTCCAGATTCTGTAGAAAATGTTTCAATTAACTTTCTTCTCCATTGATATTAGGGGAATTGAACCTCTCTATATTTAACTTAAATTTTATAATAACAGTTTATTTTGTTTGATAACATCAAGATCTAGAAACCATGCCCAGTCTGCTACATCTCTGTCACATGTTGAAGGGAGACTGAGGGAGGTTATTTCCTCTGAGAAAGTCAGGTGTGCCACTAATCTTAATGTGGTAAATTTTACGTGGGTATATAGCATTTTCAGATTTCTATAAAAGTAAAGATCAGCACATGTTTTCTTAATTAGAGTTTGACTAAATAGCAGAGTAAATGAAAACTGTGTCATTATATGCAATAACTCACATCACATTGAGTTTTCTAATTAGTGAAAGATGAAGACATCCAGTTAGGTTTCTTTAAAAGCAGGTCTGAAAATAACTTTTGAAATTCATTGTGAATCTTAGCATTATATGTAAAAAGGTTTAAATATTGTTAGTAGGAAAGACTTCATTGTTCTCATCGGTGTGTAGAAGGAGGTGGCAGAGATTGTTCTCTGTGGTAGATCATAAGTCTTGAATCTTTACCTATACTCTGTAACTGATTTATTATAAGAGTGTGGTTTTGATCATTTAGGAGGTATTATTGTTTGTCATTTACAAAGCTAATGAGTTGGATGTGGTGATATTTGAGGTCCCATGAGGCTCTACCAATCTATAATTTAAATTTTTTGGGGGAAGCCATTATCTGACCTACTCTAAGACCTCTATTATGTACTGATTGCTTAAGTCAAGCCCCACAACAACATTAATCTTTGAACACAGAGATATCCATTCTTCATTGAGTAGCTCAACTCATCTAGTGAGATTTCAATACACTGTATTTCCAGTGTTTCAGAGAAAGTGTAGTTTCCCTCTACACATAAATGGAGCTTGAAAATATATCATATTAAAATATTTTGGTTTCTTCCCTATTTTCAGTTTTTTTACATATATTCTATGTCACCTATTCAACAAACAATTATGGAGACTCATAGAAGTAGAATATAATCATAACTTTCAAGGAAGCTTATAATTTAGAAAGTTGAGTTAAATACAGATATAATTGATGTAATATTAGTTTTACATTGCTAGTATAACAAATTACCACAAACTTATCAGATTAAAACAACAAAAATTTATTATCTCATTGGTCAGGAGTCTGGGTATGAGTTAGCTGGGTCCTCTGCTCAGGGTTTCACCAGGCTAAAAGAAAGGTGTCAGCTAGGGCTGCAATCCCACTGGAGGGTCAGTGTCCTATTCCAAGCTTATTGGTTATTAGGATGATTCAGCTCCTTATGATTACTATGGCTTTCTTGCTAGTTGGCATCCAGGAGCCATTCTCGCCTACTAAAGGCTATCCACCCTTTCTTGCATGTCCCCCTCCAAGACTGCAATCCTGATAGGAGAATTTCCCTTGATTTAAATCTCCTCCTTAAGAAAGGCTCCCATCTCTTTTAAGGGATCATCTTATCAGGTCAAGTCCACCTAGAAGAATCTTTTGTTTAATACAAAGTCAGCTGATTACATCTAGAAAATCCCTTTGCCATATAAGGGAGTATAATCATATTATACCCCATCATATTCACTAGTTTAGTGAAGAGATACCCCATCATATTCACTAGTTTAGTTTACAGTTAAGAGGAAGGGGATCATACAGACCATGTACATTGTGGGGGAAGGGAGGTAGGCTCTTGAGGTCATCTTAGAGTTCTGCCTAAGTGCAAGTTGGAATAAAATAAGTGTCTAAATAAGATAGAAGTTAGATTTATGGAAACTGAAATTATGCATACTATATATACATAGAGGAAGAAATGTGAACGAGAAATGGTGAAACAAGTCTCAAAGCATATATGTTTTTCCAAGTGGCAGATAATGCCCAAGGAAGAAAAACAGTATTTCAATAGACAGCAAGGCATATATTATAGTGAAATATGAAAATACAGGGAGTATTCCTATAGCCCAATTTGGCCAATAAAGCTAATGGGGAAGATTTAAGCCATTCAATGAAAATCTTTAAACATTGCGCTTGTTTCAGTAGGTAGTGAGAAGCTATTGAATATTCAAGACAGTTGAACTGTCTTCAGCTTGTCCTTTCAGATATATTCTCTGCTCTTCACCCTGGAAGGCCCACCCATCTGAACCACATTCTTGATTCCTTGCTTTTGGGCTTCCAGTGGGGATTGCCCAATCAGAAGCAGTGTCAGGACATCTGTGGATGAAAGGGGAGTTAAGTGGTTTATATTCCTAAATTTTCTTCCTGAGAAGCTGGCTACCTCCTTTACAACAGGTGGCCTCTCTACATGGCCCATTTTTATCTCTGGGTTCCAAAAATCACTTCCTTCTCTCTCCCCTTAAGGTACAATAATGGGAAAAACATTGTTATGTAAGTCCCTGGGTATGGTATTATCCCTTGTGTTCTTTCTTCACTCATCTAAAACCTTTTAAAAATCTCTTTATTAAACTCTCTTCAAATTACCAAATTTGAATGTGCCGTCTGTTTGCTGCTTGACTTGACTGAAACTGGAATTGATATAACCAAAATTTTTGTGGGAAGATTAATATGACAGTGATGAATAGACGGTGAAGAGAGGGAAGAGACTGAATATGTTAACACAGATAAGAATAGTAATGAAGGCACAAACTAGGTCGTGAGCATAAAAATATAGGACAGATGATACAAGAAATACTGTAGAGGTAGAGTACATAGTACTTAGCACCTGACTAAATGTAGGGGATGAAGAAAAATGGTATTAAAGATAGTTCAAGGATGAGACTTGGTAACTAAGTGAATTGTTTTTCCATTGATGGAAATATCAATGTCAGAAAGATAAATTAATTTCATGGCTGTTAGGAAAAACAAGTTTGTTTCTGAATTAGTGTAAATAAACATGGTGGACATTCAAGTAGAGAAAACAAGTAGGTGGTTGGAAAGGTGGGTTTGGCATTTCAGAGGATAGTTGAAGCTATAATTATGGACTGAAGAACTATACAAAAAATGTTATAACTGAATTCATAAGAATTATTATGTCGAGAAAAATCAAAGGGCAAAAAATTCATATACAAGGACAAACAATGCACATATTCATAGAAAAATAAGTAGGACAATTTTCAGAGAAAGACAGGGAAGTGTCTCTTTTCTTTCTCTTCAGAGACAGAGATAGAAATGTGTCAGAGATGTAAAACAAAAAGTTGCAAGTTAAAAAAAAATACAGAAGATCTTTTTAAGAAGCAGGAAGTGGTTGGATTAGTGCCAATCTCAGACCTGGCAACAGCCCAAACTAATCAACATAGTCTCATCTATGACCATCAGTTCATAGATATTTACTCATCTATTTTACTAAGTGACCATGTCATCCACCTGAGCCAAGCTGTTTTGGCCAGGGGTAGACATCTCATCTAAAGGTAACAAATTCAGAGTGTGGTTGGTGGTCCATGAGCATACTTGCATGATACATTTGGGCAAAGAAAGTCTTGTTTTTAATAACTCATATTGAGAAAACCATGCAGACTGAGTTAGCAAGTAGAACTTGTAGCTAACAGTGTCTGAGGTATAGTAATATTCCAATGACCATAATGGATCATATGTAAGACAAAATTAAGCAGCAGAAGCAGCAGCAAATAATAATAAAAACAATAAAAGTCAGCCAACTGGCAGAGGAACAGACATAGGCAAAAATAGGAATCACATCAACACTGTTGGTTGTAAATCAATGATTCTCTGTTGAGGCCAAGAGAACTGCATTGACACAAGAACTACCTTTTACCATTCTCTTTGAGGCTTGGCCCTGTTAAAATTTCTGTTCTAGATTTCACTTAGTTCTCTACACATACCCAATAAAAAATAGTATTCTGCTAGCCTGAGGGTCTAACTGTCTGTTTCTAGCAACTAAATAGGCCTAAAAAAGAGGGAATCCTTAAACTCTTTCTCTCTCTGATATAGATAGATGACAGTTATAGAGAGGTATATAATTATAATATGTATGACAATTATATATGTATATAAATAAAGAAACAAATAATAAATAAACCAACATATATATATATATATATATATATATATATATGAGTCAAAGTATCTGATCCAATCAATGAGTAGATATAGAGTTTAAATGACATGAAGCATAATTGGAACCAGAGAGGTCATGATGGGTCTTTTTTACTATAAATTATAAGATGAAGTTTGTCAGTGGCAGAAAAGCACAACAGCAGAACAAGATAGAAATAGTAGTAGGATAGTAGTAATAGTAGTCATATTACACTGTAGTTGTCATATTAGCAATGTAATGTTAAAGATATAAAAAATCCTTCCTCTTGTTGAGGTCCTTAAGGCTACTTTGAAAACAGTATAATCTTTAGGCTGTAGGTTCAATGAACTTTATCATCGTTGTAATGCCTCTTTTGGGATTTGTTGACAAAATATCAGACATCTAACCATATTCTTCCCTTGTAACGAGATGAGACCAAAAAAAAAAAAGGTTTTTCCAGTGCAAAACAGTAAAAGAATTTGAGGAAGATAAGGAGATTGAAATATGTTGTATTTGGGAAGAAGGAACTCATTAATGACCTTTGAGAGAGCAATTTCAGTAGAGAGGTAGGGAAAAAGAAGCAACTGTAAGCAATGAAGACTGAAGACATAAATGGATAATAAGAGATGAAAGAAGATGGCTTTCAAGCAATATAAATGAAGATAACTTTTGAAGAGAAGGAAAAATTTAGGTTGAAGAATAATAGGGCACAGTTGGGTCACAAAGAAGGTCCTTTGTTGTATTGCTTTGTCTTGAACTACTACAGAAACTAGAGAATATTTTTAAGCAGCAGAGTAAGGTCTGCAGAGGAGATTACTAAATTGTAAACTCTGGATAAGCGAGATCTTTTTATTGCTCAAATATTTTCTAACAGTTATAAAATTAAATGATATATTTGCATTATCTGTCCCCCAATTGTTTTTAAAAATTTTATTAAAGGCTCTCCAAAAAGGATAAATGCTGGATAATCACCTGGGTCAATTTCTCATTTGGATTAATAAAATCATTCAGTGACCCACTGCCTAAATCAAATGACTGAATTGTACATGGTTTGGAGTCCTGACGATTCAACTAATATTTTGGTATTTTTGCTTTCCCATTACTTCTGTCCCAAATGATTAAATAATAAATCTTTATATAATTTCTAACATTACCTCAAACATAAATGTGAGGATATATAGCAATATAAGAGAAAAGTGTAAAAGATAGTTGTTAATTTCTGAGAGTGCTATACATGCTTTGTCTATACTAGATAGTAGAGATTTTACACTGAGATTACTTGTTCGACTGTATTCAAGCCTGGAAATGGTGATCATCAGTGGTGAAAGTCTTAAAAAATGACATGAAAATTTCTATATTACAAATAAATTGATAAAAATGTGAAACAGGGGAAAATCAGGCTCTGTATGTAACATGTTAAGTTTCTATTAACTGCTAATATTCAATTCTGAGATTGAAATGTATTAATCAGGCTATCACAAAGACAGATTGAATGCCATATACATATAACATGTTGAATGTGGTAGCAAGTAATAAAATTTTCAAGTGAGTGTCTAGATGCAACTGAAATATGAAGACATATTTGGTCAAAAATAATTTTGAAATGAGCATATTAATATATATTTATTACCTCAAAACTCAATCATTTTCCCTATGGTAATTGTAAATCAGGTATTTTGCAAAGCACTGGAAATTAAAAAATGAACATGGATCTCTGTTTTCAAAATGTTCCTAGACAACTGAAATTATAAAAATCACATCCCACCACATTATCAGAAACTAACTGGAAATTTAAATTTTAAAGTTCACCAAAGCATCTTTACTTGTAAGTATTAAATACATTTACATAACAATGTATGTAAGGACATAGCCAACACATAGAAATAATGTGGCATTCACTTCTAAAATGGTTTAAGTACCCATTTAGTCTACCAATAAAAATTATGTCTGAGTGATTTTTCATGTTAAATTATATTTTTTTATTTGTTCAGCTTTATTGAGATATAATCAGCATATAACTTTGTGTAAGTTTAAGATGTACAAAATGTTGACATGATACACTCCTATCTTGCAATATGATTACAACCTTTATGACTAAAGGGTAGCTAACACTTCCATGACATCTCATTTGGCTTTACCCTTATGCTCTTATCTCTCATTGCTATTTTACAACAATAAACACAACCTTGAATAATTTTCCAAATTCTATTTTAAAGAGTTTAAATGCATGTATAATCTTTGCTGATCTCTGAAGTGTGGAGGGCTTACAAGTTACACACAGGTTGATAAATGGAGATAGATAGAATATCAAATATAGTAGATTTATGAAATTCTACCTTAACATTTTACATACGATTTCTTATGGGTTAATAATTTGGATGAAAAAAGTGACCAGTCCATCAAAAATTCTGATTTTTTAATTTTATGCAATTCAGATTGTAGGGAAGAATAAAAACAAATAATCTATACCACTTTAATTCATCTATATTGAGTTTGTACAGCTTGACACATCTATTTGTGCATTTGTGTGTGTGATGTATGTTAAACAATAAAACTGTAAAAGTGCTTATTTTTAAAAAATGCACATGTTCAAACTGATTGAATCTTAATATCTTAGAGCAAAGCAGAATCATAAAGAAGGTCATATTGGCTGATTTTGGCATAGTCCTTCTCCTTCCTCTCTTGTTCTACCATTTAAATACTTCCTTTGCCTGCATTATACTTCCTAATGTATAATTTGTTACATCACAGAGGAAAGCCATCTGAGGGACACTTTCATAATAACATAATAAGAGTTATTATATTATTCATTACAGGAATATTTGCATTGTAATGAGCAGAGAGTATTATCATGCTCTTTAAACATTTGCTTCTAGATTCAGAAAGAAATAGATTCAAATCCCAGCTCCATTAGGAGCTATGAGCAATTCAGGTAAACCTATAAGACTGTTTCCTGTTAAATGGAAATAATAATATTCACTGTGTATAACCGATGTAATGATAAAATGAGAGAATATATGTAAAGTACTTAGCACAGTCTCTGGCAAAAACAATATGTGTTTCATAAATTCGAGTTAAGGATATAGCTAAAATTGAACACATTCTCTACAAAACGTATATAATAAGCTACATAGAATAAATTGAGATATTTCCATAGTTTCATCAGCACTTAATACATGCCAGGCATTGTGTTCAAGAGTAGAAATAAAGTATTATATAGGCTGATTTTACCTTTATCTATGTGTGGGTGACATTCCCTCTCTGAAAGATAAGGACACAATGTCCCCTTTGCTCAGCCCAGCTACTAGGCTTGCAGTCACTTGAGTGGTCCCTTTTGGTTGTGCAAGCGAGCAAATAGTAGTTTGTAACAACTGAGGTAATGGAAAGAAAAGGAGGCAAAGGGTTCCAATTAGACTTATTTTGGAAGTCAAAAAGACTGAAAGTTGAATATTTTGATCTTGTGCATTCTTAAAAATCTTAGCATTTTTACGGCAACACGGATGGTTCTGCCTGAGTAGAAGTATGTATTTTCTCTGTTTAAAGGCCGGAGGAGTGTGTGGGAAGAACTGACTTTGGCACCCTGCAGGGTAGCCCAGAGGCTGTGCATGAATACGGGAGGGACAGCCATCATCTCAGCAGTAGGAAAGCTGCCATGCGACTGAGGATGGAGTTGTCACCACTGACACCAAGTGGCTGGGGTCAAAGTTTAATACTGTGGATGAATTACACTTTGCATCTCTCTCTCTGCGTGTCTAGCATTTGGAAGCAGGTCTGATACCTTCTGCACCGAATAAGCCTCAAATATTCTTGGTCAAATGTGAAAAAGGAAAGACTTTGAGAAAAGGAGCCAGATTTGTTAATATAGACAGTGATAACTCCAGAAACTGGTTGTAACAATTAAAGATGCATAATTGTTTTATTGTAAGCTATTGAACTGGATTAAAAAGCTACTGAACTGGATCCACACAAATGGATATACATATGTTATTTAAAGAGAGATAGGGTGGACAAATAGTAACTTTACAGAATTTATGAAACACACAATAAGTAAATGGTCAAACAGTGGCTCTACAATCCATTTGTTCTCTTTCCAAGCCTATCAGTGTGCAAATGCTAGACCTCCTGCTTAACAAACTAAATGGTCCTTATGTATGAAATGCCTTGAGCAGGGTGTATATGAAAAATACTATATAAGGGATGTACCTATCCAATTATAAAGTTGAAGTGTTTCTTGACTTAAATGGTTCTTCCTGTGTGAATGAGGTGATTACATACCCCACTTAGAAGCCTCACATATTACCTGAACCAAAGCATGTTCAATGCAAGAAGAAAGAATCTAGGGTGTGGGGCTGGAGGTCTCAAACTTGCCCTGTGCCTTGAAATTATTTGTATCTTTGAAGTTATTAATAAAATTAAATACTAGTTACTATATGACTTATAATGCATACAAAAATAAGACATATACAATAATTTTATAGCTCTCAGGATCAAAAGTGACCCTTTTTCTAGAGTAACTCAAAGTTCAAAAAAATAACACTAATCACCACCATTTATGGAGTCTCAAATATGTGCTGGACATTTTCCATATGTTATTTAATCTTCAGAAAAAATACAAGGGATACTATTTTCATTTTAATTAAGAAAACAGGTCATTAAAATTTAAAAACACAAAGTAAAATTTTAAAGAAATTGGAAAAAGTCATCCCCAAAGTCTCAATACTAATTAAAAAACCAAGCTGGTATCTGAACTTCTCAGGAGCTGATTCAAAATAGTATCTCTGGACTAGAGAGGGAGGCTATCAAAGAAAAACTATAGAAGGAAACAATACACCCTATAACAGAGGGATGTGAGAGCATAGGCAAAAGAAGTTTAAGCCTAGGAATTGTCACAAAGGAGATCTGCACTGGCTTTTAAGAGAAATAGGAGTTTACTAGGGCAGAAAATGGAAAAGAATGGCCCGCCAGGTTGAAAGAATTTGCAAAAATCTATACATTAAGTAATATATCAATGGGAAATGATCAATAATTAATGTGGGGAAGGAGCTTTTTCCAAATATCCTTCAAATTATACTGTGAGCTTCTGCCTATAAGCAAGATTGGAGCTGAGCGTGAGTCTGTTTGGAGAAATTGAGACGTTTCTGTGAGTATGCTGGAGGCCCAGCCTATTGCTTTGGACCTAAGAGGGAAAAGTGTGCTGTAATAAACAATACTGCAAAGAAAGAGGTTTCTGTGAACTCTATTGGAATTGTAACTCCAGAAGGTTTTTAATTTTTTTTGAAGTTCTTATATTGTGAAATAACTTTTCTTGACACTTATTGTCTATTTTCTGTTTTCAGTCTCCTGTTTTCCTTCTGATGTAGTTTGGACTCTGCCCAGGGCACTATTTGTGTGCGTGTCTGTCTCTTTGTGTGTCTATATGAGTGTGCCTGAGACTTTTACAGAAAAATATAAATCTTCTTATGGCAATCATGATTGCCTTCAGAAAGCTACAGATTCATTAAAGGGCTCAGTTAAAGAAAGTAAGTGTGAAATATATAATTGAGAACCAGTTTCTTTTTAAAAACTTGAATCCTTAAAACACCTGCTCTGCTCCTCAGGTTTGCTGAATTTCTGGATAATGTTGCAGTTTGCACGGACTGACCTGTCATTCTGATAAAACCTGATCACTTTTTCAGGACTCTTAAAGTTAATATATTTGTTTACCATGCTTGAAACCATAGCTAGAAAAATATACAACTGATAATTTTTCTTAATTAGGAAATATGCCAAAGGATGCTGATATTTTTCGTTGGGTTCTCTATATTTAGGTGAATAATGCCTTGTGTACAGTGATTACTAAAGGTTCAGGGGAGATGCAGGTAGCTATGGAACCTGTCTAAGATTAAAAAGGTTTTCCCTAGGGTAACCTTTCCAAATATGTGGGACAAGTGCTAATATTGATATAGAGGTGATTTTAGGTATTTAAATTACTTTGGATTAGATAGGGTAGAAAATGATCCCCTTTTCAAGTTGGTTTCAATCCTTCTGATTGCATCATGAGGAATGTCTCATTTTGGCATGAAGATATATTTAACAACCCCTGACTTTTGCTAATCTCCCTTTTTATAAAAGAGAAGTAGGCCTTAGTCTCAGAGCCTTTACCAAACATTGTACTTGGCTGGAAGTTAACAATATTATGGCAGTTTCACTGTATTTATTTTAAACAACTTCTTGCTGTCAGATGGTTCTTCTTTTCCATTTACCATAGTGATAAAAAGTTTAACTTCATTTAATACATTTTGAGTAAATCTACTTGCTAAAAAATATAAAGGAAAATAAATTTGCAACTATTTTTCTATGATATTAAAATCTTTCCCTCAGGCTGTGACTCTCAAAAAAACAAAGCCAAACCAAAAAAACAGTCTTCAAAATTAAAATGCAGCAGGAGGTTCTAGGCTAGGACTACTTCTGACTAACAGACTAAAGAATGAACATGGTTCATGCAGGATGCTCAACAAATGTGGGTCAAAACCCCCTATGTTTCTTATGAGGTAGCCCAACAATGAGCATTGGTTGTGACCAATTTGAGGCCAAAATATTGGGAACAAAATTATGTGGCTTTTTATTTAAAAAAAAAAAAATGCTTCCTGGTTTTTTTATTGAATTGGTAAAAATTTTCCCTGAAAGGCTATGGAATTGTTCCCAGTGATAATGTGTTATAGTTTCTTCTATAAAGCAATACATGGCCCTGTTTTCCTCTGACAACTGAACTGCCAGGCACACATACAGTGTTATTATTTGTAATATATACCTTAATAAAATACAAGATGAGCAAACCCTTGCTTACCTCCCTCATCAGTTTCCTCTTTGTAAATGAGAGTGAGCAAATGTCCAAAGTCACTCCAGAGGACGCTAATCATCTCTAGAGATAATATGCTTATAGGATTATCAAATGAAAAGAAGAGTAAAAGCATTTGTTTGAAAGGATTATAGGGAAGGAGAATAAAGGAAAGGAAGTCGACAAAAACAAAGATATGTAATCTTCAAAGTTTTGAAAAAGGTTATAGATATAGATTACGCTTTTTATGGTATTAATATTACCCTAAGGAATTATACACTATTTCTCAGTGTTTGGCTGAGAAAGCAATTTGCAGAGGAATTTTGATACTGAGTGGAACAAGGTAGACTTTGAAATGTATGTGAAACCAAAAAAAAAGTATATATATATACACATTCTTTTAATTAGAGAGGAAATATTAAAATCTATATACTTTGAATGTGAGAGATACCTTACATATATTGTTTTACTTAAATCTGGTAACAACTCTGAAAATTGGTATTATTATCTCTGCAGTTGAGGGAAATAGTACCCATAAGGATTACATAACTGTCCACATCATATCTATTTCCCTCCCTGTTAAAGGGTTACAAATAGCTTTATTGTTATGTAAGTTCAAGCCTATGATGATAAGAGACAGAAAACACTCATTCAGTGGTTTCTCAACTATACTCCAGAAGTGTGGTTGGATTTTTACTTCCAGCTATGAAAGAGTAACTGGTACCAATCTTACCCTTCCATCAAAAACAATTATTTATAAAACTGGACACAGTATATTAGGCAACAGTTTTCAGGCACTGACCAATAGGCAGCTCATGACTGTGATCTTTGAAAGAAGGAAAATGCATGAGGAAAATGTCATGATCCCCTTAGGTTTCTGCCTTGGGACACTTTTCTGAATGAAGATGAAATCCAAGCAAGGGCTGCAGTGTCACTGAGCAGAGAAAATAAATATTGAAGTTGCAAGCTGCTAATGTAGAAGGAATTTTCAAGATAGGTTTTTGAAAAGAAAGAATCGCATGGGAAAAGGTAGTCTGTGTCAGAATTCACCATAAATGCTTAACCAAGGTCTGGGCTACTCATGCTCAAAGCTCAACTCTAAGAGGTATTACAAAGATCACCTGATACAGGGCTGAAAGATGAATGGGGATAGTAAAGGCTGTGTAGTGTGGTGGACGTTAGATTTATGACCCAGCAAGAGTAGTGAAACCTCAGTGAGTCCCTTGGTGAGATTCAAGAAAAGACAATACTTTGGTGTAAATACCACCCTATAGAATAATTGCCACAAGCTCACACTAATAGATAAACCAAGTAAGCTGGCCTGCTCTAACAAAGACAGAACCAGGAAGATGAAATGGTAATTTCTTATCAGTATACATAAAATATTCACCAAGTTAGGCTATATGCTTGATGATAGTCTATAAGCCTCAAGAACTATGAAATTACTGATATCTTACAGAATATGTTCCCTGGCTAAAACTGAATTAAATTAGCATCAATAGGGAAAGATATAGAAATTCTTCAAATATTTGGAAATTAAAATAACATACCAATTAACCCATTATTTGAGTAAAAAATTACAAGGGAAATTAGAAAATATTTCAAACCAAACGAGATTGAAAATAAAAGTGCAAATCTGTGGAGCCCAACTAAAGCACTAATATGATAGAAGTTTACAGCTTTCATCAGAAAAGTACAAAAGTTTAAAATAAGTCATTTGTTTCCACCATAAGAAAATAGAAAAAAGGGAAAATTAGAAACAAAAAAGGTAGAAAAAATAAACATAAGAGCTGAACTCAGTGAAATAGAGAAGCATTAACAGAGAAAATTAGGAAATTAAATAGCCTAAGTCAGTTCTTTGAAAAGATTAATAAAATCACTGAAAAATTAGCAATTTAGCAAAAGTTAAGTAAAAATTACTAAAAAGACTGATCAAGCAAGCAAGAAAAAATTTTCCAATTATAGAAATTAATGAAAGGATATTGCCACAAACCCCAGATATATTAAAAGATGTAGGAATATTTAAGCAACTTTATGCCAATAAATTCAACTCAACTGACACAAGAAGTAAAAATCTTAGTTATTTCATATCTATATTGTACATATCTATATTCTCATGCCTTTACTGTAGTTAAGACAAAAATTACTAAAATTTAAATGACCTACCCTCTATATGTGACCTTTTTCTTTCATATTAGGGAGAACCTTTTAATTAAAGAAAAAAGAAATACATGAATAAAACTTGAAATCACCTTGAAATTAATAAAGTATAGGTATTGCTAAAATTAATGAGGTTAGTTTCTGCCAAAAACTATGAAACATGAGAAGGTGCTATAAGAAGATGACACAATTTAAATAATTCTTGAGATATAAAAAGTATACGAGGGGCTTCCCTGGTGGTGCAGTGGTTGAGAGTCCGCCTGCCGATGCAGGGGACACGGGTTCGTGCCCTGGCCCGGGGAAGATCCCACGTGCCGCGGAGCGGCTGGGCGCGTGAGCCATGGCCGCTGGGCCTGCGCGTCCCGACCCTGTGCTCCGCAACGGGAGAGTCCACAACAGTGAGAGGCCCGTGTACCGCAAAAAAAAAAAAAAAAAAAAAAAAGTATACGAATAGGACTGATGGCAAAACTAGAGTAGAGGAAGAAATGAATAATTTACATACAATGTATATGGGTAAAGTTCATATATACTTCATACAGGTAATTTATTACGTACACATAAACTATATTTTATAAAATACATATATATACAAATAACCCATTAAAATAAAAATTAAATACATAACCAAAATGCTAGTACTAGTTAAATCTGGGTTATGGGTTTTAAAGTTATTTTTAATTTTTGTATTTTTTTTTTACAATGAACATGAATCATTCACCTTGAGCGTGTTGGTGAACTATAATTAAAAACAAAATTTTAGGACCCTAATCTTGTCATGAGGGCACAGGAGAGTTCTGCGCATCCCGCACCCTAAGTGTCTTTCAACCCAGAAAACCTCTTCACAAAGGTCATAAAGAGAGAAAGCATTACTGAATAAGCATTAAATGACAATATGATGCCCATCCTGGCAATACACTAAGAGACTGCCCAAATGGAAATAATTCTCAACTATTTTACGCAGCCAAGCATACAGAACCCATTACATACATGTTCTCAAGACAAACAATAAATAGTCTTCAAGTAAGAGAACTTGGCAGCACCGTTTGTCACACATAGTTCATACTAGATTTGCCTGGTAATTTGAGTGACCATCTGTGTCAGCTAACCGGCTTTAACCAGAGGAAAACAAACTTCTCCTACCTTTAGGACTAGAGCTAAGTTTGTAACTCGGAGCAAGGTGCCCACTGAAGTTAGGTTCCTGTACTTCCACAGAAACTGGGAGGAATGGATGTTACTTTCCTTGATGTTTACATATTAAAGAGAGAGTTTCTGAGTCCTCCAGGAAGGGATCCCTGGGTCATAAAGCTGATAAAAAGATTTATACCCATTTCAAAGAGAGGAGAAAGTATTTTGAAGTTTTCTGCAGTAAACACTCTAAGGAAAAGGGAAGGAGAAAAGTCTTTTCCCTTATTTTCAACAGGGAGAATTAAACCTCTTATTTTAAAATTTTTATTTGTCCTTCCAACAGGCAAGACAGAACCACTTTTAAGTTTTAATAAAATGTCATTTGTTAAATACCAACCATATGCAAACTTAAAAAAACGCAACAGGCCCCAAAGGGAGCAGCTTATGCTAAGCCTCACATCACCAACCAAGACTTAATTTAATTACAGTTTTGACTCTCCTGAAAATGAAATCTTAAACCAGTCAGTCAGGAATTGCCTGATCATCACTAGTTAGGTAATCTGCCTGACAACCCCTGCCATCCCCTAAAGGAAAGTAACCTTGCAATAACTGAAACAGGAAGGAAGGGGGCAGGGCACAACTTTTAAAAGAATGACATAGCCATTGTACATGACAAAAACTAGTGAGAACCAACTAGGCCCAAGATGGTAGAAGATTCGCCTTCCAGTGGACTTTGAGCCTCATTATATGCTCATTGTAACACATTAGCATATGCTAAATGACACACCCACCAGCGCCATGACAGTTCTGAGGCTAACACTAAAAGTCCAAAAAGTGGGTGGTGGCCCAATTCCTGGAAATCCCTGCCCCTCCCCCCAAATAATTGGAATAATCCTCCCACTCATTAGCCTATGAAATTACCCAGCCCATAAAAACTAAACACACCATATTTCAAAGCCTCTTGCCTTCCTAGATGGCCTACACTCTGTCTGTGGCGTGTGTTTCTCTCTAAATAAATGCACTTCTTACCTATCACTTAGTCTCCGAATTCCTTCGCAACGAAACAAGAACCTTAAATTCACCAGGAACATAGCCCATCCCTCAACCTTGAACTCTGGATCCCATATCCTACCTTTCTTAGGTACTTCATCCAGAGATTATCCTTTATTCTTTATCTTCAACACTCCCTCTTCTCGTTTCTGCTCGCTAGCATTTCAAGATGCCTACATTTTTTTCATCTTTAAAAACAAGAAAGTAAACAAAGGCATAAAACAAAAAAAACCCTCTATTTCAACTCCTGATCTACTCTACCAATTCCTCCTGCCTTTTCTCCCCTTCAACACCAAATCTGACCAAACTCACCTGCATTTATCATGTTCTTGATAGATAGTTGATAGAACTCACCTGTATTCCTTACCATGCTTGTAATCAGACTGCTATTCTACCACACCACTGAAGCTGATCTCACTAATGCTAAATCCAAGAACATTTTTCATCCTTCACTGTTCTCGATGTCTCACTAGTAATGGGCCTCTTGACTTCACCCACTTATTGGCCTCGTTTAACATCCCTTTTCCTGCTCCCTTCTGCCTATAAAAGCCTTTTATTTTGTACAGCTCCTCAGAACTCCTTTCTATCTGCTACATTGGATGCTGCCCAATTCTAATCAATTTTTGCTCAAATAAACTCCTAAAAAATTTTAATGTCTCAGTTTGTCTTTTAACATAGTTTAAAAAGGAGCTTACAGTCTCACAGTGGTGAGAGGAATATAAAACTAATAATGCATCTCCAAATGCACTACTTGTATGAATGTGATTCAGTCAGTGTATAAAAGATAGATTCTCTCTGTTTAATGAGATTTGGGGAGGCAAACTTAAGGAAGGATTATGAAGCCTTTTCAGGAGAGATATTTAAATTGAACTTTAAAGTGTCTAGGAATTTATTATTTGGACATGGAAGAGAAATTTTTTTTCAGGTAAATAAAAGAGCAATTGCAAAGTCACAAAAGCAAGGCTTGATAAGGTATGGTTTTAACAATGCCAACATGTAAGAGATAGAACAGAAAATAGGTTGGTAAAAGCCAAATCAGGAAGTACTTTACATAACATGCTAAGGTTTGGGGACCGTTATTTACAAAAATGGTGATCTATTGAATGTATTAAATGATAGCAACATGATTAGATTTGGGTTTCTGGATAACTAGGGATTGTGAGGGATCTCTTGTCAGAAGTGGCTCCCAGGGTTTGCATTTTTTCTTAAATCCTTATGCAAAGCAACCAGCTGCAGCACCTACAGACCCTCCACTTGCTTTTAAAAAGCACAAATTCACATATTTAAATAAGTTGACTGGCAATTCTAAACATTTTCCTTTTTGACTCATAGTAGAGAGGGCATATAATTTGCACTATAATTTGAAAATGAAATATTTTAATTAGAACTTTATTTTTGGGAAATGAGTAAAACAAGTCATTCCATTCTGACTATAACTTTCTACATTTCTAGCTTCCTTAGTCCTTCCAAATGTATTCTTTGACTTCTCAAGGCCTTCTATATGATTCCTTTATTTTTTTCTTATCTATTAATACCTTATCTCAACTACCTTTCTAATTTAGATGAAGTTCCAAGGTCCATTTTGTTCACCATTATTAAGTCAGGAGCCTCTTCTTTATTTCATTCTCTTCCCATCTGAACTTCCTTGTAGAAAACCTCAACCCTGGATTAAGCTAATTGTACTCTGGTCTGGCTATAAATTAATAGCTAGTAACAAAACCTGGATCGTTGATGTTGAGCAGCAGTCTATTTTTATAACTAGAAATTTATCACATTTTCCACAGAAAGCAATTCAAAAATACTACCCTTTTCTGAAACTGTGGACTTTGTAACCACTCTCTTCCTTTTCAATAGATGAATAGCTCCCAATTCACAAAGACAAGAGTAACTATAAAATCTGAGCTAACTGGGATTCCCTGGTGGTGCAGCAGTTGAGAGTCCGCCTGCCGATGCAGGGGACACAGGTTCGTGCCCCGGTCCGGGAAGATCCCACATGCCACGAGCGGCTTGGCCCGTGAGCCATGGCCGCTGAGCCTGTGCGTCCGGAGCCTGTGCTCCGCAACGGGAGAGGCCACAACAGTGAGAGGCCAGCGTACCGCAAAAAAAAAAAAAAAAAAACTGAACTAACTTAATTTCTCTCAACTAGACTTATTTAGCAATTGGCTTTCTTTCTTCACCCTTACACACACACACACACACACACACACACACAGAGTCCTATTTCCTGCAAAAGCCCATCCCTCAACCTTGAATCCTGGATCCCATATCCTACCTTTCTTAGGTACTTCATCCAGAGATTATCCTTTATTCTTTATCTTCAACACTCCCTCTTCTCGTTTCTGCTCGCTAGCATTTCAAGATGCCTACATTTTTTTCATCTTTAAAAACAAGAAAGTAAACAAAGGCATAAAACAAAAAAAACCCTCTATTTCAACTCCTGATCTACTCTACCAATTCCTCCTGCCTTTTCTCCCCTTCAACACCAAATCTGACCAAACTCACCTGCATTTATCATGTTCTTGATAGATAGTTGATAGAACTCACCTGTATTCCTTACCATGCTTGTAATCAGACTGCTATTCTACCACACCACTGAAGCTGATCTCACTAATGCTAAATCCAAGAACATTTTTCATCCTTCACTGTTCTCGATGTCTCACTAGTAATGGGCCTCTTGACTTCACACACGTCTTTGGGACACATTTTCCAATTGATGTTTACAACAATATGCTCCAATATTTTTAGTCTCCATTTTCCATTCTTAATTGTGGACTTTTTCTTTGACTTTTCATAAAATGACTTTTCATAAATTTTCTTATACCTTCTATCTGGATAATTTTCTGTATTTCAGCATCCAAAAATACCATCTGTATACTGCTGATTCCCAAACTGCTATCCCGAGATGCTTTTAACTGTTTTCTTAAACATCCAAAGCTGTAGTCATCAGCACCTCTCTCAAATAACTCTCTACTCTTATATTTCTTATCTCAATGAATTGTAAAACCGTGTAGCCTAGAGATCAAGCCAGAAACCTGAAAATGTTCCTCTGTGTCTTTTCCTCACTTCCCCCACACAGCCAGTTCCTATGTAATGTAATTCTGAGAAAGCGTGAACAGATGTTTCCTCTTCTTTATCCCTTCTCTCACCACCTAACTTCAATAGGTCATCATCTTTGCTTTACTGTATTAAAATAGTCTCAAAAATTATCTTCCTACCCACCAGGCCTCCTGTACATATACTCATTTGCCAAACAAACTGAAATTATGTTTCTAAATAAAAATTAATGTTTCTTCAACCTTGATTTCTAAGTGTGATTTTAAGACATTCCCAATTTTTTTCAGTTCTTTTTTTTTTATGGAAATAAAAAATTTAAGGATGCTTCCTGTTGGACATATGAGTTCCTTCCTTTTTCATTCTCTTTTATTTTTTTTAAACATATTTGTTGGAGTATAATTGCTTTACAATGGGGTGTTAATTTCTGCTTTATAACAAAGTGAATCAGTTATACATATATCCCCATATCTCTTCCCTCTTGCGTCTCCCTCCCTCCCACCCTCCCTATCCCACCCCTCTAGGTGGTCACAAAGCACCGAGCCGATCTCCCTGTGCTATGCGGCTGCGTCCCACTAGCTATCTATTTTACATTTGGTAGTGTATATGTCCATGCCACTCTCTCACATTATCCCAGCTTCCCCCTCCCCCTCCCCAAATCCTCAAGTCCATTCTCTAGTAGGTCTGTGTCTTTATTCCCGTCTTGCCCCTAGGTACTTCATGACCATATATATATATATTTTTCAGATTCTGTATATATGTGTTAGCATACGGTATTTGTTTTTCTCTTTCTGACTTACTTCATTCTGTATGACAGACTATAGGTCCATCCACATTAAGTAGTGTATTGTTTAGCCTCCATGTGTTTGTATTTCTTAAATTTACAATGGCTTGATATGTGACCCAAGATATGATGTATCCTGGAGAATGTTCTATGAGCACTTGAGAAGAAAGTGTATTCTGTTGTTTTTGGATGCAATGTCCTATAAATATCAATTAAGTCCATCTTGTTTAATGTATCATTTAAAGCTTGTGTTTCCTTATTTATTTTCATTTGGATGATGTGTCCATTGGTGAAACTGGGGTATTAAAGTGCCCTACTATGGTTGTGTTACTGTCCATTTCCCCTTTTATGCCTGTTAGTATTTGCCTTATGTATTGAGGTGCTCCTATCTTGCGTACATAAATATGTACATTTGTTATATCTTCTTCTTGTATTGATCCCTTGATCATTATGTAATGTCCTCCTTCGTCCCTTGTAATAGTCTTTGTTTTAAAGTCTATTTTGTCTGATATGAGAATTGCCACTCCAGCTTTCTTTTCATTTCCATTTGCATGGAATATCTTTTTCCATCCCCTCACTTTCAGTCTGTATGTGTCCCGAGGTCTGAAGTGGGTCTCTTGTAGACAGCATATATACGGGTCTTGTGTTTGTATCCATTCAGCCAGTCTATGTCTTTTGGTTGGAGCATTTAATCCATTTCCATTTAAGGTAATTATCAATATGTATGTTCCTATTCTCATTTTCTTAATTGCTTTGGGTTTGTTATTGTAGTTCTTTTCCTTCTCTTGTGTTTCCTGCCTAGAAAAGTTCCTTTAGCATTTGTTGTAAAGCTCATTTGGTGGTGCTGAATTCTCTTAGCTTTTGCATGTCTGTAAAAGTTTTAATTTCTCCATCAAATCTGAGTGAGATCCTTGCTCGGTAGAGTATTCTTTGCTGTAGGTTTCTGCCTTTCATCACGTTAAATATGTCCTGCCACTCCCTTCTGGCTTGCAGTTTCAGCTGAAAGATCAGCTGTTAACCTTATGGGGATTCCCTTGTGTGCTATTTGTTGTTTTTCCCTTGTTGCTTTTAATATTTTTTCTTTGTATTTAATTTTTGATACTTTGATTAATATGTGTCTTGTCGTGTTTCTCCTTGGATTTATCCTGTATGGGACTCTCTGTGCTTCCTGGACTTGATTAACTATTTCCTTTACCATATTAGGGAAGTTTTCAACTATAATCTCTTCAAATATTTTCTCAGGCCCTTTGTTTTTCTCTTCTTCTTCTGGGACCCCTATAATTCAAATGTTGGTGCGTTTAATGTTGTCCCAGAAGTCACTGAGACTGTCCTCAATTCTTTTCATTCTTTTTTCTTTATTTTGTTCTGCAGTAGGTATTTACACTATTTTATCTTCCAGGTCACTTATCCATTCTTCTGCCTCAGTTATTCTGCTATTGCTTCCTTCTAGAGTGTTTTTAATTCCATTTATTGTGTTGTTCATTACTGTTTGTTTGCTCTTTAGTTCTTCTAGGTCCTTGTTAAATGTTTCTTGTATTTTCTCCATTCTATTAACAAGATTTTGGATCATCTTTACTATCAATATTCTGAATTGTTTTTCAGGGAGACTGCCTATTTCCTCTTCATTTGTTAGGTGTGGTGGGTTTTTACCTTGTTCTTCCATCTGCTGTGTGTTTCTCTGTCTTCACATTTTGCTTAACTTTCTGTGTTTGGGGTCTCCTTTTTGCAGGCTGCATAGTTCCCGTTGTTTTTGGTGTCTGCCCCCAGTGGCTAAGTTTGGTTCAGTGGGTCATGTAGGCTTCCTAGTGGAGGGGACTAGCGCCTGTGGTCTGGTGGATGAGGCTGGATCTTGTCTTTCTGGTGGGCAGGTCCACGTCTGGTGGTGTGTGTTGGGGTGTCTGTGGTCTTATTATGATTTTAGGCAGCCTCTCTGTTAATGGGTGCAGTTATGTTCCTGTCTTGCTAGTTGTTTGGCATAGGGTGTCCAGCACCATAGTTTGCTGGTCATTGAGTGGAGCTGGGTCTTGGCATTGAGATGGAGATCTCTGGGAGATTTTCGCCATTTGATATTATGTGGAGCTGGGAGGTCTCTTGTGGACCACTGTCCTGAACTTGGGTCTCCCATCTCCCAGCACAGCCCTGACGCCTGGCTGTAGCACCAAGAGCCTGTCATCCACACAGCTCAGAATAAAAGAGAGAATATAAAAGAGAGAATGAAGAAAGATAAAATAAAATAAAGTTATTAAAATAAAACATAAAAATAATTATTTAAAAAAATTTAAAAAAGAAAGAAGGAAAGAAAGAGAGCAACCAAACTAAAAAACAAATCCATCAATGATATCAAGTGCTAAAAACTCTACTAAAAATATAAAAACCCAACAGACAGAACCCTAAAAGACAAATGGTAAAAGTAAAGCTATACAGACAAAATCACACACAGAAGCATACACATACACACTCACAAAAAGAGAAAAAGGGGGAAAAAAAAATATATCATTGCTCCCAAAATCCACCTCCTCAATTTGGGATGATTCGTTGTCTGTTCAGGTATTCCACAGATGCAGGGTACATCAAGTTGATTGTGGAGATTTAATCCACTTCTCCTGAGGCTGCTCAGAGAGATTTCCCTTTCTCTTCTTTGTTCACTCAGTTCGTGGGGTTCAGCTTTGAATTTGGCCCCGCCTCTGCGTGTAGGTCGCCTGATGGCGTCTGTTCTTTGCTCAGACAGGACGGGGTTAAAGGAGCAGCTGATTCGGGGGCTCTGGCTCACTCAGGCCGAGGGGAGGGAGGGGTACGGATGCAGGGCGAGGCTGCGGCAGCAGAGGCTGGCGTGACGTTGCACCAGCCTGAGGGGCGCTGTGTGTTCTCCTGGGAAGTTGTCCCTGGATCACGGGACCCTGGCAGTGGCGGGCTGCACAGGCTCCCCGGAAGGGGGGTGTGGATAGTGACCTGTGCTCGCACACAGGCTTCTTGTTGGCTGCAGTAGCAGCCTTAGCACCTCATGCCTGTCTCTGGGGTCAGCGCTGATAGCCGCAGCTCACGCCAGTCTCTGGAGCTCCTTTAAGCGGCGCTCTTATTCCCCTCTCCTCGCGCACCAGGAAACAAAGAGGGAAGAAAAAGTCTGTTGTCTCTTCCGCAGGTCCAGACTTTTCCCCGGACTCCCTCCCGGCTAGCCGTTGTACACTAACCCCCTGCAGGCTGTGGTCACGCCGCCAACCCCAGTCCTCTCCTGAGCTCCGACCAAAGCCCGAGCCTCAGCTCCCAGCCCCGCCCACCGCGGCGGGTGAGCAGACAAGCCCCTCGGGCCGGTGAGTGCTGGTCGGCACCGATCCTCTGTGCGGGAATCTCTCCGCTTTGCCCCCCGCACCCCTGTTGCTGCGCTCTCCTCCACAGCTCCGAAGCTTTCCC
This sequence comes from Lagenorhynchus albirostris, assembly GCF_949774975.1. Classification (NCBI taxonomy): domain Eukaryota; kingdom Metazoa; phylum Chordata; class Mammalia; order Artiodactyla; family Delphinidae; genus Lagenorhynchus; species Lagenorhynchus albirostris. The sequence continues at coordinate 44,603,894 of NC_083099.1, read as the reverse complement.
CCTCCGCCACCTGCAGTCTCTGCCCGCGAAGGGGCTTCATAGTGTGTGGAAACCTTTCCTCCTTCACAGCTCCCTCCCACTGGTGCGGGTCCCGTCTGTATTTTTTTTGTCTCTGTTTATTCTTTTTTCTTTTGCCCTACCCAGGTACGTGGGGGAGTTTCTTGCCTTTTGGGAGGTCTGAGGTCTTCTGCCAGCGGTCAGTGGGTGTTCTATAGGAGCAGCTCCACGTGTAGTTGTATTTCTGATGTATTTGTGGGGAGGAGGGTGATCTCCAGCTCTTGCTCTTCAGCCATCTTGAAGCTCCTCCTCAGTTCTTATATTGTTTCCTCTACATGCTTTTTCTCCTCTCTTCCACAAACTTTCTATTATTTTTATTGGGTTATTCTGAGTAGTTTTTTATTCTGAGAATAGACAGGGCTTTCCTGCCCAGTGCCTGTCTAATCTTCCAGGACTTTCCATGGACTACTGCAACACTCTGCCTTCACTATCATTACACTTACACTGCCTTGTAATTTACTGAACTTTGTGTTATTCACTAAAAGCACAAGTGCAGGAATCCATTTATCCTTTATATTCTCAGCCACACATACTATATCCTAGTGACGATTAGTGTCTGCCTGGAAGAACATCATAAATACTTGTTAATTTATAATGAATATTTAAGACAGTAAATGGTTAAAATAGTGTAATTAGGTTCTGGTTCTTAGTTATATTTCTGTAAAAAAACCTGAGCTTTGGTACATGATAGTTCACTAACCCATCACTGGGAGGTTAACAAGGGAAAAAAATGACTTTGAAGCATTTGCTCAGAAGAACAGTCTTTTATGGATAGGAAAAAGGTAGCCAAAGGAAAAATAAAACCATTTAAAGAGAAGTGAGTTAGCTATATGTTCAAGATCAAGACTTTAAATGAATTCTTTTGGAAGTTAATATCCTTTCTAGGGACCCATTTTTTTTACCCCTACTTAGCATTTTATTCTCACATGTTGCATACTGCTTATCTTGAAATCTCTCAGATTAATAGAATATCTCCTGAGATACAGCATGATGGACAAAACTGGTTAAAACATTTGTGTACTAAACTATTTTATTATAAATCTCTATTTTGTGGATGAGAAAAGTGAGCTTCAAAGAGGTTGAAATACAGGCCCAAGTTCACATATTTAGTAGCAACAAAACTTCTGATTAAAACCAAGTGTGCATTTTATTGTCACCACCCTTGAATATCTACTTTTCAAAAACAAGCATTATAGTATTGCCTTTTATACTCTATGATTAAAATTTCCTGAAGCAGAGACTTTTAAAACCATGTGAACCCATCATATATTCATTTATTCTTAGTTACTCCATTTAAAATATCCATTTCGTTTAGTTAGAATTAAAGTGAAAGTTTTATTATTTTTTCTTTCTAAGCTGCCTTAATTCCTAATTATGAAGGCCATTATTAGAATATTTTATGTGAGTATCTCAAAATATATTCATGAAGAACTAACAATATATTAAAATGTAAAATTTAAAATCTATTTCTAATCTGGATTAAAAAAAGTGGAGGTTTTAAAAGCCTAATATATTTAATAAATATGGCATTGCATACCAGAAGAAAAATATCTCTGCCTTATATCAAAAGTCCAGTTAAATCAAACATTTAAAATTGAAAAATTAAAAGTCTTAAAAGTATAAGAGAAAATATGAGCTTATATAAATACACATGTGTGTATGTTTTGTATGAGTGGTTATATGTATTTCTCAGTATAAATAATTCTTTCTGCCCCTCTGCCCAGAAACCGTACAAAGAATCATAAAACCCAATAAATTCCTCCAAGTCAAAAATTATTCCCTATAAATAAAGCTGAAATAAAAGTGAAAACGCTGAGGGGTGGGGAGAAGTTTATAAAACTTACCAGAGATAATGATAAATGGCTGTGATATTATAAAAAGAACAACCCACTTAAAAATATGGAAAGAATATAAACCTACAGCTCAGAGAAAAGTACATTTAAATAGATCTTAAACAGATAGGAAGATACAGAACATAACATAATTAGATAAATTTAAATTAAATTTACAAGACATTTTTCATTTGTCAGAATGAAGATCAAGATTGATAATGTATATAATGTGATAGTGTATAAAAGCAGATATTCTCCAATTTTTTTAAAGTGAGAATATAAATTGTTTGGACTCTCACAAAAGTTATTTAGGCATTATCTATCAAATTTAAAATGAGCATAATTTTGTAGCACTATATTCCTTCACAGTAGTTTATCCTATAGTTACTGTAAACTTCCACAAAATATTGTATATTAAAAGACATTCAACATGGCACTCTTTGTAATGATAAATGATTGGCTTTAATATCAACATAAATGTATTATTAAATAATGAAGCATTAAATAAATTATAAGACTTAATATGATGGTAACTAAAAGAATGAGACCTCTTTTTCTTTTTTTCCTTCCACTTTTATATGGAAAGCATATCAAAGACATATGATTAAGTGAAAAAAAGGCAAGCACAATACAGTCTGCACTTATAGAATAGCTATATAAATACATTAATATATACTGTCATATGCCTCTGAAAGGAGACTGAACATTGGACAGGGGCATTACTGTCCTAGACCTGAGAAATCCGGGCCTGTCTCAGCCCCGTTCTAGTGCTCAGGACCAGCTGCTATGGTGACACAAGAAGAGACTGAAACTGTTGGCCCCAGACCCCCAAGGGTGAGCTGGCAAGCAGAATTGCTTTGAGGTCCATGAGGCATTTCTTTCCTCGGATCACATGAGACTGGGAGACCAAGATGATGCTGATATGCTAGTTCTGGTGGGATATAACACAAGTTCTGGATTATGGGCTATCCACACCTGCCGACTTTCAGACTTGAGCACTGAGAGGGCCTCTGCACAGTTTCACTTATGAATTACTTCCAGGAGCTACATCCAGCTCTCAGCTTTCCAGGAAGCAGGGGTAGCTTCATATGAGGTGGCAGGTGTCCATTACCTTCTGTATCTCTCCCAGTAGCACATAAGGCAGTCACCTCCTCTCCCACAAGCTCCACCTTTAGGGTGTCCACCTATAGGCTCTGAGGCTTTTCAGGTTATTGCTCTGGAAAGCTAATAGGCTCTTACAGTTCCCGGCCTCTCCTGCACTCCAGCATACAATTGATATGGTGATATGTCACTCTCCCGGGTTGGTCTCACCTGTATCTGAGGAGGGACCAACACTCATTGTGTTTGAAGAGGTCATTCTACCTGCCCCATTCATGGGCCCCTCGACCATCCTCCCACTGTGCTCTGCTGGAGATGGGGTAGAGTCAACAGGAAAGTGCTCACCCACAGCCTCCCCAAAAGGTAAAAACTTGGTAGGAAAATATGTTGTTTTACATTTAGGTTCCAAACTTCTGAATGGTAAATTTAGTCTAGCTCACAATGAATAAATATTCCTTCACATTTTCCTGGATACTCTGGGTAAGACTTGCATCTGTGGTCATCATCTAGGGAGCACAGTAACCACGTTTGAGAGAGTAAATGGAAGCCAGTATTCACTGGTGGCATGATGCATAATGCAGAGTCCTGAGTAATGATGTAACCAGAGTTAAATAAATGATGAGAGAACTGCAGATGCAAGAAGTTCTATACAGAAACTGGTTCCAAAGAGCCATGCATTGTGAGTAATAGTACTGCTACATTTTTCTCTAGGTGGGATTTATGAAATTAGCCAAGAATGACTATTTGTCAATAAAGAACACCAAGAGATAGTTCCTGGACCTGAATAGGAAGAGATGGTACCTAGAAAGAATCTTCATATGCATTGATTGAACAATAGGCAAATACCTACGTTCTTTATTTACTCATTATTTTAAATTTTCATCAATAAATCACTCTTACCTGACATGTATCTATGAATTTTGAAATGTTTAAAAAACATATTTAATAAAATATGTTCCCCTAGGGCCCCACAAATCATAGAGGTGGTCCTAAGCAGGAGAATAGGACAGATGTGTAGAGTAAAAATGGCAAATGTACTTTTAACTCTACATCTTTTGTATATTTTGGGTTTTTCTCTCATATATGTGTATTTCTTATTCAAAAATAAAATAAACATATATCTATATGAGTAAATACATTGAAAATAGTTTAATTATGTAATTATATATGTATAAACAGTTTTAAATAACTGTTGACATTGATAATTTTCTGAAAAAGAATAAGGAAAAAGAAAATACTTTAATAGACCAGTAAACAAAAGAGATTGGAGCAGTGATAATAAGTCTCTTCATATCTTAATACCCCCCAAAAAAGTTGACTTGTTATTTGTACAATTAGTTTTATCAAAGTTTTGGTGAATCTATAACCACTTTTATATTAAATATATTCCAGAAAATACACAAAGTTATACTCCTCATATTTTAAAGCTAAGTATAATTTGACATAAAACAAACAAAAAAAACCCCAAAAAAACAAAAGGAAAGAAAATTATGTGTCAGCCTTTTGGTAAACATAGATTCACCTATCATAAATAAATAGTACATAGAAAGCAAGTAAATAAATAACAACAGCATTTAGTAACAGTAATAATATGCCATTCATATATAAAGTTTATTCCCAGAAGGTAAGAATGATCCATGTTAGAATATACTGAAGTGGGAGGGGTCATTTTAATTGATTCAAAAACAACTTAAAAAATGGACATTATTTAGTATAGAAAATACACTGTACAATAGATTTAGACATAATCAAAAATATGTGACAAAATTTTTCTATAATGTCAAACATTTAGAATTTGTCTATAAACATTTAAAAATAGTAAAATTATTTAATGGTAATATTTGCGTGTAACTTCGCGTTTAGTCATATGCATACATAAATATCACGAAATAAATACATATTATAAATATATGTAAAACAGGGATTAAAATGTTGGAAATGTATAAAAATTAAACCATTCTACCTATACAATTTTCAATTATTATTATTATTTTAGTATTAATCCGTCCTAGAGTCTTAACATAATTGTCCCAATCATGGCTAAAAAATCTAAAGCCCTATTGTACCACTTCTCCTACAGGACCTATGTACTCTAATGCAATGAACCCCATGTACACCAGCCTGATATTTCAGAGAAGGTATAGAACATTATTATCATCTCTCAAGAATATTACTGTAGGTTTGTTGATAACAATTTTCATGACATTACATATAAAGCATGTTTGTTAAGCATATGAACTTCCATTTCAGAGAGATATGGTTTCAAATACCACTGTAAGAACATTATTTATCCTCTCTAAACCTCATTTTTCTTTGATATAATATGAGACATAAATGTGATGGAAAGATTAGCAAGAATAATGCATCTAGATTGCTTATACATAACAAATATCTAATAAATGCATCATTTTAAATATTAGGAATAATTTTTTAGCAAAAATGCTGTAATTAGAAGTTGAGATTTTTAAGGCATCTGCAAAGTAGGCAAATTAAGGTGAGAGTTTTGCTATGGTTCATTTAAACTGTGTGATTCTCCCTTCAGAGAGACCAGACTTGGGCCAAATGGAATTCTAGTCATGTACCCTCTGTTAGTAGAACAGAGTTCCAAAATTTTTGAACTATTTTTTCTCTTGATTCCCCAAAAAGAGAAATGTGGGAAATACCAAAAGTTAAGCAGGAACTATGTCAAAAGGATCAATGAAGGTCACAACTGAGAGGGGTGAGGAGCAAAGAGAACTGGTATGAATGATGCAAGAAGAATCTGAATCACTGCCACAAATTGGTCTGTAAGACGTCCAGATCTTATTAAAAATCTCTGGTTTTTCCTGATTAAAAGGCTTATTGTTGGATCATATATTTATTTGAATTAATATAGTGTTTAAAGAAAAAAGTGTTAATAATAAAAGAGATTGTCATACTAAGTGAAGTCAAAGACAAATATCATATAATATCACTTATATGTGGAATCTTAAAAAAAAATGATGCAAATGAACTTATTTACAAAACAGAAGTAGACTCCCAGACATAGAAAGCAAACTTATCATTACCAAAGGGGAAAGTGGAGGGGAGGGATAATTTAGGAATTTGGGATTAACAGATACATAATACTATATATAAAAATAAACAAGAAGAACCTACTGTATAGCACAGGGAACTATATACAATATCTTGTAATAACCTATAATGGAAAAGAATCTGAAAAAGAATATATCTATATATACATATATATGAGTGTGTGTGTGTGTGTGTGTATAACTGAATCACTTTGCTGTACACCTGAAACACTGTAAATCAAATATACTTCAATAAAAAATAATAAAATAATAATAATAAAAACATTTATGTTAAACTTAGAACATGATCAAAAAAAGAAAACTCAAAAAGTGTAAATGTTGGGCTTCCCTGGTGGCGCAGTGGTTGAGAGTCTGCCTGCCGATGCAGGGGACACGGGTTCGTGCCCCGGTCCGGGAAGATCCCACATGCCGCGGAGCGGCTGGGCCCGTGAGTCATGGCCGCTGAGCCTGTGAGTCCAGAGCCTGTGCTCCATAACGGTAGAGGCCACAACAGTGAGAGGCCCGCGTAACGCAAAAAAAAGAAAAAAAGTGTAAATGTTATGTAATTTTTTGGCCCTTCTTCATTCAGGCTTCTTCAGGTTTTTTTACCAAATGATGTGACTACTCCATGTAATTCTCAACAGATTAGCCATAACAATTCCAATATCCTGTACCTACTCATAGATGAGAGTACTATTTGTAAACAACTTTTATTAATTTCTTATTTTACAAGACTTTTAAAGAAAAGAACATTAGTTGTTTTTTTCCTTAGATCTTTAAGATTTCTAAATCAAATTATCATCTGAAAAAAATTGCTTTCTCTGTTTCTTCTTTAGCACATCTTTTCTAATTTTTAATTTTTCTCTTTAAATTTAGGTATATTTCTCAACAATTCTTAATTGAGCGAGTAATTGTACCTCCTTGTGGTTAATTTGGCATGACTTGGCAAGCTAATTTTGTTGTTTTTTTAAGAAGCAAAGATATATTTATTTTAAATAATGCTGTCCCATCATATGTTATAAGTAGAGCAGTAGGTAGATTTATTCACAGTAATAATCTATATTTCAAGTAATTTTTTTTAACCTGACAAAGTAGAATATAGTAATTGAACCTGTTTCTACTATGATATAATTTATTAGTAAAAGGAACCATAAAGATCAACTAAGTGAATATAAATTGTTCAAATAATGTTTGTCAGTTTAAAAATAGATCATAATTAGTATTAAATTATCCTTAGCTCTTTTCATTAATTTCTAAGATTCCATAATAATTTTTTTCTGAAGAAAGGGATGATTTTTAATTTTGGAGAGATGATTCATTCAGCACATTTTTCAGTAACCACAGAGCAGAAGTCAATACGGCAGCTAGTTAATTGTACAAAACAATTCCTTGATGGAAATTTCTTTCTGTCCCAACTAGGGAGAAGTTGTGCTGTATTTTCTGAGTATTCATAGTTTGATTGGTGCTATAATTCACCAATATTTTAATATTCTTTGATGAGGTCTAGGGAAGGTAAAGCCTGCAGTCTTGTTAACTGAGATCAATGTTCTGAAAAAAGTGAGAACTAATTGTCACATTTCAGTATTGCTCTTTATATCCTAAAATATCAAGACTAAAAACATGTCAAAATACAATATCAAACTATTAACTCATAGAGAAAAACACATGAAAAAGCAAATAAGAATCCTGAAGAAATATCAAAACTAGAATTTGTAGAAAGTATCCATAGGTTTTTTTTTTTTGCGGTACGCGGGCCTCTCACCGCCGGGGCCCCTCCCGTCGCGGAGCACAGGCTTCGGACCCGCAGGCCCAGCGGCCACGGCCCACGGGCCCAGCCGCTCCGCGGCACGTGAGATCCTCCCGGACCGGGGCACGAACCCGCGTCCCCTGCATCGGCAGGCGGCCTCTCAACCACTGCGCCACCAGGGAAGCCCCATAGGTTTTTTTTTGAAATAAGATAAGCATAATTCTTAACACATTTACCAGCTCAAATGTAATAATAATCAAATGTGTTTTGACCATCTATAATGGTGTAGGGAAAGCACTGATGAAGATTAAAATCTCTACTTTCATGTAGTTTCAGCCTTTGTAATGCTGAGAACACGCTCAGCAATCCCCTGACTCTAAATTTTGGACTTTAATACAACAGATCCATTACAATAGATGGCAGCTGTCTAATAAAATTTCTATGCTTTCACTAACTTGAAAATTACCTTGCTCACCAGCTCCACTGAAATTCAGTTATTACTTCTCCCCACTCCCACACCCCATTCTCAATCCCCTACCTACACTGCAATAGGCACCAAACCCCTCCTCTCAAATCCTTTCACTTTTTCCTTTCTCCATAGCTAAAACTCAGAATCAGGCCACCATAACCTCTCAGACTTTCAAACGAATTTCTGAATTAAATGTTTAATCCATGTCCTGTAGTCCAATCCAGTCCAAAAACATCCAATCCATTCTCCACACTGAAGTTAGGATACTCTTCCTAAATGTCATGACTGCATAAAAGCCTTTAGTAGCCACTTCAGTACCATTGCTTCTGGGGTAAATTCTAATGCATCTTAAAATGGCCCAAGAATTTTCTAACAATCTGATCCCAACTAGTGTGTATAGAGCTGCTTCCCCTCCCACATATACTTTTATGCTCCAGTCATACCTAAATGCTCTTAATTTTTCACATGTACACAGTTTGTACACTCTTTCTGTCTCCAATCCATTACACTTACTTCTTCCTCTGGCATCTCATATGCTCCTCTTTCCCACTCTTTATTTAGCATGTCATGACTCATTCAGTTCTCACTTTTTCTAGCCAGCCTGTCCTGACCCCTGAGCACTTTAGAACCCTTCTCTTTTATGCCCCTGTCTGATCTCAGTTTTACTCCTTCCCAGAACTTATTCTGAAGAATTGTATATTAAGATTTGATTAGGGACCCTGTTTGTTTTCTTGTTTGTTTGTTTTGTTTTTATTTGGTTATTAGTATTTGATGTATTCACTGGACCAAACTCAGAACTTTGAATTTAGTCAGAACTCAATAACTATTTAATGAATTAATTCTGAGCAACCTTAACCATAAGACATGTACAAGGAAAGAGGGTGACAAAACTTTCACTTCACACTGCATTGTTGTCTGAGTGAATCCACACATTTTTCTCTTCAAAACTCCTAAAAGACATTTTTCTCCTAAATGCATGAAGGATGTATCAAAATAAACAATTCTGCCCCTCAGTGATTTTTTTTGCAGATGTGGTAAGGAGAGGCTAGGGTCAGCAGGGGATAAACTGACCCCATTTCTATTTTGTCTAGTTCAGATCGTACTGATGGTATTTCAGAAGGAATTATTTTCTGCATTCAAGAGCACTCTAATTTTTGTAAAACTTTTCAACGAAAAAGTGATTTCAAAAAGGCAATTTCAGTAAACATTCTTTCATCAAATATTCTTTTTAAAGAAAATATTTTAACTTTTTATTTTGCTTCATTTTAAGTAGCTCTTCTGTGGCTAAATGGGTTGACAGTCAATACATACATAATGAGATTTTAATTTTCTTCACAGCAAAAAATATTTTAAAAGTTTCTGGTCTACAACCTTACTTTGATTTTTAAGGCTACATAACAGTTTATTTATTATTCTTGGTAAACTCCTCAGTCATATTTCCAAAAATGAATTACTCTAGTCAACCCTCATTCTCAGTGCAAAGAAAAAAAATGCCTTCTACTTCAGGTAAAAACTAAGCCTATCAAGTGTGAATGATTCAGCATCCTAATTACCTCCTCTCAAACACAAATTTGTATAAATCAGTCTTTGTCTTAATCTTTTAGTCCCAGGGAGGGAGAGGTTACTTGTCCTAATCAAGTGCAATCCCTCTACATGGACCTCAATCCCTCCCTCACTGCATTTCCTCCAGGACCTTGCCCTGTCAATCATCATGTATCTTGTCTATATTGTCAGTTTCCCTTCTCTACTGGTCTTTTGTCTACACTTATAACAGACTTTTATCTTGCTCTTTGTGTTCTCATCTGGAGATTGGGGTCCTCTTCCAAGCTCATGCAGGCTGTTAACAGAATTCAGTTCCTTACTGCCTGTTGGTCAGGCCACTCTCAGCAACCAGAGGCTGCCCACATGTCTTGTCATTAAGTCCCTCCACTTTCAAAGCCAGAAATGAAGAATTCTCTTATGTTGAGATACCTATTACACTTTGATTGCCTCTTTAGAAAGACCATAGCTTCTTTAAGGCCTCATCTATTTAGGTTAGTTCCACTGAGAATACTCTCCCTATCTTAAAGTTAACTGAGTTGGGACTTTAATACCTTAATTACATCTGCAAAATCCCTTCACAACAGCACATTAGTATTGGATTAACTGGGAGAAGGTGTGTATGTATTAAGGATGGGGAATCTTGTGGGATATCTTAAGATTCTCCCTACCATATACATTTTGCTTTACACTTCCTCCATTTTGTTCTTACTTAACCTATTTGTTTTACATATTTTGTTATATACTCTACAGATTATTGTTTATTCTTGAGTTTGTCCCTTTGCCTTCCTTCAGCAATAGGAATGTTATATTTCCTTTTAAACAAAAATGAGGAAAAGCTGCAAAGTGTTTAGCTAGATCTGTCTCCATTGGTGCTTATTTTTTGTTTAAATTTTGTCAGGTTTGTTTACATAGGCTGATAAAAACAAGAGGTTTACATGTTTTACCTTTTATTCAGTCTCCAAAATATTGTATTTTAGAATACAATATAATTTATTAGTTGTTCTTTTAAAATACGATTTAAAACAATTGTTCATATTTAAAATACCATTTTATCATTTAATAGTTTTATGAAATGGTATGAGAATATTGGTAATTGAACACTCTAAAAGAGGTATAAGTGAATTTTACAGTTTTAGGAATTGGGTTTATCATGCTTAAGCTGGTATGAGTATTAACTGAGAACATTTTGAACTATGGATAAATAATTATTTTTACTAAGGAGTTAAGACTTGCATACCATTGTAGACATTTCATCACTGACTCTCTAATGCTACAATTAACTGCTCTCAGTCTTAAAGTTACTATGATGTTAGAGGAACATTACAAACCAAATAAATGGAAAAACACCTCTTAATGGTCCTTGTCTCTAGTTAGGCCTATTTTCTTGATGTAAGATTGGCCTTATCCTGCTGTGAGAGACACAGATCTTTCTTCAGGTTCAGTGGTGGTTCAGTGCCCTGCTGCGATTTCCCCCAAGTCAATAGTTGTCAGCCAATCTGTTGACTATCATTTGAGATAATAAATCTTGATCTTCTACCATAGTAGAAGTCAATATCCACTTAAGAAAATCACAGTGTTTTCTCTTATTGTAAAACAGGAATTGCCTAGACCTGGCTCGACCTAATCGATTAATCTATTTCTATGGTGAAACTCATTCTGACATGTCTTGATTGGGTGAAAAGAATACTATGGACAGTCACTAAAATGTCAAGATACTGTGATTTACCTCTCAAGAAACTGTTTCCAATTTAGATGTGCAGATTTTTACAATGAAAGTTATAAACTCAGATTTATTGGCTTTACTATTATCTATCACTTGTGTGAAACAATGTATTTATTTTCTAGTATTTTAATTTATCTTTAAAAATATAATTATACTTAAACATAATTTTGAATAATTGCTTTACCATTTATTAGCTATTTTGCCATGAGCATGATATTTAAAGTCTAATCTTTCTGAGCAACAATTTCCTCATTTGCAAATTAGTGGTAATAATCATAATGTTACTGTGAAAATTAAATATTTTGGTATGTCTAAATAATTTTTGGCATAGAATTCTATAGGACGTATATCATAAAAATAGATATTTGGTTTCTTTTTAATGTAGCTTAAATTTTTCATTCACTTACAGATGCACAGATAGAGTTGAGACAGGTGGTATCATTTACCTGACATTCCAGATAGACTAATAACAAGGATTGATCATTTTTTTTCTTTTATTTAAATTATCTCATTATAGACATCTTCATATTTTCTGGGCACAGTTATTTTGCTTCTCTAATTGTTGTAATATATTCAAAATTTTACTATGCTCTAAGGATTCCCTCTTTCCCCATCTTCTATTTCATATGTCAAAGTTCAGCCAGAGCAATATTTTAAAAACAAAAATCTAGGTTTTCATAGAATAATGGTGACTGCTGAGATCCATATCTCCACACTCTCAATAGACACACATATCAAGCAAAGATGATAAACTACTCATAGACTTATTGATAGTAGGAAAATATCCAAAAATAGCAAAGCACACTCCAGAGACCGTTCCAGAGATGAGCTTGGTGGAAATTGCATGGAAAATAGGATTGATTGAGCATCATATTATAAATGTTGGGCTTCATATTGAACTATCTGCAGAAAAAGAGACCCACATAGTTGTAGAAAAATGTTTGGAACAGGGGTAATATCTAGAGGCTTAGATATTGGCAACTGGGGAATCAAAAGAAAGGGCTTGAGTTTGAAGTATAGGAAAGACACTGATTCCAGGGAATTGGGTTTACTTGAATAGAGAAAGGGATCTCTTGGAGGTTTGATGTAAAGGAAAAGAAGGAAGCAAAGGTGGAAATGAATCAGGCAGAAATAAAATAGGATTACAAAAATCAGAAGACAAGCAAATTCAACTCCTTAAAATGGCACAATTTATTAAAGAAACTGCACTTTGACAACAAAAGAAAGCACTCGAACTAAGAAATATAGTTAGAAATATAACTAATAATTCTGTTAGTGTTAGTTTAGAAAGTACTGCCTGTCTCCATCATTTTTTGATCCTTCTTTACTTTTTGCTGGAACAAGACGTTTCAGGCTAATCTTGTATTTTTTCTTCCCAAGTCCAGGAGTTAGCCATTTTCCCAGATGAAAATCATCTCTAAAGAGTAACCAAGAGCATAGAAAAACTAAAACAGTATACTGCAACCTAAATTATACATCTTTAAACACTATTTATACATATGCAAAAATACCTCAAATCAGAAATTCAAAAACTCAGAAAAGACATGTACAAAAAGAAAACATCTTAATGTAGAACGAGTTAAATAAATTTGGAAAACAGAAATATTAAAAAGGACAAAGTCAAACCAGAAATAAATACTAAATTACAAATTTCTCAAGAGATAATATATCAGACAAGAACTATAAAAAGAAAAATTTCCAAAATTAATAGAAATGAAATAAAAAAATAAAAGGTGTCAGATAGAAATTGATAGATAAGGTAGGTAAAAATATCTAATAAGTATCTAGATCTAGTTGGAGTAACTGATAGAAAATATTTTTAAAAATTACTTCCTACCCCAAAAGTGGCCCAGAATGGTCAACTCTCAGACACATACTAGCTAAATTATTACACGTTAATAACAAAAATAAAATCCTTTGGTTTTGGGCTCCATGTAAAGTAGATTAAGTCTAATAAGAAAGAGAATATCAGTTTATCTCAGCCTTCTTTTCAGCAAGCAAGGCATGAGGGAATGAATTTTTATGAAACTCAAGGAAAGAGCATGTAAATGAAGAATTTTATACTCACTAAGCTGTTCTTCAGGACTACAGAAAATCAAACGAACATTTTTAAGCATGTAAGAGTTCAGGAAAAACCATATTCATGAATCCTTCCTTGAAGACAACCAGAAGAAATACTTCACTATCTAGATATGGGGAAAAAAAAATCACAAAAGCACTGAAGATGATGACTAATTATGTTTAACTCTAACACTAAAGCAACATGGGAAAAAAATGTAAGAATATTATGAAAATTTCATATGCTATGACATAATTAGAATATAAAATTCTACTAAAAATTGAGAAGAGAAGAGAGAAAACAAGGGGAAAATAGAAGTTAGAATGATGCACAGGTTTTATTAAATGAAATTCAAAAGATACCATTTAAAACTGACAAAACATTTGAAGTTTAAGAAAAGCAAAGGAAAACTAGAGCTTTGTGGAAGGTTTATTATAAATATAGCTAGTAGATAAAATAAACCCTCCTTAAATACCAAAACAAAATTTAAAATATTAATTAAAAATATATAGAAAGAAAATGAGTAAATATAAGCATAGCAAGTGAAGCATAAACCATATAAAAATATAGTATGACAGTATAGGAACCAACAGTTCTAGTGTTATTTATAAAGTTAAAAGGTCAACATGGTACAGTTGAAGCAGAGGTAATTTTTATAAGCTGTATAATATGGAACTCTTAAGTAATGCAAAGAAAACATGTTAGAAGATTTTCATATTTCTCTTCACCACAATTTTTTTTTTGGTCAGGTGGATGTGAACTCTAGCTAGACACAGGAAAAAAACAAGAAAAAGAAAAACTCTCATCAACATTAAAAAAATATTTATACATTATGGGGATACTTTATCAAATGACATGATCGTCAATATTCCATTTGGTGGGCACTTTTATAACATGTAATTACAGAATAAAATGGAATATAAATTTTTAACTTAATTTATCTACTGAATATTGCATGCCAATATATATTACTATACCAGTTGTAAAAATATGTAAAAATACATATTTTTGAGATATAATTGACATATTGTGTCTTAATATTATATAACCACATATAATCATGTTATATAACCATAGCATAGCCAGCACATTATAATGCTTCTAAAAAACGTTGCATTTTTTGTTTCGGATTTCATTATTTTAAATAGGACTAGAATTATGTGGATGTACAGAATTCTTGGCCAGAAAATTCAAGAGACCTGTGAAAATCCATTCTGCTTCTGATTTTAAGGAGGTCGAATTTTTCCAACTCTCTGGTTATGTACTCAGATGAGAAAATATATATTTAAAATAGCATTAGAAAATTATTTGATTATTATTTCTTTATAAGTAAATTGACATTTTTTAAATCTGCTACTCTTTTCATAGATAAATGATAAATAATATTCCAGGTTGTAGATATTCTCTTTCACCAAAAATACTTGCAAAAGATACATAATGTTAACACAAATTTATTTCACAGCCCTTAATTATTCTCTACACAATAACTCTCATGTAACTCTCAAAAGGATGTAACTCTCAAATATAAGTAATTCTATATTGTGTTACAATTTACCATGTGAGAAAAGAGTTGCTTATACAGATGATTTATGTAACTAGGACCAAGAGAGAAAATAATGCAAAATTCTGTGGCATAGAGGCGTACATTGATCTGAAAAAAACGTATACACCTTTGCATTAAATCCTGCAACCATAAGATGTAATTTAATATTTTCTTTATTTTTTAAGAAAAGAAAAGGCCTAGATTAATCGTACAATTCTTGTGGTTATGCTGAATTATTAATTTACAGAAAGATGCCAGTTTCTAATTTCTTGGATAAACTTATTTCTCAATCTAACAAGCAATTCTCATTTCCTTGCTGTTCTTAGAGGTGCTCTATGATAAAGAGGTAAGCAAAAGACAGTCTCCAAACAAACCAGAAAAACAAAATTGGTTCATGGATGGTGATGGTGAGGAGGAATTATATTAGGTATGATTTGAATGAAAAGATGGCAATCAGTTTCATATCCTGTGTCAAATCCTGTGCATAAAAATACTCCAAAGTCCTTATGTTGGCTGTGTCTTTTGGAAGCAGACACTGAGAGTTAGAACTGCAACTGATTTATTGATGGCTAAAGTCTGTGAAAGACGGAGGAGGAAGCAGCGTTAGGCAGGGGAGGCCTTCGCACCTAGAGGCAGATCTGACACCTGTGCAAATGGAACGGGCAGGCCAGGAATTGGCAGGCAGCGTCTCACACATTACTTCTATCATCTGTAACATAATAGTAAACTTAACCATTTCCAAGATATTTGCTATTACTAAATCTTTGTTCTTGTCTCTGTAAAGACTGTGTGTGTGGGGGTGGGTGTTACACTTAGTATTTTTTTAAATAAGACTCCTAAATTTATTCATTTAATTAGAGTTTTAAAATTTATTACCCTTTTCAATTTCTCAATTCCATCTGGATATCAAAAGCTATATCACTTTCATTGGCTTCAGCAATCTAACATTTTTTATTGGAGAATCTCTTGGAGTCTCATCAACCCTGGCAGGGGAACATACGGGTGTTTTCTTTGAGGATAGACAAGGGGACATCGGAGTTAGTGTCCAAGGATTTGCACAAAACCTTTGAGGGCAATCTGTTTTTACAGTATCCAGTTGATTGCAAATAAGACACCAATTTCTGGGCCAGGATTTTGATGATGGACCACGAGGTGGGTGCAAAGGGTGAGGAGGTGCAAAGGTTGTTGTTTTAGGTTCTGGCCTTGGAGCTGTTGCAGTTGTAAGGCCACTAACTTGGCAGACTTTCGTTAATGGTTTTGTAGCCTCTTCAGAGTGGAAAGACAATTCAGGGAGAGAATTAGTAGACTGAGTACTCAGGTAAAAGAAGAAAGAGTAGAGTATTAGGAGTCATATATTATATCACATCCATCTTATAATCTTTTATTTTAGGTATTTCTGTGTCTTTAATTTTACATTAGCCTTTTACAACAACTCTTCAAGAGTGAAGCTAATTTGGAATTTTCAAGATTTTTGGAGGCTTCTGCATGCCAATTAAAATAGGTATCCCATTTTCTTTGCTGTTTGGAAACCCTTGCTTTCAAGTGCACTTCTTAGATGAATGAGCTTGTCTAACTGAAATGTTCCCCATAATGTTCATTATAATTCTAGGTTGTCTTAGTAAGATTTTGCCATTTTTTATAGGTGTCTACAGCTTCCAGAACCACGGTTCTTAGATATAAAACACGCAGGTGCACCTGAAGGTAGAGCACTCAATTCTTTGAAACTTGAGGACTACATTTATTTAGCTAAGTCTTGGGTCTCTCTAAGCCAAATTAATACCTAAGAGGGATGTGCTGTTGGGTTGGGAATTTTGTGGTGTTTTACAGTGTACCTCACAGCATGAAAATTTTCTTGAGATTGGGAGGCGATTTAAAATCTAACCCTTTCCATGACCAACTTATCTAGCATGGGAGTCTTAGAGTTAGGTGGAAAGTACTTTAGCAGTTTTTAAGTGCTCAACTCATGCCCTCCCATTTGTATCTTTGGCTTCTGAATTTCCCATCTATTGTTCCTTTCAGGAAAAGATTTCTTTACAGTGGTAGATACCCTTCATGGCCTGTATAAAACTATACAGTTGACCCTTGAACAAAATGGGTTTAAACTGCACAGGTCCACTTATATGTGAATATTTTTTAATAATTAATACCACAGTACTACATGGTCTGTAGTTGGTTGAATCTCCAGCTTCAGAGGAACCCATGGATAGGGAGGGGTGACTATAAATTATATGCAGATTAACCCTGAAGTTGTTCAAGGTTTAACTATATATATAGTTAACTCATCTAACCCTAAAATTAACTTGAGGGCTATCAAAACTAGTAGTATTTGTGAACAAAATGTTCAAAAAAATCTGAAAATAGTAAGCCTAATTTATCAAATGAATAAAAAGAAAAGATGAAGGGGTATTTATCAATTAATATCTCTCTATTATGTAACCCCTTTGACAAATTTCCTGAAACTTTATCAGGCTCAGAATTTGGGGGTTTTTAATTCCTTCAATATGGGATATTAAGATGTAGTAGGCTTTCAATATTTCCAGAACCAGGATTAGACAAACCCCTAAAGCTACCTGTTTTCCTAAATAACTTATAACCTGTTTCTTACTCTGTTTTTTACAAGATTGCAAGAAAATAGCAGGCAAGATGTAAAATTTCCCTCATGGATTTTGTTTCCAATTAGGGCAATTTCATAATTCTTTTGACAAACCTTTAGTGAGCACCTCCTATATACCAATCTCACTGTTCTAGGTGCTAAGCACAAAGAGGTAAACAGAAGTGCTCATAGCACTAAAATTAGAGCCAATATTTTTGGTGTGTTAATTTAAGCAAAAATCCAGTGTAAGCAAAGAGCAGAAGATTACTTAGTCTCCATTTCTACTAGGTGTATTAGTATCTCACAGGCAGAAAATGTGGGCAGAAATTATACCTATAATCAATCTGTTCTCATGATTAATATATTATAGATGTATTTCCCTTCTTTTATCTTGAGGAATTCCTAGTTTGGCATGAACTGCAGTGGGGTTATTTGAATGCACACCTAGATTAGGTATATGGAAATTTCAATGAGTGAATATAAGAAAATGTCCCTTATATGTACAAGAGACTTCTGAGTGCATTGCACTAACTTTGAATCAGACTGGCCAAGCTTATACCAGGGTCTTTAGACCTTTGTTGAAGACCCCTTCTTTGAGGTCTCCTATACTGAGATTCCTAATATGAAAGAGTACTATTTTTATTATCTTATTTTGTTTTTTTCTGAACATGATTAAATGGTGGTACTTACAGGCGATAGGACATGACTGCAAGGAAGATAGTTAATGCCTTTTCATAGGAAGTAATTCTTTCCCAAATTTTTGTGTACTGAGGGATTAATTTTCATCTAATTCTTCAAGCCAAAATTGAATCTTTCTAAAAATAGACAGTTGCCTCATCTCAGAAAAATTTTGTACCTCCAGAAAGAATATAGTTTCCAAGAATGCAAATACAACTATGAAGGTAAAAAGAGAGAGAAACACAAAAACACAAAACAATAAGCAATATTCTGGGGGTTCTTGGGAGGAATTAAATTTCTTTGCAAAAAATAATTAAAATACATTGGTGCATAAATTATGTCTCTTAGGATGCTATGTAAAACTAATATTTTAAAATAAAGGGTTTGATGAAGTAGCTGAGTATTCCAGAGTGGAAAAGAATTCAACCTGGAACATAACATTGCAGGAATCATAAGGATAAGCTCTTTAGTGAAGAGGAACTGGAGACTGCTATATTGCTTTACAGTTCATTTTACATAAGTATGCATAGTAAACCCAACATGGTTAAGAGTCTTATCTGAAAAACAGAATTTTAACTTGTTCTCTCTTTTGGGTTCATTTCAGTTCTGTTGGTCTCTTCACTCCATAGGCAATCTAATATATCAATTTATACTTTGGTTACTACCAATCAAATAGCAACAGATGCAACACTTTATTTCCATCATTTCTCAGCCTTTGGATTCTTCCGATTTACATTTATCCCTATGTATCACTGTAAATATTTACCAGTTTACACGGAATTGCTTTTTTCCATTTCTGGCCTCTGCTTTATACCTTATCCATGCTTAGGTAATTGATGGAAGATGGGAAAAGAAAAAGAGGGAATAAGGAAACAGGAGAGAGACAAAATCCTCTCATGACTAATAATTCTAATTGAAATTTGGAAGTACGTTTAAGGTGAAGTTGAGTTTTCTCCAAAAAAATGTGACTAATGTTACTGTTGAGATTTTCTACAGAATTATTAATTACCCTAACTAGCAAACTGGCCTCAGAATAGGAACTATCTCTCATCCCTCAATATTTCAGGTGTTTAAAATCAATCTTTTCTGTGCTCCTGTGTTATTTGGGCTTAGAGAATGCAGACTCATGCACACTAAATTTGTAACATATTGAAATATACGAACAAATTACTCTTACATTAATTTATAAGAAAAATGAAACTATAAATTTGATAAATCTTTTAAAATATTTTATTGTTATAATTGATACACTAAAGGCTGCACATATTTGGCAGAAACAACTTGATATTCTGATATGCATACACTCATGAAACCATCACCATAATCAATGCCATAAGCATATTCATCACCTTCAAATTTTCCTCCTACCCTCTTTGCTTTTTTGTGGCAAGAACACTTAATATAAGATCTATCAACTCAGCAAAAATTTAAGTATACAGTAGTATTTTAACTATAGGTACTATGCTATACAATAGATCTCTAGCACTTGTCTTACATAACTGACACTCCGTACACTTTGAGCAACAACTTCATATTTCCTCCTTCCCCAACCCTTGGTAACCACCAGTTTACTCTCACACCTGTCAGAACAGCTATCAACAAAAAAGCCTACAAATAACAAATGGTGGCAAGAATGTGGAGAAAAGGGAACCCTAGTAATACACTGTCGTGGTAATGTAAATTGGTGCAGCCACTATGGAAAACAGTATGGAGTTTCCTCAAAAAACTAAAAATATAACTACCGTATGACCCAGCAATTTCATTTCTAGGTGTATATCTGAAGAAAATGAAACACTAATTCAAACAGATACATGAACCCCAATGTTAATAGCAGCACTTTCCACAATAACCAAGATATGGAAGTAACCTAAGTGACCATCAACAGATGAAAGGATAAAGAAGATCTAGTATATATATACAATGGAGTATTACTCATCCACACAAAAGGATGAAAATCTGCCATTTGTAACAACATGGATGAACCTAGAGGGCATTATGCTTAGTGAAATAAGTCAGACAAAGAAAGACAAATACTCTATACTATCACTTATATGTGGAATCTAAAAATTAAACAAACGAATATAACAAAGCAGAAAGAGACTCACAGATATAGAGAACAAACTAGTGGTAACCAGTGGGGAAAGGGAAGGGGGGAGGGGAAATATAAGAGTAGGGAATTGAGATGCAAACTAATGGGCTTCCCTGGTGGCGCAGTGGTTGAGAATCCGCCTGCCGACCCAGGGGACACGGGTTCGTGCCCTGGTCTGGGAAGATCCCACATGCCGCGGAGCTCCTGGGCCCGTGAGCCATGGCCGCTGAGCCTGCGCATTCGGAGCCTGTGCTCCGCAACGGGAGAGGCCACAACAGTGAGAGGCCCGCGTACCGCAAAACAAAACAAAAAAAAGAGATGCAAAAAAAAAAGAGATGCAAACTACTATGTATAATATAAATAAGCAACAAAAATATATTGTACAGAACATGGAAATATAGCCATTATTTGGTAATAACTTTAAATGGTGTATAATCTATAAAAAATATTGAATCACTAAGTTGTATACCTGAAACTAATATAATATTGTAAATCAACTATACTTCAATTAAAAGAAAAGAGAATTTTAGATAAGGCCTGTAAAGGAGCTTGCATTGTACCTCTTAATAAGTTATATACCTTTATCATTATTTATCAAGTACAGATTCTTTTCTATTGGAAAATGGATTTCTAATTTTAAAAGGTGGTTAAAATGAACCTTTTTGATATTATTAATTTATGGATAGAGAAATACTTCATGGTTACCACATTTACCTTTTTTTTTAAAATAAGAAACTAACTATATATCCTAACAAATTTGTCATGTAAAAGCTGAGAAGGATAAATTAATAGCACTTGGTATTAACCTATTTTGTTGTTGCTACATTTTACTCAAGGAACAGAATATCTGCATTCATTTCTGCCTTAGAAAACTCTGTGAGAAATACTCTGTAAATCTGTGCTTTACCATGTCCAAACCTACTTATGTTCATTGTGACAATTCCTTCAGCACTATTATAAATACCCTAGGTATTATTTTTTATTAATGCACATCTTGAAAAGAAGCATACATTACTCTAAGGTTTATGCCTTTTCAGAAATGTATATTTTATTGTTAAGCATACATTCTGCACAGCTATAATAAAACCCAGCATCATTCTTTACAATTTGACAACCGGGAGCAAAGACTGCTCACTAAAATTGGAAATTATATATAGAGACTCTTAGGAATTAACATATTATATTATGTTTTGGGTAAAAGAGAGGTAAATCAGTCTTAGATAGGGAGGATTATGTTGCACTAATGTGATTATCTATTGAATGTTTGTTTCATTTTAGATACTTCCACATTTTAGATTGAGGCAAGAGAGGTAAAATTTGGAAAGTAAAGCGTTTTATTTCCAAAAACAATAAAAATTTCTCAAAGAACAGCTTTTATGATGCATCACACTACGTAAAAAGGGGACTGATCGCATTTTTAAATAACTTAATTCTCTCCATATATATATATATATATATATATATATACACATACATATAATATTTGCAAAAAAAGACATAGAATGGGAAATCTTCTAAGTTCTATGCCTGTGAAAGTTTGGTTATAAAAGATAGTTTCCATAATGATAAAACCTTAATGATAAGCTCCTTTTTAAAAATAAAACTTAATAGGTAATTTAAATTTCTGACTTTCTGGTCCATTGTGGTGTTTAACACCTAAAAATTTACCTAACATTTGACTTCAGCTACAGAGAAAAACAACTGATTTATTACACACAACTGGTATAAAGGTAAGCTGGGTCCATTTCAAAGGAAAACTGCTCATCTTCTTCCTGCTGAAATTCTCCATGAATTTCCCTTCTTACGGTTGTTCAACAAAAAATAACAAATAGTAGAGTTAATAATAAGGCAAATATTATAAAAGTTTTAAAGTCTGATCAGATAAGCAAAAGATTCCTACAAATGATTAATTTACTTGCAGGAGACAAAATATTCTCATTTGGTTTTATCAATGAAATAATGAGGAAAAATATAAATCAGAAATGTGTGTATCTCACTCCTAATTAGAGACATCACTGAGAGACAGGCTGGACTGACTACAGAATTGTGGAGCTCATGAAAAATAAAAACACAGTGCCCCTTTTTCAGATATTGGTGAGAAATTTAATAATAATAGAGCCTTAGAGCAAGCACAGAGCCCTTCTAAGCTCATGGCCCTGTATGACTGCATAAATCACATCTCTGTGAAGACTTCTGTCCTGGTAGGGATCTCAAGGGCCCTCAGAGGAGAACACTGTTTCAGATATGAGGATCTTGGACCATGACAGTGTAGAGGTCTCAATTAGAACTTGGTGGACCTCCAAGATTGTTGAATACTAGCTCTCTCAAAATATCATTAAAATAAACTGCTGATGAGAAAAAGCTGAGATTATTCTTACTGTAGCAGGGGAGAGTACTACCTTGAGAGAATCTTGGTAGAATCTTGAAGGGGGAAGAGAATGAAGTTGGAATGTTTATGTGTTTTAGGTCTGATTTAAGATGGTCTTTTAATCTGTGATCTTTATTGGGATTGGATAGTGATTATGCCATAATAATATTTGAAATTATAACGAGTGAGGATTTTGAGATGAGGGTTCTGAAGTGTCTTGGGGAATCCATAGTCATTTAATACCATCAATTGAAGAGATGGACATTTTATTCTTCATTTAAATGAATTTTTCAGGAAATTCCAGGAGTGAACAATGAAATTATAGTAACTTTTCTTTTACTGGACAAGAGTTTCCTTTAATATTAAAATCACATTGATGAGGACAAAAATACAGTGGAATAGTAGAGTTATGTTAGTATTTAGTAAGTTATATCTGTATTGATATATACACATAAAAAATATATAAAGAGGCTATATTCATCATTATTAAATATGTATATTACAAGACACCTTAAAATATATCAAGTGATAAATGATGGAAAGGTGGAGAGAGATGATGACTCAGATATTATAATCGGTAATATCACTGCATTATCCTCAGAAACTGATTGAGTAGATAAAACACGCTGATAAAAGTCCTAAACAATACTATTCATGACTGATTTTTTAGATATACTTAGATTTCAATACTGACAAACTGTGAATACACATTTTATTCCAAACACACATGAAATCTTACAAAAAGAGACTGTATTAGGCCAAAAATTAAGCCTCAGTAAACTTCAAAGGATTACTGTCATACATATTAGTTTTAGGTCAATAATGCAATAAAATTAAAATAGCAAAAGAATAGCTTACAATTAAATGAATATTAAAAAGAAATATCTGCATATTAAAAGGAAATATCTTTTAAATAAAAAAATAATAATTTAGGGCTTCCCTGGTGGCACAGTGGTTGAGAGTCCGCCTGCTGATGCAGGGGATGTAGGTTCGTGCCCCGGTGCGGGAAGATCCCACATGCCGTGGAGCGGCTGGGCCCGTGAGCCATGGCCGCCAAGCCTGCACGTCGGGAGCCTGTGTTCCGCAACAGAAGAGGCCACAACGGTGAGAGGCCCGCATACCGCAAAATAATAATAATAATAATTTACCATCTTAAACTTGGAAAAAATCTGGGAAATTATCAGAAAATAGAGTGTGAAGGTAGTGATGAGGGATTTGAAAACCACCCATAATTATAAATTTTTCCTAGTAGAAGACATTTTTATATTTGAAAACTTGAAAAATATAGGTTTAAGATTTTTCTTTTTTAAACTTTTTTTTCTTTTCTTTTGAAGAACTAAGGTAAAAACCTGAAATCAATCTCTGTGTGTATTCTTGGAGAATAAGAGGAAGTTTAAAAATTAAAAGATTTCTCAGCATATGTTAGTTGATTCCTGCATACTTCTTCAAGCTAGTCCAAAAATAGAATTATTCTGATTATCCTACTGTGCTGATGACAATATAGAATTCAGAAAGTCAGAGGTTGAGCCAGGAGTAAGTGTTCTAAGTGTAAATAGCTTTAACTGAAATATATGCCATAGCACAGAGAGCAAGGTCCAAGGGTTGTCAGTATGATATGGTCCTTTTAGTTATCAGTTCCAGGTAGGTGATAGATAGAAACATTAGAGAACTCTAGGACACATGAGCTGAAGGAAGAGTTGAACAGCTGGGAATGCAGAAGTTCACAGGATAGGATGAGGGGTGGGCAAAGTGGTAGATGCCCAAACTGGCCGATTTCTCACCCTAATTGTTAGATGGACTGCTTTTCTCTGTTCTTTCAGAGGCTGTCAACATTTCATTTTTGTTGTAGTGTTTTAAATTGTGTTTTTTCTACTGTTACTGCTGATCTGATTGAAAATGTTTCTCTCCTTAATTGAGCCCTTTCCTTGTTGACCCAAACTTTAAAGAGAAAGAACTTTGAAATGTGAAGTGAAATGCCATAACTCTTTGATGCTTTACTCTTTGCACCTGAAGGTCCCACTGATTTTCTTCAAATAACTTTCTCTAAAGAGATTTTATTTGTTTTGCCATTCTTCAATTTGTCTGAGTATATTGGAGCCTCTCCATGTC
This sequence comes from Lagenorhynchus albirostris, assembly GCF_949774975.1. Taxonomy (NCBI): domain Eukaryota; kingdom Metazoa; phylum Chordata; class Mammalia; order Artiodactyla; family Delphinidae; genus Lagenorhynchus; species Lagenorhynchus albirostris. The sequence continues at coordinate 44,578,934 of NC_083099.1, read as the reverse complement.
CTGGAGGCTAGTATAGTTTTAAAAGTTCAAAAAATAGACATCTAGTAACTAAACCTAAATTTTGTATATCTTTCAAAGTAACAGAAAGAAAAATGAAAGAAATGGACCATACAGGTCAAGCCTTAAAGGAAACAGTGTATCTCACTTTGCCAGCATAAAAATTGGTAGAAAATATCCCAAACTGATATAACATTTATTTTAACAAATAAATATTTCAGATGTTTATTAATATGATGCCATGCAGAATACAGATGATTATACTTCTGGAATTATACCTGTGGTACAGAATATCTTTACCCAAAGCTGATGATGTATGCATAATCAGAAATTCAGAGGGCAGAGAGAGAGCTATAAATTTTAGCAGAAATATGGTCCCTAATGTTGGCAATGAAGACATTCAGCTGAGGCCTGGATTAATTTATTTATTAGTTAAGTGCTTTATGCTATGTTAAGTGATTGACAGTTTAGAAAGTCATGCCACTGATAAGCCCACCCAGCACACAGGAGATGATTTCAGGAGATGATCTAGAATGATCACAAAACACTAACTTGAAAAGAAATTAGATGATTTTTTTAGCTGCATGAAATAGACTCAATTTTTTTTTACATAGAGAAATTTATAGAGAAGTGATGCATTCAAATATCAACAACGTTTAATCTACAATGACTAAATAGTCCACAATGACTATAAATATATGAATATAAGTCAATGGGATGGGCACACATAATTTATGAATATTTAGTGATATGTGACTAAGCATAACGACTGATTTTTGTTAAACACACCCAAATTCATAGATCCAAAAGGATGTTTTCCTTTGCCTGCAAACACTCACTCTAGGGGGGGAGTATAAACTTAATTAATTTACGTTCCCTTTAAAAGAAAAAAAGTGGGATTGAATATATACATACCAATGTTTCTCCGTGCTTCATTTAACAAGCTGTTATTGCTCAACTGGATGTTAATAGGAGTGTTCTACATAATGCACTGCTTTAGACACTAAGATGAGGTGAGATAGACCTCGCACTCAAAATTTGGTTCAGAAGTGATGCTGAGGATTTCACACATGCACTAAGAAAGTAGGAAAAGTTTGCCTACATACATAATGAAGCTTTCTATGGAGAGCAGGGCAGGTTCCCAAGCTGATCCAAAAATGGTATGAAAGAATAGGGAAAGGAGACTAGTTTAGGGTATTATGGTAGTTTTGGGGTGGAAGCATGGTGAGGATTTCTGTGCAGGAGAGCCAGGCCTTTCATAACTTGAACCTCTTATCAGTGCCAAAGGAGGGTGCATCCAGGCATTCTCAGATGTGGGGCAGAAGAGAAAGAGGAAATTATGAGGCTTCAAATCTAACAGGCATCAAACTCAAATATGAAATCAAACTTTTGATTACATGCCTTCTGTTTAATTACAAAAATTCTGACATAAGCAATGTCAAATAGTTCTATTGAATTTGTTGTATGCAATATCGTTTTAAAATGACAATGATGGGAGACAGTTGCAGCTTTTCCCAAAAACAAAGCCCAAGTGTGTTTTCTTCATATATTTAAAGTTCTATTGCAGTGTAGATGCAAAAAGATTAAGTGCAGTTTTCTCCTGATGTAGGGGAACATAAAACCCATGGGGAATAGGGTGATAAATGATTTGTTAGTATTGAGGATAGTGCTAAGTCATAGAACTATGTGACTTTTGACAAGCCTTGTAAGCTAAGCCTCAGTTTTCCATCTCTAATATGGAAATAATCTCTTGCCAGGACTTACTTCACTATATTATTTTGAGCTTCAAATATACATGTGAAGCTATTTCAAAAGCATAATATGTTGAATATATAAAAATAATGTTACCTTTATACAATGTAAAAATATCTACAAAATTTTAAGTGTTCATAAATTAATTTAGTCTTCAAAATATTTGGTAGGACTAAGAACAAAGCCTAAAAAGAATATGTTCATTTTGCAGTTACTCTACTTTTATTTTGTTTACCTTAAAGGTAGCCAGCTATGAACACATCTAAAAATATAATAATCAGAAATGTATACCTAGACATTCAGTCTACTGCAACAAGAAGAATGATGGAAGCCTACAGTCTTCACACAAGTTCTCTTTAGGTGTTCAGTTCCAGTGTTCCAAGAAAATAAGCAGGTCTCCAAAGCTAGGCTGCCCTTATAGGTGAATCACCACTTATGACTACCAATAATTGTGTGGCATTATGGGCAATTCTTGATTAGTTATACTTAAAAGAATAGGAAAATTGTGTTTACTAACCCCCAGTTGAATAATTGCGATTTTAATATGCTTTAAAATATGTAGCTGAATATTGTGCAAAAGAGACCCATAATTGCTGGAAAGAGACTATCCAAAATGTTCTACTTATTATCCAGATGGTGCTTTGTATGAATTAATTTACATACTAGGAAAAGTAACCTTTCACAGAACTGCAGCGTTCATGTTCTAATGAGGCTGCTTTCATTTGTCCACCTTTGTCCATATGCTTAAGGAAAAAAAATGTATTTTTCTGAATTAGTGTTATATCTGTGAAACTATAAAATATACACTACAATAACACCTAACTGTTGTTAAAATGATATATTGTTTCAATGCTAATAGGACAAAGTGCTTACTTTCAAGTGTTATGCTTAAAAAGAATGATTTTAGATATTTTGAAGAGTATGTAGCTCGAGGATCTATTATAACATACCGTCTTGTGAAATCATTTATTTTCATAACACATTTGTACTTAAACAAAAATTTTGAATGATTATTATGTGAAAAGCTTACATTATTATTATTTGAATTTTACTTGCAGTACATGGTTATGATACACAATGAATGCTATTGCAAATGTGCTATGCACTTAAACATTCAGTGAAAATACTCAACTGTTTAAATAACAAGAATAAATGGTATTCAAATATCTATATATTTATACACTGTATAGTCACTACATAAGCTTAAAGCAACTGAATTGCTGTTGCTAAGCATTTTTTCCCATTTTTTTTTGAAATTGATTTTCTTTGTAAAGGAGAAACGTGAAGCTCACTCAGAGAAAATCTATGCCTTTGGGGCATTTTATAATGAATGACTTGGCTTTTTTTTGTGAAAGTGCTTGTACTATTTTGAGAAATGGATATAAAGTAGGATGGTTACCAGCAGTTTGCTTTGTTGTAATTTCTGAAAAGCAGCTTCCTGTGTTTCAGAGAATAATTGATTTTTTAAAAAGTAGTACTTTCTTAACTATAGGACTTACTTTATATCATTTTTTGTATTGCTTTTTAAAAACAGATGTTTAATTACCTATTGCTGCAGTATGCACAATTATATTACACTGTTGTATTTTTCACTTTAGTTTAATGTTTTTAAAAAACTAAGAGAAAATAAAGTATTAATGAGGAATATCTTTAGCATAGATTAAGAAAATATCAATCCAAGTATTCTCAATTACAATGTTCTATAAAAAAGGTAAATAAGTATACACAAAGCTGTGTCATAATTTCATAAGTCTGGCATCATCACGACATAAAAGCATTTGGAATTTAGTAAATTTAAACACTGAGGAATACTATATTGTGTTGTGGAAAATATTTTAAAGGAAAAATGTTAAATAAGAATAATTAAAACCATTTGAACTAAAAGTTTAAATTATTTTTGCATTTGTTTAATATTAAAAATGTCTTATGTATAGATAATAACATCTTTTCTGGCATTTCCAAGAGAGAAATTATGTTGTCAGGATGAAAATCCAGATGGATTGCATATTAAACAAAAATATCGTTGAGAATTTTAAGGCACACTGATTATGATCTACAGAGCTATAGATATCATGTTGCTATTCCTTAGTTATATCATTCTAAAATATGTATGAATATTTCCTCGACTACCTACATTAGTTACTGCAAAACAAAGATTTGACTGATAATTCTTCTTGCCATTGCTACCTCCTTTTATCCTTTTTTTGTCCTACCATTCTTATGTATTTGTTTTTATTTATTTCCCTTTCCCATTTATTTTTCATTCTTTCACTATTTGTTCAACAGGTAAATCTTCACTTTCATTGTTTTCGTCAAGCCATACACCAAAAACATAGGGATTAGATCTAAAAATTATTTACAAAAGAAACATAAGTTTAATTAGTGAAATGCATGTCCATAAAAATCACCAACTCACAGAATTAAAGCAACTCCCTCATTGTCACTTCTCTCTTCCTGAGGACTCCCATCTCCTTTACTTACAGTTAGTAATCTCATTTAACTAACTTTCTATGCTAAGCGTCATCTATAATAGGGTCCTAGGAGAAATTCATATTATTTATTTTGCCTTTCCTTAGGAATACCTTTCCCCTATTTCATGCTTTCTATAGGATTACAGAAGTTTCTATTTTTGTTCAAGTTACCCTACCATGAATTGAAATATTCTCATTATAACGTTCTCTATAATTTATAATAAATAAAAGCACTTTTTAGTAGCACATCTACTAGCCCTTATATTACTTCAGTGTCTACTCTAAAGTTAGCCCTAATTTGATGGCATATAATTCTATAGTAAGTAGTTTTGTGAAACAACTGACAGAAAGGAAAACACTATAAAAAGTTATAATATCATAATATTACAATTCTCATCTTTATATTTATGGTCCTCAAAATATATTGTGATATTTTACATATATTAAATAAATGTTTTATCCAACTTGCCACATTCAACTCTTATGTACAGTCAACTATGTCATCTGTTTGATATAGTTTATTCAATATGTCATTATATTATTAATCTCAGATTGTGATATTACAAGAATCAAAAGCTTTCACTACATTAACTAACATCCATAAGGTTTTAGAAATCACATAGAGGAGGTCATTGTAGTCCAACTAAGTCTTTGTGCACATAAGGAGAATGAAGGGTAAGACATGTTAAATGCCATGATGTTTTAAAATCAACATTAACTTCTGTCTTTACAGATAACTTTTTTTTTTTTCTGCGGTACGCGGGCCTCTCACTGTTGTGGCCTCTCCCGTGCGGAGCACAGGCTCCGGACACACAAGACTCAGCGGCCATGGCTCATGGGCTCAGCCGCTCCGCGGCATGTGGGATCTTCCCAGACCGGGGCACGAACCCATGTCCCCTGCATCAGCAGGAAGACTCTCAACCACTGCGCCACCAGGGAAGCCCTTTACAGATAGCTTTTAAAAAACAAATGGCTAAGTGTACTTTTCATTTAGCTTCATGAATAGTTATAAAAATAAATGAATAATTAGGATACATTTTCATTTAAATTGGGCCTCTGAGAGGAATTTAAATGAAAAATTATTAATATCCTACAAAATTTGTAATTTTAAACATTGTTCCAATTTTCTGGAAAGTGGTAAATTGTTTTTTATTCTTTGTTTTCTTGTATATACAATTTTTACTGGTTAATAAAGAAAATTATAAAAACATTTTATATTTGTCTAAGAATTTATAGTTTTTAAAGCATGTTAATTATATAGTATGACATTATTCTTCTCACTTTACAAATGAAGAATATAAGCTGCAAAATACTTTTAAAATGTATCTTAAAAGCAGGAAATAATAATTGATGTCCCTCTTATAATCCACCATACTTTCTACAATTCATTGTGCATATAAGTATTCAGAAAATATAAGCTATTCTATTTGTGATATTTTAAAATTTTAGATATCTTATTTTTATAAATATTACCTGGAAATAAAATCTCCAAACTTTCCTTGATAAGTTTCAATGACCCTTATTTACTGCTTGTAAATTTTCCACACTAAAAAGATTTATGAATAAATTAAAAGCCTGCAAGAACAAAATTCAACCCTCTTTAAACTAATAGACAACATGGGGGGCACTTGGGAAAGATGGTGGAGTAGAAAGTGACAGGAATCTGTTTTCTCACCTAGACAAAAATTGCAATAGCATAATCTGTTTGATGTAATTATTTTGGAACTCTGGAGTCTTTTGAAGACTTGCAACTTCCAGAGAAAAGACTTGGATGGTAAATTGCAGTTAATTTCAGTCAATTTCAGCTCTTAGCACAGTAGGGCTACCTATTCCCCACCCCCAGCTCAGTGGCAGACAGTTGTTCTTGTATTCCTGGAGTAGCCAGCACACAGCTTAAGGGAGCCAGAGTAAGCAAAAAGGACCCTGTCTTCCAAATACCAGGGGATATTTGCTCTGATCACAAAGGTGCAGCCAAACAGGCTGGTGCCCATTGTTATCACACTTCCCCCCTCCGATATTTTAAGCCCCTCCTCTTCTGGCTAAAATCATTTCCAGGGGACTCATAGGGCCAGCACCCTCTCCTCCGTCTTTGTCTTTCTCCTTTTCTCTTTTAGGGAGCCAGACATTAAAGACTGGACATTAACAAAACAACCACATACATGGGGTAAGTTAGAAAGTGACAATGATGCCCAAGAAAAGCTCAGAAAGATCTGAGAAGACCTTAAGTTTACACCTCAGGCTGATCCTTGGCACAGAGATAGCTTACAAGAATCAAAACAAACAAAAATAACAAAAAGAGAAAATACTGGGGACTCTAAATTACAGAGTTACCACATTGTTAGATTCAAATGTCTATTTTTCAACAATAAAAAAATCACAAAGAAATAGGAAAAAAATAGAAAAACAGAAAGGAACAGGAAGGTACGGCTTATTCAAAGGAAAAAAAAAAAAAAAAAAACACCAGAAACTTTCCCTGAAAAAGATCTGATGGCGGATTTACTAGTCAAACACTTTAAAACCACTGTCTTAAAATGCTCAAAGAACTAAAGGAAGATGTGTAGAAAGTCAAGAAAGTGATGTATGAACAAAATGGGAATACCAAAAAAGAGATACAGAACCTAAAAAGAAGACAAAAAATAAATTCTGGAGCTGAAATGTATAATAAATGAAATGAAAAATTCACTAGAAGGATTCAAAGGTAGATTTGATCAGGCAGAAGAAAGAATCAGCGAACTTGAATAGAGGACAATGGAGATTATTGAGTCTATTGATTATTGAGAAGGACGGAAAGGAAAAAAGACTGAAGAAAAGAGAACAGAGCCTAAGGGACCTGTGAAACTCTAGGCACTCAACTCTTGAATACTCAAAAAGAAGAGCTGTCTCTCTCACTCTCTCTTTGTCTGTCTCCAGCCTCAGGCTCACTGTGTTGCCCTTGAGCACTTCATGTACCCTGTAAGTTCTGTGAGCAATAAACCTGTGAGTAATAAACCAAAGTTCCCTAATGGTTGTTGCTGAGGTGTGTTTTGCAATCATAGTAATTACAACAAGGGCTGGTTCATCCACAAAATCTGCTCTAGTCAGAGAAATGTCTGTGCAGGCTCACCAAAAGTAGTTTGGGCCCTAGTGAGCGCCTCAGTCATTCCTAGTGTATCAGCATTACTATGAATAGGTTGAGACCAACACAAAACCTGGGGTTTGTCAAGCACAGATATGCCTGTTTCCCCAGACCCCAGTGTAGGATAAAGTTTGGGAAGTGTAAATTAAATGTTGTAATGTAAATTGATGTTACAAATTACATATGAACTGATATAATATAAATTTAACATGGACTGTGATAAGTTAAGGCAGCATATTATAAACACCAGAGTGACTACTAATGAAAAATAAAACAACTCTAATTAGTAAGTCAATTGAGGAGACAAAATGGAAAATCAAAAACTACTCAAATAATCCAAAATATGGAATGAAGAAATAAGGGATACAGTAAAGATTGGATAAATAGAAAAATTAAAAGTTGATCTATTTAAACTCAACCATATTGAGTATTACTTTATTGATCATTGCATTAAATGTAAATAAAATGAAAGATTTTCATAGTGGATACAAAAGGCAGCTATATTTTGTATACAAGTTGGTTGATAATGTTTGTTTTCTATATCATTGTTTTTTTGACTGTTTTTCAACTAATTTCTGAGAAAGGCTAATGAAATCACCAGTTACAGTTTAGATTTGTCTTATTTTCCTTTTGTGTCAGTTTTGCTCCATTTATTTTAAATATATGTTCATAAGTGTGAATATATATATATATATGCACACACATAAATATAATTGTTTCTTCTTGATGAATGCACTTTTTAAAATATGTAATGTCTCTCTTTGTTATTGTAATATCTTTTCCCAAATATTACTTTGTGTCATATTAATAGAGCGACTTCAGTTTTCTTATCATTACAGTTTAGGATTTGCATTTTTTTCCATCTTTTTATTTACCTGCTTCTTTGTAAGTTTGTTAAAATTTGCTTTATTGATCAACTCTCCTGTTGTTTACAGTTTTATTTCATTAGATTCTCTAATTTTTTTTTAAATTTTCAGGCTTTTTTTCCCCCATTAAATAATTAGTGGAATTTATTCTGTTATTTAAATTTATAGCCCAAGACAAGCCTAATGGCTTCAACATAAAGGACTTTTACAATATTGAAAGTATATATGAACTGATATTCCATAGAGAATGCATGGATTTCTTTAAAAAGAAATATATATAAACAATAAATTATAGGAAAGGAATAATAACCTTATTAAAGTATTAAAATACACAATAATGAGATGATACTTTCTCTTATTTGACTTTAAAGAATAAACATCTAATGAGGATAGTACTTCTGGAAAATGAACTGTTGTTTACCCATTTGGCTATATTGATCCCACAATTCTAGAGCACTAATTGGCAATATATACCAAAAGATATAAAAGGGAACATGTACTTTGTAACATCCATTTCATGAATCTAAAAAAAAAAAAAAGAAGGCTGTGAGCAAAGATTGAACCAAAATAAATTCATTATGGATTGTTTATTAATATAATTTGGACACAAACTAAATTATCAACATCAAGAAAACATTTGACCAGCTTAGGGTAGATTATAAAATGGTATGTATCTAATCTCCAAAATATTGTTGTGTTAGTATAATTCTGCAATAAAATAATTTAAAGTCACTGTTATAAAAGTGGGATATTAATGTTCTATAACAGCCTATCCAGGTGGTTCTAATTTTAGAAAAATCTTTACTTGATGAAAAATAAAATGGAGATCAAAACAAAAATATTAACAGAGGATTTTGTTGTTGGGGTGAAAAACTATTTTAATTTTCATGTATTTGCTCATTATTGTTTTTCCACTTCTTTCTACGTAAACAATAACTATTTACATTTGTTTAGCAAATGAAATCACTCAAAATTGTTTTAAAGTAATTAACAAAAGATAATATTTGCAATTCAAAATACAACTCATACAGTAATAAACAGCTCCATTGTTTCATTTAAATCAGCTTAGAATACACAAAAGGCAGAAATTTAAATCTATAGAGAGACCTTAAAAATATTTCAGATGAACTACAAGTACATTTCCAATCCTTCCATATATTGCAGACAGGTTCTTGTTAATATGTTAACAATATTCTTCTGTTTATTTTTACAAGTCACTGACCTAATTATGTTTGTATCATTTTTGAGCTTCTAAAACTGATAATTTATGAAACCACTATATGGTTTCATATCCTTCTTTATATGAGTTCTTACACATTGTAGCTTAGTTCAGTTTTTATTATTTTTTGTACAGTGAATCTTTCTACAGGTCTATATGGAAGTACCTAAGGAATACAAGCAAACAGTATAGAAATAGAAAACAGTGTTTCTTTATCTTTAAATTATTGTAAGGATTATGAGTACCATGGTTGTGAACATTGAATTTAACTTGGAGAGACAAAGCTCACAGAAAGTTACTTACATGATATTGATCATGATAGTATTGCAAGTCAAATTCTGAGGAGATATTTATAGGTGGATTGTATATGACCAGTACTCCTTAGATCACTGAATCTTGCATGTTAAGGTATCATATATTTCTGACATAAATGTTTTAAAAGATATATATATATAATGTATAGAAAAATTCATGTTAAAAATCAAAGGATTTAAAGACAAATAAACAATAATTCTCACATAGTATTTTAATTATTAATATTTCTTCCATTTATCTATAAATTCCCCTAAAGACACAAAAATTAAGCATCATTTTATACACTGATGAATGTATAAACATTGATGAATCTCAATCCATGTGTGTTGTCTGAGAAAAAGATAATAATATATCTTAATTCAGCTAATGAAATGCAGGTAACATGTAATTTACTCTGAGAATTATAAACACAAATTATGCATAAAAATGTGGTTGAGAGTCCGCCTGCATAAAAATGTGGTTGAGAGTCCGCCTGCCGATGCAGCGGACGCATGGGTTCGTGCCCCGGTCCGGGAAGATCCCACATGCCGCGGAGCGGCTGGGCCCGTGAGCAATGGCCGCTGAGCCTGCGTGTCCGGAGCCTGTGCTCCGCAACGGGAAAGGCCACACAGTGAGAGGCCCGTGTACTGCAAAAAAAAAATATATATATATATATATATATTAATCACAGTGTCCTTATATAAACTATACAAGTAAAAGAAACATTTAAAGCCCTAAAATATAAGTTTGATATAAGCATATTATAAACATACCCATTTGATTTAATTAAACCACAAACCAATGGCTTGTTCCTATACTTTTAGCTCTGAGAAAGCATTAATGACAACCTATAAGTTAGGTATAGTTTTATTAGGTTTAGATTTGGTGTGATGAATTGAAAGGGACTACTCTCAAACGAGGAAGGTGTAGTTTTAGTAGTTTTAGCCCCTATGTCCAACTATGTATGTTCTTTTTGCAAGTAATTTAAACTTTGGTTGCTTCAATTTCTTATTTCTTTAAGTGAATGGGATAAGACAGATGCTGGCTAAAAACCTTTCAGCTATAAAGCTTTGTTAGTCTAAGGGTAGCTTTGAAACATTGCACAACAGTATATATCTTTGGCAGTTAGGATTCAATTATTAAAGAAGATGCACAGAAGCTAAAATGACAGACCATACAAATCTACAGAGTATTGCAGGAAAAGGATATAATATAGCAGAAGCATTTAAAGCAAGAATATGCTTAAGTCCAAGTCTGACACACAGAGGCCACCAGCTTGAATTGTCATTCCTCTGAGAGTTTACAAGGCCCAGCTTTTTTCTCTCAAACCAGGAACCATCAACCTATACACTGAACAAGTTGGAACCAGGGAATCCAGAATGAAGACTTGGCCAGGGTTTCTTAAACCCCACTGATCATGTGGGCATATATTTGGAATATAACCAACCTTGCCAGAGGTCTCACCAAAGACATGTGTGAATGATCAACCTCACTGTTATTCATAACAAACAGCCCTAAAATTCCTTGGACACATTAAGTTTCATGCCTTGACCAGTGGTTAGTCCTCAAAGGGTGCATTTCTTATTTCAGTAAAACAGTTTAGACCAACTCCAAACCTGATGCAATGAACTCTCGTAAGACATAAAATCATTGTACACAACGACACCAAAAATAAAAGAGTGGAACATCAAAAACATTAATCAAAATAGTCACAATTGTGTATACAGCAAAGACAACAGGAGGAAAATAAAGTTATACTTCACTAGCATAAAGTTATGCTAATACTACACAGAATTTAAAATTTATTATAATAGTTTACTAAATATTAAAAAAAATTTTAACTATTCGGCAGAAAATTAAAAGAGCTTTTTTGAATCCATATTATCTATACATATTACTGTAACCAATTTATTAAGACTGTGAGTAACAGAGAAAAATGTCTTTTTTGATTAATGTTGTCATGACAAAACATCAACAACAAAACTAGTACTTGAACCCTGAAAAACAATAAAAACTAATATTTACTTTGACCCCAAACTTGGGGCTACAAATGTTATGTCCTTTCTCTACCAGGATACTGTATCTATCTATGGAGATACATGAATTAAAAATGATTAAGAATCAAGATAGTATTTTACAGTGATTTGAATTAATTCAAAAAGATATTATATATATATACCATATGTCAGCTTACAAAACATATTAAATAGCATCCAGACAGATTATATTGAACATAGCTTTAATGAAATCTTTTAGCAACACTGGTTTTCATGAAGCTTGATTTAGTTCTCCTTTCCAATAAGTTCTGTATATGTTCAGAAGACATATCAAATACATTGCAACACTTTCCATTTTCCTATATAAAATTTCAGATTAAGTGTACTGCAAATTATTTTCTAACTAGGTAAACAGAGCCTCATGATAACAAAACACCACTAGCCAGTTAAGTTCCTCAATAGAGAGTGCCAGTTAGAACTTCTATTACTATCAAATTCTGAGAATATAGAATCTTAGTTTTAGAAAAGGATGCCAGAAACTTAAAACTTTGACACATAGGAACAGAAAAGCCATTGTCCTTTTCAAATAAAATTAGTTAGGAAATTAAGGCATACTTTATACAAAAAAACAGGGATACCAACTAGATTTTTTTTTTTTTTGCGGTACGCTGGCCTCTCACTGTTGCGGCCTCTCCCGTTGCGGAGCACAGGCTCCGGACGCGCAGGCTCAGCGGCCATGGCTCACAGGCCCAGCCGCTCCGCGGCATATGGGATCCTCCCGGACCGGGTCACGAACCTGTGTCCTCTGCATCGGCAGGCAGACTCTCAACCACTGCGCCCCTAGGGAAGCCCCCAACTAGATTTTTTTAAAGGAAGAAATAAAATATTTTGATAAAAGAGACTCACGTAAGCTTTGTAAAAAAAATAATAGAAAAGGGCTTCCCTGGTGGCGCAGTGGTTGAGAGTCCGCCTGCCGATGCAGGGGACACGGGTTCGTGCCCCGGTCTGGGAAGATCCCACATGCCGAGGAGTGGCTGGGCCTGTGAGCCATGGCCGCTGAGCCTGCGCATCCGGAGCCTGTGCTCCGCAAAGGGAGAGGCCACAACAGTTAGAGGCCCGCGTACCACACACACACACACACACACACACACACACACACACACAAAATAATAATAATAATAATAATAATAGAAAATGTGATCATGGTAGAGAACTCAACTACCCAAAAACATGGAATAACAGGAATAATGGCGATGAAATTTGGTATATGTTTCCTCATTAAATTAATTTGACATTCTTTAAATCTTTTGTCTGAATCCTTTAACCCCCCCCAAATCAAACTTAATGCAGCCTCATATATTAGTGTATTTTGTCATTGTCCATTGATATAGTTCCTGAATATAGTAATTTAGGATTTTTGAAAAAATACCATAATTTAAGTGGACTTACTTTAAAAAAAATTCCTATCATATTTAGCATCTCGAGTAACATTTGGGCACGTATTGACAGAGATCCATGAATCAATTCCCTAATCAATATGATTGTAACCTGGAGAATGGTTTACAATTTGCCTTAATTTCAAACTTGAGATCCAAATTGTTTAGCCATTTACTTATCACTTACTATTTACCTTGGTGTTCTGACAATAATGAAAAATTGACTATATGTGTGTGTGTGTGTGTTTAAATATATAGCCTAATTTCTGTACTCATCACTGATTTCCTGGATAGTTACACTAAAACTCCTTTTTTTGTCCATTCACCCAATCACTGCTGCCATTGTAGGACTTGGATAAAGTCAGTAAAAAATGTGGACATTTGAAATAGGCTTCTCCCATACCCTCACTTCTGGTTTCTGCTCCAACATATAAAGAACTTGGAAGTTGTCACTCCCAAACTTATAATTTAAAAAAGCTGAAAAAGCTAAAAGTCAACTCTTCTGACATCCATCAGAGAACTGAGGTTATAGGGCAAACTGATGCCCTGAAAACTGGAGAAACCCAAATAACAGAGAATCTCAGTACACTGGGAGTAGAATCCACTGGAGTCAGTAAGTGGTAAGAACGATTAAACAGTAATTAAGTGATTTCTGGAGGCTGAGCAGGGACTAACTTGAGAGCTAAAAACTCCTGGGAGAACAGTCCACAGTTGCTCCCACACTTTCATGAGTTTTACATCCAAAAGCCCATCAGTTTCTCACAGTGATGATTGGAGAAAAGTTCCCTCCTGCTTTTAGTAAGGAGAGGGGAAAAGTAACCATTTTGACATATGCCCAGAACAGTCTGTTCTCAGTAGCAAAATCCTGCCTTGAGGGGAAACTGCTTTATCAGAATATAATATGCTGTAGGGGAAGGGCAATTATACAACTTGAGTCTTTCTACCCTCTCTGTCACACAAACGGGGATGAAAATAATGCTAAGAAACTATTCTGAAGGTCACGGCCCAGGGACTCTTGACTATTAAACCACTAAGATTTAATCACATGATTATATAATACTTCCCCTTCCCAATACTTTACCACCTTATCAATAGGACTTCAGTGTAACCATGGCTTACAACTGAGAGAGCTGTTAGAAACAGACTCTATTTAAGATGCTTCTAGAGAAACACAAAGGCAACTAGAGACATAAAGACACTGAAGTAAGTTGAAGCCTCTGACACCTATAGATATAGCTAACATTAAACACAGCCTAACTCCTACAAGATAAATATAAAACCTCACACTGAAGGCCCATTTATCTATTTTTCTATTAATCATTACATCATGTCTAACTTTCACTAAAAAATTACAACTTATGCTAAAATTCAAGAAAAATACAGTCTGAAGAAACAAAGCGAGCATTAGAACCACTAACATATGGCAGAGATTTTGAAATTACCAGTCCTAAAATTTAAAATAACTATGATAATACATGGTACTGTTAGAGAAAGTGGATGTCATTCAAGAACAGTTGGGCAGAATGGCTATTGTCAAAAAAGACAACAAATAATAAATGTTGGCTTGGGTGTGGAGAAAAGGCAACCCTGGTTCACTGTTGGTAGGTATATAAATTGGTACAGCCACTATAGAAAACAGTATGGAGGTTCCTCCAAAAATTAAAAATAGAACTGCCACATAATCAAGAAATCCCACTGGGTATATATCTGAAGAAAACAAAAAACACTAATTCTAAAAAGATATATGCCCCCAATGTTTACGGTAGCATCATTCACAATGGCTAAAATATGGAAGCAACCTAAGTGCCCACCCATAGATGAATGGATAAAGAAGATGTAGTATATATAAACAATAGAATATTACTCAGCCATAAAAAGAATGAAGTTTTGCCATTTGCAACAACAGGGATGGACGTGGAGGATATTACTCTTAATAAAGTAAGTCAGACAAAGAAAAACAAATACTGTATGTTTCCACTTACATGTAGAATCTTAAAAATAATACAAATGCATGAATATAACAAAGCAGAAATAGACTCATTGATACAGAGAACAAACTAGTGATTACCAGTGGGGCGAGGACTGGAGGGAGGGGAAAGATAGAGGAAGGGGATTAAGAGATACAAACTAGTAGGTATAAAATAAATAAAATGCAAGAATGTAATGTACAGCACAGGGGATACAACCAATATTTTATAATAACTGTAAATGGAGTATAATCTATAAAAATATTGAATCTCTGTGCTGTACACCTGAAATTACATAACACTGTAAATCAACTATACTTCAATTAAAAAAATAATAATACTGCATATCTTTTTTAAATGCTGCGTATCTTTTTTCCTTAGCTCTTGCCAAAGTTAAACTGCTATTTGTGTAATTAATAATATCTGCCTCACGCAATAGACTTTAGAATCCCTGAGAGCAGAAATAAGTAATGCCATTTAAAAAAAAAAATTTATATTCACGGCCTAGCAGTGTCTCTCATACAGTAAAACCAAAGAAACATTCACACAATAAGTGAATGAGTGGATGAATAAATGTATGAAGTGGTGGCTTTACTTAATCTTCAACTCTGTGAGTTTAGAATAATTATTGAAGAACTGCATATGATAGGGCTGAGATTAAGAACAATTGAGCAACTCGTTCAAATCTTTTGTATGACAGGACCAACAAGAAAACTTGGCTCTTCTAAATATAAATACAATTCACTGTTCTCATACCACACAGACTGTGTTAAAAAATACCAAAATTTAAATGAAATTGTACCAAACTATGTGATATATTATAGTCAAAGCAGTAGAAACATCATGAACTGCATTACAATTTCCTGCCCTTACAGGAGCATACTATGAGCATCCTCCCTAAAGACTCCCTATCACAGTATTTCTTAAAGTGCAATGTGTTGATTGTCAGACTATATTAAACACATCGTCAATAAGTTTGGAAATATTTGCCTGGAAAAGGACAAGTTAGTTCCAGAAAACAATAGAGAAAGACTGTATAAATGCTAAAATAACTTTAAATTTCAAGTTTCATGTAAGATGTGTGGTAATGATATTCTCTCCATTTTTCTCTTAGCGTGTTGTCTGGTCGGTTTTTTCTCTGGTCTTTGTCTGTCTTTAGGTTATATCTTCCTGCATATGAAGAACGAAAACAGCTGAATATGTTTATTATTTCCCTTGATTGAAAACATGACAATTAATTTCAATAATTTTGGGTCCTGTGGATATTAGATTCATTGGTTAGTCCAACGTTTATCAAGACACATTCTTTATCTAAGAGGTATAGAAAACATAGAGTCAATATTAATATTAATATGAAGACAAACTCATTTTGAATTACATGAGGAATATGGGCACTAGAAAAATATTTTTGTTAATTATATTCATTAACATATTTACAGAGTATAAAATGATAGAAATGTAGATATATCCTCTGAAAAATTTGCAAAGCAGAAACTACCTTTTTATCTGTCTCATTCCTATTGGAGTGTAAAATACAGGAGAACAATAATATTTTCTGTTTATTCTTCCAGCATTGAGAACAATGCCAAGCATGTAGGAGGTGCTAAATTTTTTGTTAGTATGAAAGAACATTAGATGACTTCCTATAGTTTAGTAACACCAGGAGTAATTTGTATAACCATTGTTTTAGCCAAAACAAACAAATTAATAATAGAATACATTTCTTCAGAATTCATGATATTATAGAATTAAGAAGTGGAATTTTGTAAAACCACAATTTAATTCATCAAAATTGAATGAAACTGTATTGGCAAGCTGAAATACAAGTATTTAAACTCACCTGCTATCTGATGAGGTGTGCTGCAAAGAAAACAGCAGGTTGTAGGATGTTTTTAACCAGGGAACTAATAAAAAAGAAGAACTTTTATTTTTTAACTAGATTGAGTTAAAAGTATAAAGTGAGAGTAATTTAGAATATGCCCTATTCTTTGTCATGGTTAACACATTTTCCTTGTGTTTGCTGACAATTCAATTTAAAGAGCTAAAAGCTCTGGTTGTCAATTTTATAACTGAGCTTGTTTTTACCCATCTGAAAAGTAACCTTTTTGATTGTTTGAACATTATGCCTTGAGAAACATCATTTATATAACTGTGAAAAACATTAAATATGGCCAGTGTAGAAAGAAGGAATTCTTATTAATTGTACCTAGTAGAGGAATTACTGTGAAGTTTGAAGTTCAGGGCTCTTCACTTGCTGGAGCCCCATATAAAATAAAGAGTTTTTTATTTTATAAATTTCAGGCTCCACAAATTTTGCATTTGTCCTTCATTGTTTGTATTGTTCATCACTTCAGACTTAAAATGGTATTTACATACATTTTCTGAGGTTTATACTTTTAAATTATTTTCCCACATAGAGACAAGTTCTTTGTTTCACACATCATGAAAACCCCAGGCCCACTAATATTGTTTGAGATTTTTGTGTACAATCACTATCTTCTGGTTACAAATGTTTACAGCAATTTTGAATTAAATGTAAGTGCTTCACAATTTCTTGGGCTAAACACAAAATAAATTCCATATTATACAATTTTCAAATTTAAAAAATGCCTGTATGACATATTTACAGTCTCCTTTTTCTTTGTTTCTCTCATATATATGTATATATAAACAATTACATTTTGATGATTCTTGTTTATTCTGTAGATATTAGACTTTCATCTTTCTTAGGTGAATACAATTGATTTTAGTGCTGATAGTATTGTTAAAATTTCTAAAACCAGTTGTTGGTAATATGAGATTTTTGGCTAAATTAGTTATCCTCCCATTTTTGAAAAACAAATATTATTGGCAGGGCACATTAGTTACTATCTCATCTGCCCCAGCATCTGGCATATACCATGACAGTCAGCGTATTTGTAAGTACATTTCTTTTCAAGGAAAAATGTAACTCCTTTAACTTGTAGATTTAACATTTTGCAGTAATAATCTGATAATTTCTATATGGTAAAAATATTTCCAAGATTACTTTCTATAACATTACAATTAGCATGAAGATTCCACTATTTATAAAATACATATGTCAACTACACTAGTATAATAATATAAAAAAAGAAAAAGAGTACTCAACAGTTGACTCTCCTACTATATTGTGGAACTCTTGCTTATTCCATGAGTTTGCATGACAGATCATCATATAATATAAATAGAATCATATATGTGTGTGTTTATCTATCTATCTATCTAAAGTTGTCTTCTAATATCTTTTTGTAGATCTTGCTTATGTCATTTTTGGAAGTGGACACCATAGTTTGGAGACTCCTGCCATTTTGCATTTGCTCCTCAGGCTTAAATAAGATTCATATACTTTTCAAATTTGAAAATATCTGCGCAAGTGTAATTGTATAGGTTTGAGGTTTCAATTTTTCACAGAAATTTTTTTTTTTTTTGTCTATCTGGAATCCTTGACAGAGATGAGCTTTTTTCCCTTGTGCTATTATTGAAGATTTTTTTTTCCAAATCACTCTCTTTTGCTGAGAGAGAGCCCCTCAGAATAATTGCTTGAGAGAGATCCTCACTTCCATGTCTCTTCTTCACATGAGATAAGGTCAGGTTTCTTTAGCTTGCATGAGAGTGACAATCCCAGTATCTCTCTGTTAGGCTCTATTTTAGTTGAATTTGCTTTCAGATAACTGATAAAATTCAAATGAGTCAACAGAACATAAATGCAAACTTAAAACCACTTTTATTTGGCAAAAAAATCTGACCAAATACGTATATGTGAGACTGTGTATGTGTGTGTGTGCTATATGTATGTAAAATATTATTACCTTTCATTTTAGATTATATTTTATAGATTAGAGTGATAATAGCTCAATTTTTGAAATATGTTCTGGTATTTTAAATCAAGAGGACTGATTTTTAGATGAAAGAGACATTTTTGCGTGTGTTTCATACATAGTTTTTCAATGTAGTATTTTCAAACATGATCAAAGTTTTTAGAGTTTTGAAAATAAAGAGTTGACTTTAGGTTGTTTTGGATCAAAGATTTGATTTGTATTTAATTGTAAGCTATTTTTCTATCCTTTATACAAACATAGATTAGACTTTCAAATGAAAGTAGAGAAAAAAAGGGAACAAAAAAGCCTAACATCTCTCTCAGTTTAGGAGAAATACTAGAAAGAAATATCCATTTACTATTGGTATTACAAGTAAAAACATCCCTGATGAGATATATTACTGTGGTTGATTGACCCTAACAGTATGAAGAGCAGAAGTATTTATAGAATGAAAATAAAGTTTAACTATGGGTTTCTTAGCTCCAGAAATGCTACCTTCATGTAATAATATTTACCTTTAAAAATTAGTTTACTTTCTCATGAAAACAACAATTAATATCCATCCTTAATGTAGCAGTTTTGGGAACTATTTTATGTTAAAATTTATGAAGCTTCCTTAAACAATGGCTTCCCATGAAAAAGCTATTAGAGCACTGAAAACACAGCAGAGAATCAGAGAATATTTGGAGAAGAATTCTGAGTGTGATAAGTAATTTGTCAAATAGAAATCTTCCTTGGCAAAGTAATGATGAGTAGATCTAGTCTGCCATTCCTTCCTTATTTATATCTTTTCTTACTGTCTTCCTTGTTGATCAGTGCTCAGGCTGCCTTTGCACCTTGAGCTGCACTGTTAGATTGCCTTCATGCCCAGTCATGTATTTCTCTTATTAGCATCCACCATAATTTGTCTGGTGCCACATTCCTTCAGGCTTTGTTGAATAGCAGACTCCTTAATCTACTAAACCTGACCTAATTATAGAGTTATACTTAAAAAACATGGTATCCAATATTATTTAAATGATAAACTTCAGGTTTTCATAAATTGGATGATTTGGGATTTATAAGAAAGGAGTAATAGAGTGAAAGAATTTAGAGATGTCAAATTCTGCACATTACATTATATTAGCTTTATAGAAAACATTTTGTTCTTCCTTAATTTGTCAATTCACAATTCTAGTTTATTACATCAGAATTTTTTACCTACAACTAACAGAAAACCTCAACTCAGTTCTCTTGAATATTAGTAAATATTTTTCCATATTAAAAATGATCAGATATTGAAGAGTTGGCTAGTATTTTGACACCCACACATTTCTAAATTGATCAATGGCAAGATGAATGAGATTGTTATAGGTACCTGTCCAGTCATGATTCACTTTTTACAACTGTGTTTGAGATCCACCTCATCTGAAGTCTGTGACAGATATTTGAACAAAATTGTGATTAATTCACTTGAAAGGAAGAGAATAGATCCATTGTTGGTGAAACAAGCATAATTTTTTTTCTTTGTACTAGAGGAACCTCTGGTTTTCTTTATCCTTCCCCCCTTTTAATACTAAAAATACAAGCAAGTAAGCCAACAAAACAATTACGTTCATATAATTTTTCTAGCTGTTCTTCACTTTTAGATACTCCACTGCACACTTAAATAGTAGAAAATTATGAAACAAGATACTTCTGTTTATCTGAGCAGGCATGTTGGAAAAATGTATAAATTCAATCAAATGTTATAGTGATGTGATTATAGAAAGATAATTTCATTGATTGTAATTCAATGTTTATTATAGCCTGAACCAAATGTTTCATACATGTTAAATAGGGACCTCAATCCGGATAAAATTGTAACAAATGCCCTACATGTTAACTATATATTCCTTTCCCTATTCTCTCTCTCTCATCTTAATTATCAAGCAAAATTTTAGTGAATACATTGTTAATAAAATCTACATTCAGTCTGTATATTAAGTAATATTTTAATTAATAAGGGCTCTATAGAATCAAAATGTGCTAGTCTTTTTTTTTTTTTTCTTTGCAGTACGCAGGCCTCCCACTGTTGTGGCCCCTCCCATCACAGAGCACAGGCTCCAGATGAGCAGGCTCAGTGGCCATGGCTCATGGGCCCAGCCGCTCCGCGGCATGTGGGATCTTCCCGGATCGGGGCACGAACCCGTGTCCCCTGCATCGGCAGGCGAACTCTCAACCACTGCGCCACCAGGAAGCCCAAAATGTGCTACTCCTCACAATTGATTTTAACTAAATAAAAACGAATTCACATGTGCTATGTGCAAGTTTCCATGCTAAGTAAATGCCATGGGAAATAGAGATTAAATGAGAAACAATTGGTATTTTTCAGTGTATATTTGTTATAGGATATACTATATTGAAGAGGAGACATGTACACATACTAATAAATATAAATTTATGTACCCCTTTTTGATGTGTGCTCTAATAAAAGTTGAGATATGTGCAAAGGAGAAGCCTTGTCAGTTTTAACTAAGAGAATTTAAGAATGCCTAGAGGAAGATATGTAAATTTGATTACAACTTTAAAGTTAAGACACTAATAGAGAAATAAAGTGAGAATTTTCGTACGTTTTAACATAATACAAGCACATTGATTTTGCATTGTGCTTATGCAACTACTATGTGTGATAGTGCCAAGAAGACCTTGTTCCCTGACAACATATTTTCCTTGTCTAATTTTCTCACTATAATATATACAAAAGTTACTCTGAAATGATTAAAATAAAGTTCATAAATTTTGATTATTTTTCATTAATTCAGTTAGTACGCTTTCTTAGTTTAATAAATATTCTGCCCTTTTGTAAGCTTGGTGGATGCAAAGAGAGTAGTGGTTGAGGATCTCAGTAGTCTAGGCATGGGCTTAAGTGAAAAATAAAGATGGAGATTAGAAGCGTCTCTAATATATGTGTAGGTGAAAATGGTAAGACACTCTGATGTATCAGAATTTAAGGTTACAAAAGGAAAAACAATAATTAGGTCCAGAGCTCTGGATTCAGGAAGTGAGTGTATAGTTGTGCCATTTAACTGAGCCTTGGAAGGCCTGAAATTAAGAACTAAATATGGAGTTTTATTTACTGAATATGATGAATAGAGAGTTCAGTAAAATACCTGGTGCTTAGAGAAGGGTTTTGGAATACAAATTAATTAGCCTTCTTTTCCTACATGATATGTAATGCCACGTGACCAAATCAGAAATTTAGAGGAAAAATGTCAAAAAATAAAATTAGGAAGTCAAGAAACAAACCCTATGGAGAACCAGTATATAGAAGTTGGATGGAGGATCTGGAGAATGAGCAGCAGATTAAACCTTAGAAGCCAAGAGGAGAGAGTGTTTTAAGGAGTAGAGAGTGGTCAACTCTGTAAAACGTTGCTTTGCAAGTGAATAAAATGAGGGCATAACAACATAGTTAAGTTTTTAATAAGACAGGAAAAAAAAGAGGAAAGAAGGAGAGAAGGCACTAATGAATAAAATACAAAGTTCTAAACAGAATAAAACAAAAATGATTAAAAGTGATAAATAATATATGGAGAAATTATAAGGTAATGCATTTGAAAAATTAGATGAAATGCATATAATTCTGGAAAACTATATAATAAGCACAGGTGGTGCAAGAGAAAATAGAAAACTTAAATAGACCTATAACTACTCATGAAAATGAAAAATCTAGTCAAAGATCTGCATCTCAAATACACTCTAGGTAAGTTCTGCTAGACTTTCTATAAACTGAAAATCCCTATCTTATATGAGTTGTATGTAAAGACAGAAAAACAAGAAAAGCTGTCCAATTCATTTTAGGAGTTAAGATAGCCATGATTCTAAAATCAATCAAGAGTGTTACAAACCAAGATGATTTAGGCTCAATTAAAGTATGAGTAGAAATTTAAAAAGCTTAAGAATAGCACTTATCCAAATTTAATAGTCTGAAAAAATATCTGTATAATGATTAAGTTAGTTTACAGTAAGATGATATGGAAAATTTAACATTACAAAATCAATTATTATGGATTATTCCTCATATTAATAGACTAAAAGAGAAAACTCAAATAATTTTCAATAGGTATTTGAAAAGCATTTTATAATGTTAAATACCAATTTATAATGAAGAATTTTAAATAATTTTATAAGGACTATAAAGCAAAAAGTTATAGTAAACTCTTTGGAGATACTTATGAGTCTTGTGTCCTTATGCATCTTTCTGTGTATATAAGGAATTCAAGGTTTCTTTTCATCTGGACAATTCTGGGGGCTTTGATTGCAGCAAGAAATCCTGAGGGTTGGAATAACATCTCCCTCTCTTGCTTAGTTCGTCTAAAATGGTGGGATCTGCAAGCTCAGCATTCCTCTACTCTAATGCAATCCACTGTTTATAGATGTCATCAGGCCTTCTTTGTTGCTCTGTGAAAGTTGGGCTCAGGAAACCATTGCAAATGTATTAATGCTCCTTGTACTGATACTGCTGTGAATTGCTCTGATCCATGAGTGTTGAGTCTTCTGTCAGCATCCATGGAACTGTGGCAAATTACCTTGTTAACTTGCAAGTAGGGTAACAGTCTCATACCCTTCCCAATTTTTGACATAAATATTATGTTCAGTATAGAAAATTAGAATCATTTACTTTGAGTCCTGGACAATGCAATAAAATATGAAGAAATAAGTGGTTTTAGTTTTAGAAAGGGAAAATCACAATATTATTTGGAGATACTATAATCACCTAGATAGAAAACCTAACAAATTAAAACAAACCATTTGATTTGAAAAAATTAAATATAAAATAAGCAATAAATAAGCTACAATGACCCTAGGAATCAACCTAACAAGACTATACAAATCCTTTATAGAGTAACTATAGCATTCCTACTTAAAAAAAAAAAAGGAGAAACTGAATATGTAGAGATATAATACCATGTTAATTGATTCTATAGCTTGCGATTGTAAATATATTAGTGCATCTTTTAAAAATATATACATTCAATACTGTTATAACTAAAAATATGAAGAGTTTGTTTAAAATAAAAAAGAATGAAATAATGCCATTTGCAGCAACATGGATGCACCTAGTGATTGTCACACTGACTGAAGTAAGTCAGACAAAGACAAATATCATGATATCACTTATATGTGGAATATTATTGAGCCATAATAAGAATGAAATCTTGCCATTTGTAGTAACATGCATAGACCTTGAGGGTATTGTGCAAAGTAAAATACGTCAGACAGAGAAAGGCACTGTATGATATCACTTATATGTGGAATCTAAAAAAAGGGTACAAATAAACTTATCTACAAAACAGAAACAGAGTTATAGATGTAGAAAACGAACTTATGGTTACCAGGGGGCAAGGGGTAGGGGAGAGATAAATTGGAAGATTGGGATGACATATACACACTACCATATGTAAAATAGATAACAAATAAGGACCTACTGTATAGCACACAGAACTCTACTCAGTACTCTGTAATGGCCTATATGGGAAAAGAATCTAAAAAAAAAAAAGAGTATATATGTATATGTATAACTGATTCACTTTGCTGTACACCTGAAACTAACACAACATTGTAAATCAACTATACTCCAATAAAAATTCAAAAAAAGAAAAGAATACGTCAAACGTTCTAAAATACATGTGGAATTTATAACTCATGAATGAAATATACATTTGAAAAAGAGCATTTTTTCTACCTGACATATTTAGTAAAATTTTGTAGTAATAATGAACAGTAGATCATAGTGCATAAATGCTTTATAAGTGATGAGTTATAGAGGAGGCTCCACAAATAAGGGAAAAATGGATTGTTTAGTAGATAGTGACTAAAAAATCATTTCACAGTATGGAGAAAACTAAAACATGACCTACTTTATGACATGTACAAAGATGATCTCAAATGAATTCTAAACCTAAATGTGGACAGTCAATACTTAATTCTAAAGAATAAATTTGTAGAGAACACACTATAATTTGGGAGTGATAAAGACTTTCTAGGCAATAAATTTTATTCTCCATATAAATTTTAAAATACATACATATATATAAAGTACCTATATAAGTGTCTAACACAAAGTAAGTGTTAAAATTAAAGTTATATCATTATTCTTAATACTTTTATTTAGAAAATCACCATAATAAAAATGATACATTTGATTATATTAGTATTAAAAACTGAGCATGATACACACATGTAATAGATAGGTAAGAGACTAATAGAAGACATTCTATTCTATAAAGTTGACAAAGCTTTATTAATTAAAATAAAAGGACCTCCTGCAACTCAACAAGAAAATAAAAATAAGCACAAAACTGGGCATGGGTAGGGTCACAGAAGGGTAGAACTGAATGGCTAAACAGTGAATAGTTGCTCAACTTTCATAGATTGGGGAATGTAAGAAAGAGAGAGAGAGAGACAGACTAATAGAGGAAGGGAAGGAGAGGAGGGAAGAAAAAGAGAGAAGGAGAAAGAGGAAGAAAAAGAGAATGATTTACCAACTGTCTAAGTAGCAAAAAATTAGAGGATCACATAAGGCAAAATTTTCATGAAGATAGCAAGAAGACCCTATATGAACTATGCACTTTTGGAGGAGGTATAACCATTGCGGGCAATTCTGACAAGTAAGTTGGCAGTTCACAGTAAAATTAATTATGAATATAATCAAGTCAGAAAAATATTACATGTTCCATTTCAGAGCAATTGTGATGCTTTTCCCAGTACTTTTGTGTGAGCATGGAAATGGAGGTAACCTTGGCGAACATCTAGAGAATTGGTTAAGAAAAGTGTGTGGAGGGAATTCCTTGGCTGTCCAGTGGTTAGGTCTCTGCACTTCCACTGCAGGAGGCATGGATTTGATCCCTGGTCGGGGAACTAAGATCCTGCATGCCACCTGGTATGGCCAAAATAAAAAAAAAAGAAGAAAAGTGTGAAGAATGTGGATGATACTACGGAGTACAATGAAGTTAGTAACAGCAAATCAAATGCACATGTAGCAACATGTTTAGAACTTTAAAAAATACAGGGTAGAGTAAAAAAAATTAAGAAATAGAGTGAAATCTGTAGTATGCTACTGTTATTCAATTAGAACCTGCTTACAACACAACTTTCACATCCTTGTAAAGACATTTAATT
Source organism: Lagenorhynchus albirostris (assembly GCF_949774975.1). Lineage (NCBI taxonomy): Eukaryota > Metazoa > Chordata > Mammalia > Artiodactyla > Delphinidae > Lagenorhynchus > Lagenorhynchus albirostris. The sequence continues at coordinate 44,552,841 of NC_083099.1, read as the reverse complement.
AGTAAATTGGGTGCATGAAGGTTAGCACGAGTGTAGGGGCTGAAAAGAAAAAGCAGTATAAGGAGCAGAAGAGTAAAATGGCTTAGCCCAATGCTAATTATATGCCATGTGGTGAGGAATAAGATGGATTATTTTTGATACAATCTAAAATGAAAAATAAAGGTAAAAGGGACAATATTGGCTTAGAAAATGTGGAGCTAATTGTTGAACTTGAAAGCAATATTTCTAATGAAATGCAGGTGAAACCAGGATAAATTGGGGTGGTGAGTAAATAGGTTGTATGGATGTGCAGAGATAATGTGCTGACATTTGACACTTTTTGCTCTGTGGGGACTGGGAAATAATAGAATGGATGGACATTTATATGGACACAGGGAGTGCTGCTGTAGTTGCTATTGTTTGGGGAACTTACAACATTGTTTAGGAAACAGGGCATTTTTTATTCATCTTGTTTGAAAGAGAGATAGTGATGATATAGAAGAGAGGGTGCCTGGAGAAAGAATGTGTTTGGAAGTTAATGAAAATAGAATCTAGAGACATGTATAGGGATTTCCATTTAACAATAGGAGAGAGATATCCCTGGTTATAAAAAGGACGGCTTTTAGAACAGCTTGAAGATTTGGTGGTACAAGCATAATGGTTCGATTTTCTTGTGCTTTATATTTATCAATGGAGTATTAGATCATGTTATTAGCTTGGGTGAGAGGAAAGAACTAAGAAAGTAAATTTGAGGGAGGAAAGAACTAAGGAAGGTAATTTGAGTAAGGAAAAGGTAAGGTACAGCAGTTTTAGAGTAGGAGAGTAAACCTACTACAGGAACATAGTAAACTTGCCAGGCAATATTCAGAAACTATTTTAACTCTAAGGTGAGGAAATCATGTAAATTTTGTGAGATTGAGTGTGATGGAAGGACTTATTTTTAAAAAATTGAGTGGAATAAATATTGTGACAGACCATGGAATCTAATGAACATAAGAAGGAAATGTAAAGTATAACATAGCTTAAAATAATGAAAAAAGGTGAGCTCTTCAAAGGATTGTTAGTCCCACTATGATGAGTGATATTAATTAGGAAAACTTGAGCAGAGAAGCTGAAAGTCTAAGGGGCCATTGACACAGCATGTGCATTATTTGCATTCAAGGCTTTTGAAGAGGAGCAGTTTGGGATGATAATGTGGTCCAGGGTGTGACAATTGGAAATGTGGTGTTGAGGTTGAATGAAAGGAAACATTTTCAAGTCACACAAGTTCTTGTGAATGTCATCAAGAATTCTGGATAAAATTATCATGTAAAAACAACAAAAAGGTCAGTAAAATACTTCATAAGAAAGAGTGATGAGGCTGTTGGCAGATCACAAGTATGAAGTAGAAAGAGTAAAAAATCTAGGTGATGTGAACCACAAGGGAGTAGGATAGATTTGTAAAAGACTGGGAGATTGTACCGACTACCCAGAAATTACAGCAAAGATTTTGGATTCTAACTTTACTCCTTTCCTGAAGCATATTTTTTCCTTTCTTCAAATCTTATTTCTATATCTTAAGTAGTTTTACTAAATTGCTATTTGTTTCAAGTTGCATTCAAAATGATCCGTTAATTAGAATGTTATTCAATATTCCAAAATAGTAGTGATGAATATCATATCTTTAAGAATAACTTTTCAAGAATGTCTTCCTATCTCCAAAATAACTGTTTTACTGGATTAAGAAACAAACAAAACCCTCCAAACTCTGATCTCCAAGGCTTTTAGAGGAAGAGATGTGAATACAAAGGCCACAAGAAAGTTACAATAAAATATATTGCTAGATTGTGGTTGGCAGTAAGAATTGGAAGGTGGAATTTAATACTTATTAAATGTTGAATAATTAACCAATATTTATGATAAAATTTATCATGGACCATGGTTAGAATATTCAGTGGTAGGTACTTTACTTCAGGAAGGAGTAGGGTTATTAGAGGAAGGTTAGGACCAAACATTAGGAAGAAAGGATTGCTGTGAATAACCTGAGAAGTCAGGAAGGACAGGACCTGGGCTTCTAATGCCAGAAGTCAGTGGTTGTTGCATGTAACTGATAGTATCAGGGTTCCACCGCATAGTCGAGTTATATAAATTACTAAAATCCATCTGTTCTTTCAGAGAAAAGAAACCTCATAAGGGCCAAGATGAGCACTAATCCCCTTGGAGGTCTAAAAAATTTAATTGAGATACAAATACATAGCTTTGAAATTATATCATTTGAAAGAAGACGTTGACTATTTATGACAAACCTGACACTCCAATTATAAGTTTCACTGACATCTAAATGATTTTATTTATGGTTTATAATTTATATTGCTTCATGCATGAACTTTTTCTGATATAAAATCATTTTCTGTTTTAACTTGTATTTCATCAATTTTTCTTAAATAATATTGAGACCTTGAAAAGGAACTTAGAAGAATTATGGGGAAAAACCTTGTTTTGAACTTTTTTTCTTCCTACAACCTAAATTGTTCTTCTCTGAGTAATGTGGAAAGGCTATAATAGTATATTATTTATCATGTTTTCTTCATAAAAATAAATGTATAAAATCACTTGAGATATTAGCATAGGAATACTCTTCAAGTTAATTAGGTAGGATTTCAATATTTTGAATTCCCTCTACCCCAAACGTTATGAATTTAAATGCTAACTTGAAAGTCTGGGATTTTATGATTTTAACATTTTGCTTTCTTTCATATAATTTTAGTGTAAAGTTATTAAGAGAGTTGACGTTTTAATTTATGCTGGAAAGAACTGTGGAATTAAGAAATGTGAAAGATATGTGCTCAAACTTAATTTTATGAATGTATCTGGGGGTTGTTGTTGGTGGTGGTGGTATTGTCCTTTAAAACTAAGCTCCATTTTGCATGACTATCTATCCTGAAGAGATGCTCTGTCCAAGCTGTTTGAAAAGTCCCAGCGTTCTGGTTTATAGTGGTCATGTCTGAGTATATTAAAAGGGATAATCATGAGAAAAAAAGTAAGCTTATGAATATACAATTACAAATCTTAAATTGAATCATTTCCTCACTGCCAAGGAGGTGGCCTTTAGTGTCTTAACTCAGATGAAATACTGGGTACAGGGATTGACAGCAAAGAGCATCATTTCACTTTGCAAGAATTAAGTTGAGGCAGATATTCTTTGTGATGCCTTTGGTCTCATCGTTTTGCCTTATTTAAAATATCCTGTCTGGCCAAACTTTCCTTCTATTGTCTTGATCACATTCTTTTGGGGAAATGCTCCTCACGTTTGGAAACATTTCTAAAAGGATCTTATCCACATTCAAACTTCTGTTGAAATTGACCATCTTCAGACTAAAACTCACTTTCCAACCCTGTATCTAAAAATGTCTTCAAAGAACACTTTCTCTTTGCACATTTTTGTACTCCTTAAAAAGCAATATGAGGGACAGTATTTGCTGTATATCTTCTTCCTAAATGTGTATTTTGGGCCATAATTCTAATACCATCACTTAGCCATTTACCAATTACAATCTGCTTATACCATTCTCTCCCAATTCCCCTAACATCCTTGAAAACAGTCTTGGTGATATCAGAAAATCATTTATATATTTCTCTTCTTCAAATTTCATGCTACTATTTTTTTGTGTGAATTTGACATTAAAATGAGTATTTTAATACAGTCCCTGGCATTTTGAATTCCACTAACATCTATTCTTCAATACTCTAATCTCCCTTAAATATTTTCAAATTTCCATGTATGTGCTGAAATCTCATCCTCTAACAGAATATTAACCCAAAGCCAAATTTTTTTAAATGATAAATCCTGAGCTATTCTGGGTCACTGAGTTAGGATCAGAGTACAATACAGTGCCTTCACTTGTCTGCTGCAGCTGGTCTTTTTACCTAGTGTCTTCTAACGTCATTAATCCGAACTTGAACACTGGTGCCTGGTTCTGCTTTTCAAAGATTTACCGTTTAATCCCTGTTCAAATGATGTCATTTTATCACATCTTTTGGTCAGAATAAAATATTTGCACTGATTTATTTTCATAGATTTTTAAAAATCTCTTTTGTAGACTTTGTATTTCTCTGTATACACAGTAATTAACCTTATGTGTTTCTTCTTCCTTTTGCTATATTTTTCAAAATATTTAGAAGAAGGATCATTTCTTAATTTTTATATCCCATCCAAAAATGTCCAACATTTTACCTAATGTATATTAACAATCCATAAGTCTGCTGAAATAATAGAAATTCTGATTTGGGAAGAATATCCACAATGAGAAAGGTGAAAAACAAACTGGCTATGAATCATTGGAAGAATGTTAACAGGGCTGGAATAGATTGATATGAGTGAGGCCCATGTTTTGAATTTGAATACTTAACCTAAATTGATAGGTTCCTAGAAAAAAAATTTAGCAATACTTGCTCAAGCAGAAATACAAAGTCTGATTATTCTTAGAACCATTAAGTAGAAAAATCAGCAGTTTAAAATCTTCCCAAAAAGAATACCCAGGCTAGTTTCTAAGGTAAATTCCTGTAAATTTTCAAAGAAGTCAAAACATTCCAGTAAAGACAGATTATTTGGCATGTTATTAGAAGAGCAATACTTCCTATATCTATTTCATGACGCAAAATAATCTTGATATCAGCACCACATGAGGATATGATGAGAAAGGAAAATTATAGGCCATAAAGATAGTTTAGGAACACAAATTAAGTGGCATGAAAACATCCATAGTCATGTTAAATTATACTTTACAAATGAAATGTGAAGAAAAATCCATAATTAAAAAATATCAAAATTTTAAATAGTTACGATTATTGATTTTTCCTTTTGCCTTAGCTCCAATATGATTTAGTATGACACTGGGAATAAGGAGACCATGAGGTAAATATTCAGCAATAATGATCAAACAGAAGAGGTACCACGATTGGTAAAAAGTTTAGAAACATAAGAACCATTAGTAGAAAATAACAGATATTTCACAACTTTTCCACTCAATTTTGCTAATTTTAGCAGCTCTCATTGTAAGCAGATATAGAATAAATATAACTTTAGTTTTTTTGTTGTTCTGCAAAAAACAGCAAAAGTGAGACTGTGATAGACCTAGAAAAAAATCAGTTTTATAGTAACACAGAGTTTGGAAAGTGTGGATATATGTATATGTATAACTGAGTCACTTTGCTGTACAGCAGAAACTAGCACAACATTGTAAATCAACTATATGCCAATAAAAATTCATTTAAAAAATATCTTACCTCTTACTGCTCTTTGCTTTCTTCAGCAATTTTTTTTAACATCTTTATTGGAGTACACTGGCTTTACAATGTTGTGTTAATTTCTGCTGTATAATAAAGTAAATCAGCTATATGTATACATATATGCCCATATGCCCTCCCTCTTGCCTCTCCCTCCCACCCCCACATCCCACCCTTCTAGGTGGTCACAAATCACCAAGCTGATCTCCCTGTGCTTTGCAGCTGCTTCCCACTACCTATCTATTTTACATTTGGTAGTGTATATATGTCAATGCTACTCCCTCACTTTGTCCCAACGTACCCATCCCCTTCCACTGTCTTCAAGTCCATTCTCTATGTCTGCGCCTTTATTCTTGTCCTGCCCCTAGGTTCATCAGAACCTTTTTTTTTTATTCCATATATAAGTGATAGCATACAGTATTTGTTTTGCTCTTTCTGACTTACTTCACTCTGTATGACAGACTCTAGGTCCATCCATCTCACTACAAATGACTCAATTTTGTTTCTTTTTATGGCTGAGTAATATTCCATCATATATATGTGCCACATCTTCTTTATCCATTCATCTGTCGATGGACACTTAGGTTGCTTCCATGTCCTGGCCATTGTAAATAGAGCTGCAATGAACATTGTGGTACATGACTCTTTTTGAATTATGGTTTTCTCAGGGTATATGCCCAGTAGTGGGATTGCTGGGTCATATGGTAGTTCTATTTGTAGTTTTTTAAGGATCCTCCACACTATTCTCTATAGTGGCTGTATCAATTTACATCCCCACCAATAGTGCAAGAGGGTTCCCTTTTCTCCACACCCCCTCCAGGATTTACTGTTTCTAGATCTTTTGATAATGGCCATTCTAACTGGTGTGAGGTGATACCTCAGTGTAGTTTTGATTTGCATGTCTAATGAGTAGTGATGTTGAGTAACCTTTCTTGTGTTTCTTGGCAATCTGTATAACTTCTTTGGAGAAATGTCTATTTAGGTCTTCTGCCCATTTTTGGATTGGGTTGTTTGTTTTTCTGACATTGAGCTGCATGATTTGGAGATTAGTCCTTTGTCAGTTGCTTCATTTGCAAATATTTTCTCCCATTCTGAGAGTTGTCTTTTCATCTTGTTTATGGTTGCCTTTGCTGTGCAAAACTTTTAAGTTTCGTTACGTCCCATTTGTTTATTTTGTTTTTATTCCCATTTCTCTAGGAGGTAGGTCAAAAAGGATCTTGCTGTGATTTATGTCATGGAGTGTTCTGCCTATGTTTTCCTCTAAGGGTTTTATAGTGTCTGGCCTCACATTTAGGTTTTTAATCCATTTGGAGTTTATTTTTGTATACAGTGTTAGGGAGTGTTCTAATTTCATTCTTTTACATGTAGTTGTACAGTTTTCCCAGCACCACTATTGAAGAAGCTGTCTTTTCTCCATTGTATATTCTTGCCTCCTTTATCAAAGATAAGGTGACCATATGTGTGTGGGTTTGTCTCTGGACTTTCTATCCTGTTCCATTGATCTATATTTCTATTTTTGTGCCAGTACCATCCTGTCTTGATTACTATAGCTTTGCAGTATAGTCTGAAGTCAGGGAGCCTGATTCTTCCAGCTCCATTTTTCTTTCTCAAGATTGCATTGGTTATTTGGGATCGTTTGTGTTTCCATACAAATTGTAAAAATTTTATTCTAGTTCTGTGAAAAATACCCTTGGTAGTTTGATAGGGATTTTATTGAATCTGTAGATTGCTATGGGTACTATAGCCATTTTCACAATGTTGATTCTTCCAATTCAAGAACATGGTATATCTCTCCATCTGTTTGTAACATCTTTAATTTCTCTCAACAGTGTCTTACATTTTTCTGCATACAGGTCTTTTTTCTCTTTAGGTAGGTTTATTCCTAGGTGTTTTATTCTTTTTGTTGCAATGGTAACTAGGGGTGTTTCTTTAATTTCTCTTTTAGTTTTTTTTTATCATTAGTGAATAGGAATGCAAGTGATTTCTGTACATTAATTTTGTATCCTGCTACTTTACCAAATTCATCGATTAGCTCTAGTAGTTTTCTGGTAGCATCTTTAGGATCCTCTATATATAGTATCATGTCATCTGCAAACAGTGACAGTTTTATTTCTTCTTTTCTGATTTGGATTCCTTTGATTTCTTTTTCTTCTCTGATTGCTGTGGCTAAACTTCCAAAACTATGTTGATTAATAGTGCTGAGAGTGGGCAATCTTGTCTTGTTCCTGATCTTAGAGGAAAGGGTTTCAGGTTTTCACCATTGAGAACGATGTTGGCTGTGGGTTTGTAATATATAGCCTTTATTATGTTGAGGTAGGTTCCCTCTATACCTACTGTCTGGAGACTTTTTATACTAAATGCTTGTTGAATTTTGTCAGAAGCTTTTTCTGCATCTATTGAGATGATCATATGGTTTATATCCTTCACTTTGTTAATATGGTGTATCACATTGATTGATTTGTGTATATTGAAGAATCCTTGCATTCCTGGGAAAACCCCCACTTAATCATGGTTTATGATCCTTTTAATTTGTTGTTGCATTCTGTTTGCTAGTATTTTGTTGAGGGATTTTGCAACTATGTTCATCAATGATATTGGTCTGTAGTTTTTTTGTGACATCTTTGTCAGGTTTTTGTATCAGTGTGATGGTGTCCTCGTAGAATGAGTTTGGGGGTGTTCCTCCCTCTGCTATATTTTGGAAGAGCTTGAGAAGGATAGGTGTTAGCTCTACTCCAAATGTTTGATAGAATTAGCCTGAGCAGCCATCTGGTCCTGGGGTTTTGTTTGTTGGAAGATTTTTCATCACAGTTTCAATTTCAGTACTCGTGATTGGTGTGTTTATATTTTCTATTTCTTCCTGGTTCAGTCTCGGAAGGTTGTGCTTCTCTAAGAATTTGTCCATTTCTTCCAGGTTGTCCATTTTATTGGCATATAGTTGCTTGTAGTAATCTCTCATGATCCTTTGTATTTCTGCAGTGTCAGTTGTTACTTGTCCTTTTTCAATTCTACTTCAGCTGATTTGAGTCTTTTCCCTTTTTTTCTTGATGAGTCTGGCTAATGGTTTATCAATTTTGTTTACCTTCTCAAAGAATCAGCTTCTACTTTTATTAATTTTTGCTATTGTTTCCTTCATTTCTCTTTCATTTATTTCTGATCTGATCTTTATCATTTCTTTCCTCTGCTAACTTCAGGGTTTTTTTTTTTGTTGTTGTTGTTGTTCTTCTTTCTCTAATTGCTTCACGTATGAGTTTAGGTTGTTTATTTGAGATTTTTCTTGTTTTTTGAGGTAGGATTGTATTGCTATAAACTTCCCTCTTAGAACTGCTTTTGCTGCTGCCCATAGGTTTTAGTTGGCATGTTTACATTGTCATTTGTTTCTATGTATTTTTAAAGATTTCTTCTTTGATTTCTTCAGTCATCTCTTGGTTATTTAGTAGCGTATTGTTTAGCCTCCATGTGTTGGTATTTTTTACAATTTTTTCCCTGTAATTGATATCTTGTCTCATAGTGCTGTGGTCAGAAAATGTACCTGATATGATTTCAATTTTCTTGAATGTACCAGGGCTTGATTTGTGACCCAAGATGTGATGTATCCTGGAGAATGTTTCATGAGCACATGAGAGGAAAGTGTAGTCTGTTGTTTTTGGATGGAATGTCCTATAAATATCAATTAAGGCCATCTTGTTTAATGTGTCATTAAAGCTTGTGTTTATTTATTTACATTTTGGATGATCTGTCCATTGGTGAAAGTGGGGTGTTAAAGTCCCCTGCTATGATTGTATTACTGTCAATTTCCCCTTTTATGGCTGTTAGCGTTTGTCTTATGTATTGAGATGCTCCTACATTGGGTGCATAAATATTTTCAATTGTTATACCTCTTCTTGGATTGATACATTGATCATTATGTTGCGTCTCTCTTTGTCTCTTGTAACAGTCTTTATTTTAATGATAAGAGCATTGCTACTCCAGCTTTCTTTTGGTTTCCATTAGCATGGAACATCTTTTTCCACCCCCTCACTTTCAGTCTGTGTGTGTCCCTAGGTCTGAAGTGCGTATCTTGTAGACCACATATATACAGCTCTTGTTTTTGTACCCAGCCAGTCTGTGTCTTTCGGTTGGAGCCTGTAATCCATTTCCATTTAAAGTAATTATCAATATGTATGTTCCTATTACCATTTTATTAATTGTTTTGGGGTTGTTTTTGTAGGTCTTTTCCTTCTCTTGTGTTTCCTGCCTAGAGAAGTTCCTTTAGCATTTATTGTAAAGCTGGTTTGGTGGTGCTGAATTCTCTTAACTTTTGCTTGTCTGTAAAAGGTTTAATTTCTCCATCGAATCTGAATGAGATCCTTGCTGGGTAGAGTAATCTTGGTTGTTGGTTACTCCCTTTCATCACTTTAAATATGTCCTGCCACTCCCTTCTGGCTTGCAGAGTTTCTGCTGAAAGATTAGCTGTTAACCTTAAGGGATTTCCTTGTATATTATTTGTTGCTTTTCCCTTGCTGCTTTTAATATTTTTTCCTTGTATTTAATTTTTGGTAGTTTGATTAATATGTGTCTTGGCGAGTTTCTCCTTTGATTTATCCTGTATGGGACTCTCTGTGCTTCCTGGACTTGACTATTTCCTTTCCCAAGTTAGGTAAGTTTTCAACTATATTCTCTTCAGATATTTTCCCAGACCCTTTCTTTTTCTCTTCTTTTTCTGGAACCCCTATAATTCAAATGTTAGTGCATTTAATGTTGTCCCAGAAGTCTCTGAGACTCTCCTCAATTATTTTCATTCTTTTTTCTTTATTCTGCTCTGTGGTAGTTATTTCCACTATTATGTTCCAGGTCACTTTTCCATTCTTCTGCCTCAGTTATTCTGCTATTGATTCCTTCTAGAGAATTTTTAATGTCATTTATTTTGTTGTTCATTATTGTTCATTTGCTCTTTAGCTCCTCTTGGTCCTTGTTAAACATTTCTTGTATTTTCTCCATTCTATTTCCAAGATTTGGATCATCTTTACTGTCATTACTCTGAGTTCTTTTTCAGGTAGACTGCCTTTTTCCTCTTCATTTGTTTGGTCTGGTGGGTTTTTACCTTGCTCCTTCATCTGCTGCATATTTCCTGCCTTCTCATCTTGTTTAACTTACTGTGTTTGGTGTCTCCTGTTTGAGTCTGCTAGTTCATAGTTCCCGTTCCTTTTGGTGTCTGCCCTCAGTGGGTGTGGTTGGTTCAATGGCTTGTGTAGGCTTCCTGATGGAGGGGACTGGTGCCTGTGTTCTGGTGTGTGGCTGGATCTTGTCTTTCTGGTGCCAGCGCCACCTCCGGTGGTGTGTTTTGTGGTTTATGAACGTGGTATGATTTTAGGTAGCCTCTCTGCTAATGGGTGGTGTTGTGTTCCTGTCTTGCTAATTGTTTGGCATGGGGCATCCAGCATGGAAGTTGCTGGACGTTTGGTGGAGCCGGGTCTTAGCACTGAGACGGAGGTCTCTGGCAGAGCTGTCGCCAATTGGTATTACATGGGGGTGGGTGGTCTCTGGTGGTCCAGTATCCTGAACTCGGCTCTCCCACCTAGGAGGCTCAGGCCTGACACCAGGCTGGAACACCAAGACTCTGTCAGCGACATGGCTCCAAAGAAAAGGGAGGAAAAAATAAATAAATAAAGAAAAAATAAATAAATAAAATTATTAAAGTAAAAGAATAATAATAAAAAAAAAGAAGAGAGCAACTAAACCAATAAGGAAATCCACCAATGATAACAAGCGCTAAAAACTATACTAAGATAAACATAAAAATCAGAAAAAAATCAGTGCAGACAGCAAACCTCAAGTCTACAGTTGCTCCCAAAGTCCACCTTCTCAATTCTGGGATGATTCATTGTCTATTCAGTTATTCCACAGATGCAGGGTACATCAAGCTGGTTGTGGGGATTTAATCATCTGCTCCTGAGGCTGCTGGGACAAATTTCCCTTTCTCTTCTTTGTTTGCACAGCTCCTGGGGTTCAGCTTTGGTTTTGGCCCCACTTCTGCTTGTGGTTGCCCTCAGGCATCTGTTCCCACCCATACAGGATGGGGTTAAAGCAGTGGCTGATTAGGGGGCTCTTGCTCATTCAGTCCAGGGGGAGGGAAAGGTACTATAATTATAATTGGAATGTGGGGCGAGCCTGTGACAGCAGAGTCCATGTGATGTTGCAGCACCGTGAGGCACGCAGTGTGTTCTCCCAGGGAAGTTGTCCCTGGATCACGGGACTCTGGCAGTGGCGGGCTGCACAGGCTCTGGGGAGGGGAGGTGTGGATAGTGACCTGTGCTTGCACACAGGATTCCTGATGTCTGCAGCAGCAGCGTTAGTGTTTCATGGCTGTCTCTGGGGTCCAAGCTGCTAGCCATAGCTCACGCCCATCTCTGGACTCGTTTAGGTGGTGCTCTGAATTCTGTGGGCAGACAGGGATGCAATCCCCTCTCCTTGTGTACCCCAAAACAATGGTCTTCTGCCTCTTAGGCAGGTCCAGATTTTTCCCCAGACTCCCTCCCGGCTAGCTGTGATGCTATAGCCCCCTTCAGACTGTGTTCACACAGCCAACCCCAGTCCTCTCCCTGGGATCTGACCTCCAAAGCCTGAGCCTCAGCTCCCAGCCCCCACTCATCCTGGCGGGTGAGCAGACAAGTCTCTCAGGCTGGTCAGCACTGATCCTCTGTGTGGGAATCTTTCCACTTTGCCCTCTGCACCCTTGTTGCTGCACTCTCCTCTGTGGCTCTGAAGCCTCCCCCCCCCGCTGCCCCCATCTCTGCCAGTGAAGGGGCTTCCTAGTGTGTGGAAACTTCTCCTCCTTCACAGCTCCCTCCCAGAGATGCAGGTCCCATCTCTATTCTTTTGTCTTTATTTTTTCTTTTTCCTTTTGCCCTACTCAGGTACGTGTGGAGTTTCTTGCCTTTTGGGAAGACTGAGGTCTTCTGCCAGTGTTCAGTAGGTGTTCTGTAGGTGTTGTTCCACATGTAGATGTATTTCTGATGTACTTGTGGGGAGAAAGTTGATTTCCACATCTTACTCTTCTGCCATCTTGAAGGTCCCCCCACCCCACAGAAGTTTTTGATTAATTATGTTTCTAGGAAGCCATGAAGCATATTAAAACAAAGTTCAGGTAGTTGGAATGGATGCTTCCTATCATCTTAAAATAGTAAAATTATTAGGGCAGTTTATTAATAGTATAGAGTAAGGTATTCTTTCTTCTCCTTTGACTCATGGATTCTCAACCCCCTCTCTCATTTTTGGAAAACCAAGCAGACATTTAGGCAGTTTGCCATCCATAAACTACTCAGTAATGTTTGTGAAAAACCAGAAGATATTCTAATTTTCCAACACTTCAACTCCTAGTGAATAGGAAGTTATTTCTTTCTCGTAGTAGGATGGAATTTCTGAAACAATCATAGAACCACGGTCCCTCATTTGAATTATTGCATTCTATTAGGGTTTATTGTGTTGTACCAGGGCAAAATACTAGTTTTAGAGTCTGGAGACATAAACTATAATTGGTTCTCTTTATATGTGTTTGTGAGTAAGTAATTTCATACTTCTAGGGTTCAGTTTTCTTACCTGTCAAGTGAGGGATTTACAATATGTTATATCAAATTTTCTAAGAGATACATAGCATTTTATAGCATCAGGAAGTGTGACTTTTCTCCAAAACCCCAGATGTATAAAGTCACTTATATATTTATAGTTTAAAAATAAATAAATAAACTGATAAATAAATAATCTTATATAATCTTTAGTTTCTTTAATTTTGTGTAGTTAGATCTATATCATGGCCACATAGCAACATGTAAAAGTAACTCAATAAATTACTTTCTTAAACAAGGCTCAGCTTTCTCTCCACAAGAGGCAGAAAAAACCAGTTTCAGGAGTTTTTTTAACCTGAAATATATTTGACATATAACATTGTTCAAGTTTAAGGTGTACAACTTGTTGATTTTATACATTTACATGTTGCAAAATAATCACCATCAGCATTATCTAATACCTCTATAACATCACATAATTATCACTTCTTTTTCCGTGGTGGGAACAATTAAGATGCAGTCTTTTAGCAACTTTGAAGTTTATAATACAGTATAATTGACTATTATCACTATGCTGTGCATTAGATCTCTATAGGATGTATTCATTTACTAGCTCCCAGTTTGCACCCTTAAACATCTTCCCATCTCCCATCCTAGCCCCTGGTAACCACTCTTCTACTCTCTGTTTTTCTGAGTTCAACTTTTTTAGATTCCACATAGAAGTGATATCATACAGTATCTGTCTTTCTCAAAATTATATCAGACATACACACACACACACACACACACACACACACACACACATATATATATATGATGGTGGAATATCTATACACATATATATTCCACAACATCTTTATCCATTCATCTGTTGATGGACACTTCAGTTGTTTCCATGTCTTAGCTCTTGTAAATAATGTTGCAATGAACATGGAGGTGAAGACATCTCTTCAAACTCCTATTTTCATTTCCTTTGGATATATATCCAGAAATAGAATCCTGGATCCTATGGTAGTTCTTTTTAAATTTTTTGAGCAACTTCCATAATGTTTTCCACAGTGGCTAAACCAGGCCTCTTTTATTTGATCTCTTTTTCTTAGTCTGCAAAAATACATAGTGCTGTACAGTCATCTCTTTTGTATATTATCTCTCTGTCCCTAAGTCTGTACTTCCTTAATTCTTGTAAATTATAGAAAGTCTATTTTTAACATTTTTGTAGGCTTACTACAATTAAGAATCTATGATAGCTCTTGGATGTAAAAAAAGATAATGATATATTCTCTTTTATCAAAGAACTTCTAATCTTGTAAAGCATCAATTTATCTTTTTATCATAACATTCTTCCCTGTAATGGTTACCAAAGTGCAATGAAATATGTATTTCTATTTGCAGATATAATATTATAAATATTTCAACTTTTTACATATAGTTTAGTCCCTTTTGGTTCATTCCCTAAATCAGCAAGTTCCATCTCTTTTTATTCAGAAAATTATATTGTTAACATATTAAGGTTTACAAATAATTGTTCATCAGTCTTTTTTTTAATGTGTCATCATTTAAACTTTATTTTTGACTGGAGCTGATACTTGAGAGGCCTGTTGCTATGCGGTAGGTTTTCCTCTTATGAAACTGGATGACACTTTAATATCCAATGAGTTCTTTGAGTTTTAACTCCCTGTTAATGAAATCTAGCCCCTCTTTTATGTCCTGTGTATCAGTGACCATAAAATGCAAAAGATTATTTTAATTTCTTTCAAAAATTTGTGAGTTTTCTATCCCTTTTGCCATCCTGCATTTCACAAGATAGGGCAGTTATTTATGTTCTCACAGATAACCTGTTTTTTGGACTGGGTTTGAATTTATACCTTACAAAACATGCTTAAGTTATGTAACTTGAGAAGAAAGAGGAAATTTATTGATTCTTTCCAAAAATATGTAAAAGTCTTTTCTGCTCATAGTAACTCTCAAATAATACACAAAAGTGTATTATTGCCATTATTTTTTATAGATTCTCTCTTAGTAATATGTTATCATGCTGTATTTCTGAACAGTTTCTGAAATGAGCCAGGTTAAAAAAACATGTTAACATTTTGTAAATTGTAATAGTTATAATTTAAAAGGTGATGTTCTGGATATGCAAAAATAAAAGTAAGAACTGCCACTCGACTTGTTGCACATGGAAGTGCATTTATCTAATGAAAAAAAATTCATTTTTCCTTTATGCACATGCATATCCCTGTATTGTGATGTGTAATTTTCACCAACTCTTGGGTTTCAAACAAGTCATCCTGATGTACATGTGTATCCAAATTCTGTTCAGAATGAGATCATGATTCACTGACCTCATTTTTATACATAGCTTATGGATTCCACAGCTCACAGTTTGACAGGTTCTTATGCTTAGGACAGTTTGCTTTTCTCTGGTGGCTTAGCAACTCACTGGTGCAGTTGTTGACTTGCCTTTTATCATCTGCTTAAATATGAAAATCTCAGTCTGTACGTAAAATCTCAGCATGCATGGGAGCTTTAAATGAAAGCATGAGAATGGAGTATTTACAAAACCTTCAATTTCTGGTAACCTAGTTTTTACATCTTTCTGTAAAACATCATTTTAAAATATAAAATTTATTCTGAACGGACAGATTAGTGTAGCAATGTCATCAGCACTTAATACTTTAAGCAAATGATCAGAAAAAGCAATATATGAATTATAATCACTAAGAAAAACATATGCATTCATGTACAAAGTTTTTCAGCTTATAGGATTTAAAAGCAATAAATTTAGGGAAAAGAGAAATTTCAAATTCAAATATTATAAATTTAGCTAGGATTTATAATATCCTAGCTATAAATGTTACCAAAACATGTTAGGGAATTATATCACCCCGATGGTCTTTTATTTTGATAGTGGATAAACCGTGAAAGATTATATAATCAAGGTATAAGATTATTCGGAAACTAGGCTACAACAAGGGATGTAATCAAACCCTCTACAGAGTTTGCTTGCTGATTTCTCATTTCACTGAAGCAATTCAGTTCATTGAGTGTCATTAAGTAAAATGGAACTCAAAAGTCAGAGCAATTACAAGAGAGAAATGTTAAGATTTAGACGTGTCCTAAAATGGAAGCCTGGTCCTGATGTTACACTCTATGTTAATTTAGTGTCTTCATTTTATCAGTTGCTCCTCAGCAAACACAAAACTTATAATCAACTGGTTTGCCCTTAGGTTTCAGCACACTCCTGACAATCATTTTACTTCGTCTGTGTAGAGCTGAAGGGACTTGCACAGTATACATCGAAGTCCAGAGCCACCTGGAGTTTAATCACATGGATTTTAACTGTTATGTAGGTTTAGCATCTAATCTTTTTAAATCAGTAATTTCCTCTTAAGACTTTACACCAAGCATCATGATTAACCCTGAAGTCTGGGTGTCTATTCCAATTCTCCACACGGGCTCCTATTAAACCAGTTTTTTGTATCTGTCTAAGAGTGTGTGTGTATATTATAAACAGTAAATTGTTCTCAGTAGTTGTGAACAGGTGGTAAGAAATTCAAAGGATAGGGCTACTGGGACATTAGCCTTTAATGGAACTTCAAAAACAATTTCTACTGAAAATTAACTAGAAAAACCAAAGAAAATGCTCATGTTCTTCACTCTTCTTAGCATTGATCAAGATAGTTAATGTCATTCAGAGGCACTCATTATCCTGCTATTTCTTTAATCTGATTTATAACTGCTGGTACTGTTGCTTAGATTTCTGGTTCTAAATCTGGCTGTTCATAAATTTCTTTTAGATTGCATTTTGAAGCACACTTATCTGACCCTTATTCCCAAAGGTTCTGCTTCAATATTAGGACACATCAGCATGGAATACCATTTAAATAAGGCACATGGTTTTTGTGCACTTTGAACTTTACAAACTGAAATTCTCAAATACTTATAAGTTTTGAACATGACTTACTCTCTTAGACATTCCCCATGTGTTAACCTTGAAAGTTTGTACTCATCCTTTAAGTACTAAGCCAAATACTATTTTTTTTTCTAAAAACCATTCTTAAAATTGCTAGAGCAGACTTAGATGTTTCTTTTATGTTTTCCTTTACTTGAAACACACTGGATTTATAATTTTTAAGTTTTAATATATTACAATTACATATGTGTCCATCTCAGAACAAGATCATATGGAAGAGATTATATCTGTGTATGTGTGTTCCACAATTCCAGAATCCAGTGTTCTGCTTTATTAATAAACTTTGACTGAATCAGTGAATGATGGCAGCAAAGCATGCATTCCAGAAATGTGTACCTCTATTCACTAAATGCCGATAATTTGACTATATATAGATAAATCATACCTATTCTATCATGAACTTTGAATACATATAAAATAAATTTATATTATATTATAAATATAATAATATTTATTAATATATATTGTGTATTGTGTGTGCACTATACACAATGTGAGTGAGTAGAGACTTAGGCAGATACAATGTGACAAATTATTACTTTTGTATATGATTGCTTGGAAGTCCGACAGACACCTATGAATATAGCAACCATCACGACCCATCCTTATGAGTTGAAGTCCCCCTGACTGCAATTACAGTCTGATTATTGTTACTATAATTACTTTCACATTGTTTCACATTGTTAAGTAATGCTGCTTGGCCATTATGAAATTCTAGGGACAGTTTTCAATGGCAGTATCTCCTGTTAACCTCCACCTACAGAAGACAGTCATGACAGATTTTCAAAGAGTCTGGAGTGTGACTGACCAGTTGGTTTTTACTGTTTTAAAAAGATGTGCTCTATGATCTCCTGGGGGATATGATCCAGTGTGGATTCTCTGGCCTCACAAGATAAAACCATTTAACTCTTCAGTCTTTCATCTCAAGCCTTCTGACCCCTCCCTACACATTCTTCAAAGGTAGTACCAGAATCTTTACCTCATCTAATATTGGCTTTCAAGGAACATTTTCAGCAACAGATTAGTATTGACTCCAAAAGATCATGCCAGGTTGTTGAAACTCTAGTCATGAGAGAGTGTTCTCATGTCAATAATTTATATCCTATTCAGCCTTCCATGAATGGTCAAAAAAACAAAAACCAAAAAAACCTCATGATCGATTCCAAGCATATCCACTATTTCCTACTGAATTATATTAGCCAAGCCTTCTAATCCTTTCAACATGTGCTCTCTTCCTCCCAGAGTACAAACTATACTGAGATCTGATCATTGGCCTGCAGACAATAAGGGAAAATGATGGTGAATTCTGAAGTAACAGATAAATCACTGCATAAAATAGAAACTTCACATGTGTATCACAATATAAATGAATATTTAGCATCTGATAAAAGTGACATCTCAAATCACTGGAGCAAAACTGGACTCCAAGAAATTGTTTTAGAAAAATTATATAGCCAATTAGGAAAAAATTAAATCTATATCTCACACTATGCACCAAAATAATCTAGATAGAAGAGGAAGCTAAATATAAAAATAAATCATATAATTACTAGAAAAAACTTTTGGGAAAGACTTTCTAAGTATGATTCAAATTTTTGATGCATTAAAGGAAAAGAATGATAATTATGACTAAAATAACATTTTTTCTGACAACATGAAGAATCAAAAGGCAGATGATAAATGGAATACACCATTTATAAAAGATCATAAAAGGTTAATATGCTTAAAGTATTTAAAATGTGGGAAAAAGAAAAAAACCTGGTCAAAAAATAATATTAAATGAGTCTAAGACATAAAAAAGATTAGACTCAACCATAAGCGAAATGCAAAATAAAGTGACACAGAAATTTTATTTCTCACCAATTAGGCAAAAATTCAAAAGTTGACAATATACACTTTTGCAAAACTGTAGATAAAAGAAATTCATATACATTAATGAAGAGAATAACAAAGATACACAATGCTTTTTTTAAAAAAATAAAAGTAAACCACAGTGTGATCTCCAGTATACATTGTTAAGGGGAAAGACTGTCTACAGTAAGCTCTCCTTTGTGTTAAAATAAATAAATAAGTAAACAAAAAAGGAGTGTGGTTGTTTTAAAAAATGCATGCATTTACTTATGTTTGCATAATAAGAATAACTGGAAATGAAGGAATATAATTACCCATGGGGTAGATGGGGCTAACTTGAAGGAGATAAGACAAGAGACACTGCTTGAAGTATACCTGTTAGTACAGTTTTGACTTTGGAATTATAATATGGTTTACATATATAAAAATATCAATCAACAAAGATGGGGGAAAAGAGAAACACAAAACTAAAAATATTTAAGTATAATTTCACATAAAATTTTAACATAACCACAGAGTTTTAAAAAAGAACCAGTTAAGGCAATTAAGTAACTTTCTAACATAATATTTTAACTATATATCCCTAGCAGGATAGAGTTGGAGGGGAAAAGAATAAGTACTGCAAAGATAATTTGCACTTTAGTCAGTAAGTTTGTTTTTAGTAGTTTTTGAATTTTGAAACTATATCCTGCTTATTATCAGATTGAACAAATGAGTAATATATTGCTGTCTGGTGGAATCAAGTGTTTCACTATGGGAGAAAAAAGAAAAAAATATGAAATGCAAAAAAAAGAAAAGAACTTATATTTTTGGATTGGAATAAGAAATATCATTATCAACACACAATGACATAATATGATATAATCTATATCCTAATAATGAAAAAACTAGCATCAATAGTGGTAGATTCTAGACTTATGCAGGGGAAATATACAGGGCACAATGGAGCATTTTATTGTACCAATAAGTAAGCAATTAAAAAGATGGAAAGAGTTCCACAATACACAAGAGCTAGCTTTAAATGTTCCCGTTGGCCAAAATTCCTAAATATTGGTGAAGCTTTTATGAAATGCTCATTTTATTTTTCATGAATATTTTCTGTGTGTCAGAAATTTTTCAAAATAAATATGTTGAAAACTATAAGAATCCTAAGTAAGTGAATTAAGACAATTCGCATTCACTGATGGAAGGAATGATGTGTCATCATTCTTGCATATTATATTATAATTAAAGTGTATATTATTCCATTTTTACTGTATTTCTATCTCTAATTACTTGTTTCTCCTTCACTACTTTAGAAATTCTGATGGAATTTTTGGTTCTAAAGTTTCAATTTTTTTAAATGAAAAAACCAATCCAAACAAAAACAAACATGTAGACAGAGAATAAAATAGTAATTAACAGAGAGGAAGGTGTTGGGTCAGGGCAAAATGGGTACAGGAGATCAATCGGTGACAAATGGAAAATAAAGTTTTGGTGGTGAAAAAATAAATAAATAAGAAATAAATTTTCAAAATTTGTTCTAGTGTTTATCTTTAATAGTTTCTATTATGCTTGCAGTATATTGTATCTTTAAACTTATCACTGATTTTTATGACATATTATAATTTCTCCATTAACTATGCAAAAATATTTGAGTTTATTCCACTTCCCCTATTATCTCTTCTTCATTCTCCTCTTTTTAGTTTCCTTATTTCTACCTTATAAAAACATACATTTCCACATTATTCAACTACACATTTATCCACTTTCATTTTTATCTTTAATTAAATCAAATATATTCATGCTCACCATCACATATTTTGCTTAAGTTTTTTCAGCCACTAATGCGTTGCTTGAAACATCTTCTAATATACTAATGGGAAAGGGCTCATAACTACAACTCTCCCTGAGTTATTTGTGTGTGTGTATGTGTGTGTGTGTGTGTGTGTGTGTAAAGACTTTCTTTAGGACAATTTAGATTGACAACAAAACTCAGAGGGAGATACAGAGATTTCCCATATATCCTCTGCCCTTGCACATGCATAGCCTCCCTCATTATCAACATCGTTCACCACCAGAATGGTATATTTGTTAGTCAAAATGAACCTACATTGACACATCATAATCACAAAAAATCCATAGTTTACCTTAGGCTTCAATCTTGGTGTTATACATTCTATGGGTTTGGACAAATGTATAATGACATGTATCCATCATAATAGTATCATACAGAGTATTTTCACTGCCCTTAAGATCCACTGTGCTTCCCCTATTCATCTCACCCCTTTTCTACCTTTGGCAACTACTGAACTTTTTACTGTCACCTTTGTTTTGCCTTTTTCAGAATGTCATATGGTCAGAATCATACAGTACATAGCCTTTTCAGATTGGCTCCTTTCACTTAGTGAAATGAATTTGTCTCCTCCATTCTTTTCATGGTTGATTCGTTAGCTCATTTCTTTTTAGTGTTGAATAATACTCCATTGTCTGGACATACCACTGTTTATTTATTTATTCACCTACTGAAGTACATATTGGTTGCTTCCACATTTTGACATTTATGAATGAAGTTGTTTTAATTTGCTTTTCCCTAATGACATAAGATGTGGAGAATCTTTGCATATGCTTATTTGCTTTTTTTGATGACAATTTTGATGAATTGTTTGCTTTTGATGAATTGTCTCTTAAGGTCTTTTGCCAATTTTAAAAACAGAGCTACCATATGATCCAGCAATCCCATTCCTAGACATATATATCTGGAAAAAATAAAAACTCTAATTCACAAAGATATATACACCCCAATGTTTATAGCAAATGAACCTACATACAAAACTGAAACAGACTCACAGAGATAGAAAACAAACATATGGTTATCAAAGGAGAGACAGAGGGGGGAGGGACAAATGGGGAGTGTGGGATTAACAAATACAAACTACTATACATAAAATTGTTAAGGAACAAGAATTTACTGTATAGCACAGAGAATTATATTCAATATCCTGTAATAACCTACAATGGAATATAATCAGAAAAAAACCCAACTGAATCACTGTGCTATACACCTGAAACTAACACAATACTTTAAATCAACTATACTTAAGAAAAAGATTACATAAAAAATGTGGTCTATCTTGTTGAAAGTTTCATGTGAGCTTGGGAGAATATGTATTCTGCTATTTGGGGTGAAGTAGTATATAGATGTCAATTATTTCCAGTTTATTTATGGTGTTATTGAATCCAACTAAGTCCTTACAGATGTTCTATCGGATCTGTTCATTTCTGATAGAGAGCTGTTGAAATCTCCAACTATATTAGTGGACTCATCCATTTCTCCCTGCTGTCCTATCAGTTTTTGCCTCATGTAGTTTGATGTTCTATTGTTAGTGCATACATGTTAAGAACTGTTATGTCTTCTTGGATAATTGACCTCTTTATCATTATGTAATGCCCTTCTTTATCCCTAACAACTTTCCTTTCTTTGAAATCTATTCATTCTGCAATTTATATAGCTAATCCTCCTTTCTTTTTATTAGTATTAGCATGACATATTTTTCTCTATCAGTTTACATTTAATCTGTATGTGTCTTCATATTTAAAATGGATTTCTTATAAACAACATAGAGTTGGGTTGTGTTTTTGATCCACTCTGACAACCTCTGTGTTCTAATTGGTACATTTAGACCAGTGATGTTGAAAATGATTATTGATAAAGTTGGATTAATATCTACCGCATTCTTTACTGTTTTCTATTTTATTGCTCTTTTTCTTTGTTTCTATTTTTTCTCCTACTTCTTTTCTGTTGCTTCAGTTTGTAACTGAGCATTTTATATGATTCTGTTTTCTCTCCTTTCTTAACACATCAATTACACTTTTTTTTCTTTTACTTTTTTCAGTGTTTTCCCTAGAGCTTGCAAAAGGCATTTACAACTAATCCAACTCCACTCTGAAATAACACTATGCAACTTCATGGGTAGTGTGAGTACTTTAAAATATATATATTTATACAGTTGAACACATTGTTGTTATTATTATTTTGAAACAAGCATTTCTTGCTAGTCAGGTCTATTGGCAACAAATTCCCTCAATTTTCTTTGTCTAAGGAAGTCTTTATTTCTCTTTTACTTTTGAAGGATAATGTTGTAGGGTACAGAATTCTAGGTTTGTAGATTGTTTTCTCTCAACAATTGAAGTATTTCATTTCACTCTCTTTTTGCTTGCATGGTTTCTGAGGAGAAGTCAGATATAATTCTTAGCTTTGTTTGGTTTGGTGTCTGACATTAAGTTGGGGAAATTCTCAGTCTTTACTGTTTCAAATATTTCTCCTGTTCCATTCTCTCTTTCCTCTCCTTCTGGTATTCCCACTATGTGTATGTTACACCTTCTGTAGTTGTTTCACTGTTCCTGGGTATTCTGTTTTGATTTTTTCAGTCTCTGTTCCCTTGCTTTGCTTTTCAATTTTTAAGGCTTCTATTGATACATCGTCTACCTCAGAAATTATTTCCTCAGCTGTATCCATTAAAGGCATTCTTCATTTCTGTTGCAGCATTTTTTAACTCTAGGATTTCTTTTTGATTGTTTCCTAGGATTTCCATCTCTTTGCTTACATTGTCCTACTGCTATTACATGATTTCTACTTTATCCACTAGAACTCTTATTATATTAACCATAATTATTTTAAATTCCTTGCCTGATCATTCCAACATCCTTGCCATGTCTTCATCAGACTGTTGTGAGGACTTAATAAATTAAATTAGAGTAAGTAATTAAGTCAATAAATGTAAAATACATGGTAGTTGAAATTTACCCTAGTGCACAAATTTAAACTAAGCCACATGTCTCTTCTAGTAGATGCTTCAAAATTAGTTATACATACAGCTACTCACATGACTTCAAGCTATTACTGAATAAAAACATGTAAAAAATGTTTCTGACTCTCCACTAGAATTATTAAGTGAATTTACTAAGATCACTAGATAGAATCAATATGAAAATAATATCTTATTTCTATATAACAACATCAAACATTTTGAATATGACATTAGAATGATTTAAATTATAAAAGCTCTAAAAGTAACTAAGCATTATATAACTATGCATAGCTATAACATATGTTTGTAACATATGTGCATAATAAAACTATATATACATAACTATAATTATGCATAAAAATAACCATGTAAAATATGCATAAAGTCTATACAGAAACACTCTAAATATTAGTGATACATGGTAGAAAAACCTGAATAAAGAGGGTTACCATTTTGGTGAATTGGAAGACTCAATTTTGGATTAAAAAGAAGTCAGTTTTCTGTAATTTATCCACAGTTTTTTCCCCTAGTTATTGATATTCTGATTCTAAAGTCTGTATAACAATCTAAAAGAGTAAGAGTAGTCAAAACAAATTTAAGGAAAATAAATAAAGCAGAAGGATTACACTATTGAATATGGAGACACTATGAAGTTATAGTAATTCAGGTAGTACAGCATTAGCACAAAAACAGAAAGGTAGGTCACAGTAATTACATTAAAAGTTCAGGAATCAACCCTAAATGTATGACACATGACTTATGCCAATGGGGTACAAACAGTAGACAGTAAAGGACTATATTTTCAATAGATGGTGCTCAGTCAATTGGATTCCCTACAGGGAAAAAAAAAAACATATAACTTAAAGCTGATTACATACACCATACATAAGCAAAATCAAATGAATTGTAAATTTATATATAGCATGTAAAATATTAAAGCCTCTGGAATATGACATTTGAGAATGTCTTCATGATATTGAAATAGGTTAATTTTTTTAACAGGACAAAAAATACTAATTATAAAGAAAAATGCTGGTAATTTATTTGAAAAATTATAGGCCTATCTTTTTTAAAACACACAAAAAAGAAAAAAAATGACACAAAGGAAGCAAAAATGCAAGCCACAATGTGGGTGAATGTATTTTTTATAAATACAATATAGAACTTATATCTGTAAATATAAAAATGTTGACCAATTAATAGGTAAAGACCTACTATCCAGTAGAAACGTTGGGGGTTGTGGCTTTAAATAGGCACTTCACAATATAAGAGACACAAGTGGCCAATAAGATAATAAAATTTTGTTCAACCTTGATAGCATCAGTAAAATGCAAATTAAAACCACAATGAGATGTTACCACTTCCCACCAGATTTCCTAAAGATAAAAGACAGACAATAAGTTTTAAAAGGTTGTTGGACAAATAACACTCTCATAGATTTCTAGTGGGAGTGCACAAAAATGCAAACATTTTGGAAAAACCC
The DNA here is from genome assembly GCF_949774975.1 of Lagenorhynchus albirostris. Classification (NCBI taxonomy): domain Eukaryota; kingdom Metazoa; phylum Chordata; class Mammalia; order Artiodactyla; family Delphinidae; genus Lagenorhynchus; species Lagenorhynchus albirostris. The sequence goes on along the minus strand of NC_083099.1, from coordinate 44,527,959 downwards.
TTTGGCATGATTTACTATTTGTAGACGTAGCAGATCCTGTGACACAATTCCACTATAAGATACATGATCAACAGTAGCAGGGAACTGTAGAGATGTTTACTAAAACTATATATGTGTAACTATAATTATGCAGAAAAATAACCATGCAAAACACTCATATTTGATTTTATTCATATAAGTTTCAAAAACAGGCAAAGTAACTTTGGTATTATAAGTAATATAACCATTATTTTTGTGGAGAAAGGGAAATGAAATGACCGAGAATGAGGCATTAGAGGGGTTTCTGAGATGTTGGTAATGTTCTATTTCTAGATCTGTTTGATGGCTAAAATGGTATATTTACATTGTTATAATTCACAAGTTATGCACTTATGAATTATGCACTTTTCTGTATTTTCTTATATTTCAAAATAATATTTATTTAAAATATTATTTACTTAGCTACATTTTTTTTTTTTTTTTTTTGCGGTACACGGGCCTCTCACTGCTGTGGCCTCTCCCATTGTGGAGCACAGGCTCCGGACGCACAGTCTCAGCGGCCATGGCTCACGGGCCCAGCCGCTCCGCGGCATGTGGGATCTTCCTAGACCGGGGTACGAACCCGTGTCCCCTGCATTGGCAGGCGGACTCTGAACCACTGCGCCACCAGGGAAGCCCTAGCTACATTTAAATGAGAGTTACTGGATTAGAATACATCAGTCTTGAAATCTTTTTATTGTTTTTTTCAAAAAGATGTATAATAGAACCTTTATTCTTTTATTTAAAAATGCATTATACTTATTTAAATAAAATCATTAAAATAATGCTAAGAGATTGCATAATTTCAAAACCAGCAATGGAAAACAGCAAAAAATATTATCTAACACCCTTAGTTATGTTTAATGCTGCAGAGGAAAATAAAACAACAATGAGATACCACTACATGCCTCCTGAAATGGCCAAAATCCAGAACACTGACAAAACCAAATACAGGCAAGTGTGTGGAACCACACAAAACCTCATACACTGGTGGTGAAAAGGTAAAATGGTACAACCACTTTGGAAGACAGTTTGATGGCTTCTAACAAAACTAAACATACTCATACCATAAGATCTAGCAATCCCACTTCTTGGTATTTACCCAAATGATTTGAAAATGTATGTCCATACAAAAACTTGCACATGGATATGTATAGCACCTTCATTAATTATTGCCCAAACTTGTATACAATCAAGATGTTCTTCATCAGATGAATGGATCAATAAATGGTGGTACATCCAGGCAATAGAATATTATGCAACACTACAAACAACCCAATCCAAAAATGGGCAGACGATCTAAATAGACATTTCTCCAAAGAAGACATACAGATGGACAAAAAGCACATGAAAAGATGTTCAACATCATTAATTATTAGAGAAATGCAAATCAAAGCTACCATGATGTATCATCTCACACTGGTCAGAATGGCCATCATCAAAAAATCTACAAACAGGGCTTCCCTGGTGGCTCAGTGGTTGAGAGTCTGCCTGCCGATGCAGGGGATACGGGTTCGTGCTCCGGTCCAGGAAGACCCCACATGCCGTGGAGCAGCTAGGCCCGTGAGCCATGGCTGCTGAGCCTGCACGTCTGGAGCCTGTGCTCTGCAATGGGAGAGGCCACAACAGTGAGAGGCCCGCGTACAGGAAAAAAAAAAAAAATCTACAAACAATAAATGCTAGAGAGGGTGTGGAGAAAAGGGAATCCTCACTATGGAGAACAGTAAGGAAGTTCCTTAAAAAACTAAAAATAGAGCTACTGTATGATCCAGCAATCCCACTCCTGGGCATATATCCAGAGAAAACCATAATTCAGAAAGACACATGCACCCCAATGTTCACAGTAGCACTGTTTACAATAGCCAAGACATGGAAGCAACCTAAATGTCCATCAACAGAGGAATGGATAAAGAAGATGTGGTACATATATACATTGGAATATCACTCAGCCATAAAAAAGAATGAAATAATGCCATTTGCAGCAACATGGATGGACCCAGAGATTGTCATACTGAGTGAAGTAAATCAGACAGAAAGACAAATATATGATATTGCTTATGTGTGAAATCTAGAAAAATGGTACAATGGTATTTACAAAACAGAAATAGAGTCACAGATGTAGAAAACAAACTTATAGTTACCAGGGGGGATGGGAGGAGGGATAAACTGGAAGATTGGGATTGACATATACACACCACTATATATAAAATATACAACCAATAAGGACTTACTGTATAGCACAGGGAACTCTACTCAGTACTCTGTAATGACCTATATGGAAAAAGAATCTAAAAAAGAGTGGATATATGTACATGGATATATGTATATGTATAACTGATTTACTTTATTGTACACCTGAAACTAACACAACATTGTAAATCAACTATACTCCAATAATCTTTTTTTAAAATGAGCTATCAAGCCACAAAAAGACATAGAAGAACCTTAAATGCATATTGCTAACTGAAAGCAGCCTATCTGAAAATGCTGCATACTGTATGATTCCAACTATGACATTCTGGAAAAGGTAAAACTATAGAGGCAGTAAAAAATGAGTTGTTAGCAGGGGTGTAGAGAGAAGGAAGGATGAATAGGTGGGGCACAGGTGATTTTTAGGGGAGTAAAACTATTTTTTATGATATTGTAATGGTGGACACATTCCATTATATATTTTTCAAAACTCCTAGAATGTACAAACCAAATGTAAACTATAGGCTTTAGTTAAGAATAATGTATCAATATTGGCTTACCAGTTGTAACAAATGCACAGCTCTAATGCAAGATGTTAACAATAGGGAAAACTACACAGAGAGAAGGGGTGAAGGAGTGTTTGAAAACTCTGTACTTTGTACTTAATATTTTCTGAAAACCTAAAACTATTCTAAAACTAATAAAGTCCATAAGTTAGAAAAATAAACAAATATATACAAGACATATAGGATAGAAAACAAAGTCAGTGTAATTGCATAAATATCAAACAAAATGGGATTTTGAAACACGAAATATTATTAGAGGATAGAAAGATTCATTACATAGTAATAAAATTTTAATTTACCTTCTAAAATTATTTGTACCTAACAAAATTGCTTCGAAAACCATGGAATAAATACTGTCATATTACAAGATGACTTTATATATCCAGCATTTTAAAGGGAGATTTAAAAACATGTTTATTATTTCTTTAAACAATTAAAGACAAAAAATTGATAAATGAAGATATGAAATATAATTTTTAGAACATATAGGTTCTGGCACTTCAAAATTAAAGAAAATCTATGATTCAAAAGCCCATGTGGAACATTTTACCCAAAGACTTACAAGACTATACGACAAGGCTCTACAATTTTTTTTTTTTTTTCTGTACGCAGGCCTCTCACTGTTGTGGCCTCTCCCGTTGCAGAGCACAGGCTCCGGACGCCCAGGCTCAGCAGCCATGGCTCACGGGCCTAGCTGCTCCGCGGCATGTGGGATCTTCCCAGACCGGGGCACGAACCTGTGTCCCCGAATCGGCAGGCGAACTCTCAACCACTGCGCCACCAGGGAAGCCCAAGGCTCTACAATTTTTAAAGACTCAGTATTATACAGATGGTTTTCTATGATCAAATAACAATTCAATTAGAAATCAATTAGGAATCAATTATTCATTTGTCTAGAGACTAATAAAGGTTAACTTACGAGTATAAGAAAAATATCATAATTGAAATATAAAGTTCAATTATAAAAATACTAGGCTAAAATAAATAATACTAGAAAAGACATTGAAATTAAATTATAGCAGAGCTTAAAGCTATAGTAAAGAATGCTATAAATAATCTTATGCCTATATATTTGAATACTTAACCTAAATTGTTAGGTTCCTAGAAAAAATTAGCTATACTTACTCAAGCAGAAATACAAGTCTGATTATTCTTAGAACAATTAAATAGAAAAATCAGCAGTTTAAAATCTTCTCACAAAGAACACCCCAGGCTAAAATAGTTTCTAAGGTATATTCCTATGAATTTTCAAGGTCAAAACATTCCACTAAAGAAAGATTATTCAGCATGTTATTAGAAGAGGAATACTTCCTATATCTCTTTCATGTGGTAAAATAATCTTGATATCACCACCACATGAGGATATGATGAGAAAGGAAAATTATAGTCCATAAGGATAGTTTAAAAATACTAATGCAATAGTAACAAAACACATCTAGCTGTGGTTTACATATATATCTATATATCTATACCTATAGAGTGACATAATCAATTTGGGTTTATTCCAGGAATGGGGAAGTGGCTTAATATAAGAACATTTTATAAATTTCATTTGGTTCTTCAAGGGATAAATGAAAAGTAATGTAATAACTTCAAAATGATGGAGAAAAATTATTTGCTAAAATTCATCCCAGAAAACATTTGAGAAATGATAAATAAAATTTGTGAACACAATAAAGGGTACCTTTACAACAAATCCATAACAAATACCATCTTAAAAGTGGAATAGTAGAAATGTTCCCTTTGAAATTAGAAGCAAGATTTGTATTTGAGATTGTACTCTGGGAACTAGCCAACCCCTATACAAGAATAAAATCCATAAGGACTGGTAAGGAAGAACCAGAAAGGCCAGTATTCTCTGATTATATAATTGTACAAACAAGTTAAATAATCTAAAGATTAATAAACAAATTGTCTTTGTAATTACTACTCCAAACAATTAAAATTATAATTTAAAATGACAATATAATAATATCAAAAGTTAAGGTAAAACTTATATAAAAACTGTGTATATCCTTATTAGAAAAATTAAAGTATAATTAAAATCAGCAACAAAGGGCTAAATCACAAGTGACATACAATATTTATGAATTTTATTTCACATGATTTATTTATTCATTGTGATTTTTTTTAAAAAAACTCAAATTCAACAGATTTTTTAAAAAAGAATCTTAACAATGAATCTTAAAACGTTCATGAAAAAAGAGCCAAGAATAAATGAATAGTTCTGAGAAAAACAGTGTTTGGCTGGAGATGGACAGGGACCATTTCTATCTGTTATTAGGAATTATAGACTAAAAGTAATTAAGACCATTTAGTATTGACGCAAGGATAATTAACCAATGGAACTAATAACCCAGAAACAAACCCAGAATATTTGTTTATGATTAAGATGGTAATGCAGATCACTGGGAAAAGAGACTAATCAATATATTCTCTGAGACAACTGGATATCCATAGGGAAAAATGAAAGTGTAGATCTACCTCACACTGTACAGAAAAGTCCACTTTCAATGGATTAAGCAATTACAAATAAAAGGCAAATTAAAAACAAATATGTGGGCTTCCCTGGTGATGCAGTGGTTAAGAATCTGCCTGTCAATGCAGGGACACGGGTTCAAGCCCTGGTCCAGGAAGATCCCACTTGCCTCAGAGCAGCTAAGCCCATGTGCCAAAACTACTGAGCCTGTGCTCTAAAGCCCACGAGCCACAGCTACTGAGCCTGCATGCCACAATTACTGAAGCCTGTTTGCCTAGAGCCCCTGCTCCGCAGCAAGAGAAGCCACTGCAATGAGAAGCCCATGCACTGCAACGAAGAGTAGCCCCCGCTCACCGCAACTAGAGAAAGCCCATGCACAGCAACAAAGACCCAGCACAGCCAAAAATAAAATAAATTAAAAAAAAATATGTATAACACATCTTTAAAATAAGTGTATAGGGAAGTGTTTAAGACCGTCAAAGCCCTAATCATAAACACAAAGACAATTATTCAAACTAATTTAAATGAAAAACCAATTTTAATTAAAACACACATTAAAGAGAATGAAAACATAACCCACATGCTGACAGAAGTTATTTGCAGCATATATGACTCATTCGTCCAGTACACAGAGCTTATTATTAAATTATAATACATCAGTAAATAAATAAAAGACAGCCAAATAGAAAAACAGGTAAGTCATGTACCACAATGTTCATTGCAGCTCTATTTACAATAGCCAGGACATGGAAGCAACCTAAGTGTCCATCGACAGATGAATGGATAAAGAAGATGTGGCACATATATACAATGGAATATTACTCAGCCATAAAAAGAAATGAAACTGAGTTATTTGTAGCGAGGTGAATGGACCTAGAGTCTGTCATACAGAGTAAAGTTAAGTCAGAAAGAGGAAAACAAATACCGTATGCTAACACATATATATGGAATCTAAAAAAAAAAAAAAAAGGTCATGAAGAACCTAGGGGCAAGATGGGAATAAAGACACAGACCTACTAGAGAATGGACTTGAGGATATGGGGAGGGGAAAGGGTAAGCTGGGACAAAGTGAGAGAGTGGCATGGACATATGTACACTACCAAATGTAAAATAGATAGCTAGTGGGAAGCAGCCGCATAACACAGGGAGATCAGCTCGGTGCTTTGTGCCCACACAGAAGGGTGGGATAGGGAGGGTGGGAGGGAGGGAGATGCAAGAGGGAAGAGATATGGGGATATATGTATGTGTATAGCTGATTCACTTTGTTATAAAGCAGAAACTAACACACCATTGTAAAGCAATTATACTCCAATAAAGATGTTGGAAAAAAAAAAAAAGAAAAACAGGTAAGGAATATGAACAGACATCTTACAAAGAGGACTAGGGTAAGTATTCACATGAAAAACTGTTTAACTACACTGGTAATCATAGAAATGTAAATTTAAATCACAACTAGACAACATTATATATCTACCACATTGGTCAAAATTTGTCTGATAATAATACATATTGGAGAGGTTATGGGTCAACTTTTATACACCTGCTAGTGGGAATATTAAATTGACATAACAACTCTAAAAATTGTAGTTACTTAAAGCATTTCCCCAGCAATTCCATTTCTACTTAAATCATCTGGGGAAACCTATGCACATGCTTCAGGAGACATGCATAAAAATGCTTATAGCAGCAAATATGAAGAAAAACTTAATTTGTAGTGTTACCCCTTTTAATTTTACTACTTCTTTCATGTGTTCCATTTTCACTTCTTTTATCCTTCATGTTACACAACACAATTTACAAATGTTACCATTTTCTTTTGAATGTACTAATAGTATCAAATAAATTCATATGAAATTTTAAATTTCAGTATGTTTCATGTATTTAGAGGTCTTAAGGCATATTAGAAAGGGTCAGACAAATATGTAAAAGCCTACAGTGCATAGTAAAAAGTGATAAATACCATAAAAGAGTAGCAAAGATTTTCCTGTGAAATCTCAGGAAAGGGGAAGGTAGTATCAGTCAGAATTTCTTTGTGGAAGAGGTGGGGATATCACACAGGTCTTGAATAATACATGTGATTTTTAGAATATATTTGAAATGGGGGTGCTGAATGCATGTGTAGCAGTTGCAGGAGTGTCTTAAGGAGGGTTTTCAGCTCATCATAATACATCATTTATTGGACCATGTTGTATGTAGATTGTATTGTAAGTTTAAAAGGTACAGAACTTTAAAAGTTGGAAATTGATTGGATATTTTTATGGAACTTATTATCTTGAAACAAGTCTGTTTTAGTTCATCTTATAAAAATTATTTCCAGGGCTTCCCTGGTGGCGCAGTGGTTGAGAGTCTGCCTGCCGATGCAGGGGACCGCGTTCGTGCCCCGGTCCAGGAAGATCCCACATGCCCCGGAGCGGCTGGGCCCGTGAGCCATGGCCGCTGAGCCTGTGCGTCCGGAGCCTGTGTCCCGCAACGGGAGAGGCCACAACAGTGAGAGGCCCGCAAAAAACAAAAACAAAACCAAAACAAAACCAAAAAAATTATTTCCATAAAGATGTTGGGAAAAATCTATGCAGATGAATAAATTAGTGAAAATTAATTGAAATTTTCAAAAACTACTGTTGAATCAGACCTGCTTCATTCTTCCAAATGATTTTCCTCTTTCTGAAATGTATTTTTTCTTTTTTTTTTTTTTTTTTTTTTTTTTTTTTTTTTTTTTTTTTTTTTTTTTTTGCGGTACGCCGGCCTCTCACTGCTGTGGCCCTGCAATCCCGTTGCAGAGCACAGGCTCCGGACGCGCAGGCCCAGCGGCCATGGCTCACGGGCCCAGCCGCTCCGCGGCATGTGGGATCTTCCCGGGCCGGGGCACGAACCTGTGTCCCCTGCATCGGCAGGCGGACTCTCAACCACTGCGCCACCAGGGAAGCCCTGAAATGTATTTTTAAAGCACCAAATCCTATTTCTTCTTTATTGCTATTTAGTGGTCTCATATTTTTATGTCCTTTGAAACACTATCTTTAGCCTCTTTACCACTAGCTCAACAAATAGCAGGCATCTTTCCATCATTTACATGTACTTCCTTTTTTTCTCTTTTTTTTATACTTTTTTAATTGAAGTATAATTGATTTAGATATCATGTTAGTTTCAGCTGTACAGCACAGTGATTCAATTATACACATATATATATACATATATTTTTTTTCAGATTCTTTTCCCTTATAGGTTATTATAAAAGATTGAGTATACTTCTCTGTGCTATACAGTAGGTCTTTGTTGGTTATTTATTTTATGTATAGTAGTGTGTACATGTTAATAACAAACTCCTAATTTATCCTTCCTCCCCTTTCCCTTTTGGTAATCATAAGTTTTTTTTTTTCTGTGTCTGTGAGTCTCTTTCTGTTTTGCAAATAAGTTCAGTTGTATCTTTTTTTTTTTTAAGACTCTTCAGATAAGCAATATCACATGACATTTGTCTTTGTCTGGTTTACTTCACTTAGTATGATAATCTCTAGGACCATCCATGTTGCTGCAAATGGCATTATTTCATTCTTTTTAATGGTTGAGTAATACTCCATTGTATGTGTGTGTGTGTGTGTGTGTGTGTGTGTGTGTGTGTGTGTGTGTATATATATATATATCACATTTTCTTTATCCATTCATCTGTCGATGGACATCTAGGTTACGTCCATGTCTTGACTATTGTAAAAAATGCTGCAATGAACATGGAGGTGCATGTATGTTTTCAAATTATAGTTTTCTCTGAATATATGCCCAGGAGTGGGATTGCAGGATCATATGGTAACTCTATTTTTAGTTCTTTAAGGCTGGGGTCCCCAACCCCCAGGCCACGGACTGGTACCGGGCCGCACAGCAGGAGGTGAGCAGCAGGCGAGTGATTGAAGCTTCATCTGTATTTACAGCCACTCCCCATCGCTCACATTACTGCCTGAGCTCCACCTCCTGTCAGATCAGCAGTGGCATTAGATTCTCATAGGAGCGCAAACCCTATTGTGAACTGTGCATGCGAGGGATCTAGGTTGCACACTCCTTATGAGAATCTAATGCCTGATCTGAGGTGGAGTTGACATGGTGATGCTAGCGCTGGGGAGTAGCTGCAAATACAGATTATCATTAGCAGAGAGGTTTGACTGCACAGAGACCATAATAAATCAATTGCTTGCAATCTCATATCAAAACTCTATTAGTGAGTGGCAAGTGACAATTAAGCTGCACTAGTGGCAGGTTTATAGTGGCAAGTGAGTTGATGTACTTCAATTGTACAGCTGCATCTGGTGGCAGACTTTAAGTCAGAAACTTTAGTCCGTGTGTGGCCTGCCCATTATTTTATTTACCACTTCCATCCACGCCTCTTCCCTGCCCTACACACTTGTCTCAGTCATAGTTTTGGTAAGCACACAAGCTAACCCTAGCCAAGATGAGTAAAAAACAAATGCCGCTGGAGAGCTTCTTTGAAAAGGGGGAAAGACCCAATGATGAGATAGCAGAAGATTCTTAAGATTGCCAACAAAAAGAAAGCTGCATTTAAATGAAAATACCAAGAGTCCTACTTAAATTACAGGTTCATTGCAACAAGTGATTCACATTCTCCAAGCCTGCTTTGTATAATATGTGGCGACTGGCTATCCAACAAAGCCGTGAAACCTTCAAAAGTGCTTCGCCACATGGAGACCAAGCACCCTGCATTAAAAGACAAGGCTTTGGAGTTTTGCAAAAGAATAAAATGTGAGCACAAAAAACAGAAGCAATTATTGAAGGCCACCACTTCATCAAATGTGTCTGCACAGAGAGCATCATTCTTAGTGGCTAACCACATTGCTAAAGCTAAGAAGCCCTTTACTGTTGGTGAAGAGTTGATCCTGCCGTCTGCTAAGGATATTTGTTGTGAAATTTTAAGAGAGGCTGCAGTTCAAAAGGTGGCACATGTTCCTCTTTTGGCTAGCACCATAACTAGATGAATTGATGAAATAGCAGAGGATATTGAGGCACAATTGTTAGAGAGGATTAATGAGTCACCATGGTACACAATCCAGGTTGTCAAGTCTACCAATGTTGACAACAAGGCAACAATGCTTGTTTTTGTGCGATATATTTTTCAGGAGGGTGTGCATGAGGATATTTTATGTACAATTTTGTTGCCAACCAACACCACAGCTGCAGAACTATTCAAGTCTTTGAATGATTACATATCAGGAAAACTGAACTGGTCATTTTGTGTTGGCATATGCACGGACCGAGCAGCTGCCATGACTGAACGGCTTTTTGGTTTCACTACGTGGGTCATAGAGGTCACTTCTGAATGTGAGTCTACGCACTGTGTCATCCATAGAGAAATGCTGGTTAGCCGAAAAATGTCACCTGAATTTAACAATTTTGTAGGATGGGATTAAAAATATCAACCACATTAAAGTACATGCCCTTAACTCACGTCTGTTCGCGCAGCTCTGTGAGGAGATGGACACAGAACACACACGTCTTCTCTTATACATAGAAGTAAGATGGCTTTTAAAGGTAGATCACCGGCCTTTTTTTGAGTTACAGGAGCTGCTCCAGAGATTTCTTTTAGAAAAACAATCACTGGCAGCACATTTCAGTGACAGAGAATGGGTCACAAAACTTGCTTACTTGTGTGACATATTCACCTGCTCAGTGAACTCTATCTGTCACTTCAGGGGAGAACGACAACTGTGTTGAAGTTGGCAGATAAAGTGGCTGCATTCAAAGCCAAACTGGAATTGTGAGGGCGATGAGTGAACATTGGGATTTTTGACATGTTTCAAACATTAGCAGAGATTTTGAAAGAGACTGAGCCAGGGCCTTCTTTCTCCCAGCTGGTGCACGATCACCTATCTCAGCTTTCAAATGAGTTTCAGCATTACTTCCCAACCACAAAAGACCCCTGAACAGGGAAGGAATGGATCCACGACTCATTTGTGAATCGACTTTGTCTGTGCTAGAAGAGGATCAACTGCTTGAGATCGCAAATGATGGTACCCTTAAAAGTATGTTTGAGACAACTTCAAATCTCCATACGTTCTGGATTAAAGTCAAGGTGGAATATCCTGAGATTGCCACAGAAGCACTGAAAAGCCTGTTTCCATTTCTAACATCCTGTCTTTGTGAAGCAGGGTTTTCTGCAGTGACAGCAACCAAAACAAGATTACAGTCTAGACTGACATAAGCGTCTCACTTCGGGTGTCACTGTCTCCCATCACCCCCAGATGGGACCATCTAGTTGCAGGAAAACAAGCCCAGGGCTCCCACTGATTCTGCATTATGGTGAGTTCTATAATTATTTCATTATATATTATAATGTAATAATAATAGAAATAAAGTGCACAATAAATGTAATGTGTTTGAATCATCCTGAAACCATTCCCCCCACCTCCTGGTCTGTGGAAAAATTGTCTTCCACAAAATCGGTCCCTGGTGCCAAAAAGATTGGGGACCGCTGCTTTAAGGGACCTCTCTTACAATTCTCCACAGTGGCTGCACCAATTTACATTCCCACCAACAGTGAAGAGGTGTTCCTTTTTCTCCACACCCTCTCCAGCATGTATTATTTGTAGAATTTTGTTTTAAACATCTTTATTGGAGTATAATTGCTCTACAATGGTGTGTTAGTTTCTGCTGTATAACAAAGTGAACCAGCTATACGTATACAGATATCCCGATATCTCCTCCCTCTTGCATCTCCCTCCCACTCTCCCTATCCCACCCCTCTAGGTGGACACAAAGCACCGAGCTGATCTCCCTGTGCTATGTGGCTGCTTCCCACTAGCTATCTATTTTACATATGGTAGTGCGTATATGTCCATGCCACTCTCTCAGTTCATCCCAGCTTACCCTTCCCACTACCCGTGTCAAGTCCATTCTCTACGTCTGTGTCTTTATTCCTGTCTTACCCCTAGGTTCTTCAGAACCTTTCTTTCTTTCTTTTTTTTTCAGATTCCATATGTGTGTTAGCATACGGTATTTGTTTTTCTCTTTCTGACTTACTTCACTCTGTATGACAGTCTCTAGGTCCATTCACCTCGCTACAAATAACTCAGTTTCATTTCTTTTTATGGCTGAGTAATATTCCATTGTATATATGTGCCACATCTTCTTTATCCATTCATCTGTCGATGGACACTTAGGTTGCTTCCATGTCCTGGCTATTGTAAATAGAGCTGCAATGAACATTGTGGTACATGCCTCTTATTGAATTATAGTTTTCTCAGGGTATATGCCCAGTAGTGGGATTGCTGGGTCGTATGGTAGATCTATTTTTAGTTTTTGAAGGAACCTCCATACTGTTCTCCATATTGGCTGTATCAATTTACATTCCCACAAACAGTGCAAGAGGGTTCCTTTTTATCTACACCCTCTCCAGCATTTATTGTTTGTAGATTTTTTGATGATGGCCATCCAGACTGGAGTGAGGTGATACTTCATTGTAGTTTTGATTTGCATTTCTCTCATAATTAGTGTCATTGAGCATTTTTTCATGTGCCTGTTGGCCATCTGTTACATGTACCTCTTAAATGTCAAATTCACTCTCATTGGGTTAGTATAAAGTAGTTATAGTACACTGCTATAGGTTTTGCTGTTAGGTGTTTATGGAAAACTTTCTAGAAAACCTACACATTTTATTCATCAGAAACCGTTTACCAAAACAACTGTCTCACTGAGATTCAATTCAATTTATTCTCATCAATTGATTTTAAAAGATTTCACGATAATCACACTCTGCTTTAAAATAATTATTGTCTGTTATGTTTAAAAACAGATTGATGATACCATTATTCTCAAAGAATTTAAACTTCTCTAATGTTTTACATTTTGAATATTTATGTGATAAATCTATTCAGTTAGCAAAACAAATCTGGAAGGCAGGATTTTTTTAAAAAAAATGTTTTCTAACCACATGTTCTATTTCTTTTGTGTAAACAGCATAACTTTCCAGCAAATAAATAACTTTAATATCTTCATATAAGCCTATATTTCTATAATGAGAGAAATAGGTTATAACTTTAATTTTATGAAATCATACAAATAGTCGTTCTGTTTCTTTTATGCTTAAACTCATATGCACTTGATTTTCTGACATTTGCTAGAGAAGATTTTTGCAAATACAGCAAAATTTCATCATCAACTGTGAAAACTTCATAGGAGATAAGGTGTGTTTATAAACAACTTTCTTTGAAAAAGCCAAATGTGCTGTTTCAAATTCAAGATGAGCTTTTTCCTCTCATTGATTTTAAACCTTCGAATGCCATGTCTCATTTTCGGAATGTCAGTTACTTATCAGATATAGTATACCTCAGTAAACTGCCTATATTCATATCACTATATTGCCCTTTAAATAAATTTAACGAAAGGTAGAAATCTGTTTTTCAATATTCACTAAGAAGAATTCATATAAAGTATGATCTAGATTCTTTAATTGTGTGTGTGATGCTTCAATACTCTGATGATCCTTCAATATTTTCCTAAGTGTTCTTTGTAGGAGACACTACTATATACAACAATCTCCAGCTTTTTCTTTTAGTTACTTTTAGGACAAAATTTTATAAGCCTATTTTTGTTTTGTAATAAAATATATTTGAAAGAGTTATCGTGTGCTCTGGTGTTTGTGTTGTAGATCCACTTTAGAATCATTTGTTACCATATCATTGACAGGAGAGTGAATATCTACTTAACCTTAAACCACATTCTCTTCTCTTAAACCACATTGCTCTCTGTCAATTTTATTTCAGTTGTCACTTTAGTGTTTATTAGCGGGGAGTGAGGGGCTTCTGTTTTCCTTGCTCTGGTGCTGCTTATACATATTGAAAGTGAGACATTGCTATCACTGGAACTACTATAATCTAAGTGTCCTATTTCTGAGAGAAAAGTAACTGAAGATACCAATGGATTGACTCACATGATGCCTAATCCTTCTCTCATGTTCTACTTTTTTCTCCCAAAGTTTTTATCAGCTACACGTATACTATACACTTTGTTAACTTCTTACTTTTAGTGTTTATTTTCTGTCTCCTCTTGCCCTCTGACTGTCTATTCTCTCATCACAGAAGATGGAAGTGATCTTTATTTACTTCACTCATGGATGTATCTCAAGCATTTAGGTGGGTAGAGGCTAAATAAATGTGTGATGAATTAATGCAGGAATGCATGGTGCAAAGAACTCTAGTCTCAGCTAATATATTCAGACTTTCATTATCTTAAATGTCACCAAAACTTATTAGTATATTTGAATATAAATCATGCACATGCTTTGGAGGAGAGATGGGGGTAACAAAGAAAAAATTCTTGGCATCTTTTTCTTAACTAAACAAATATATTCTCATTAAAAAAGACATTGTGATTTCATTTTATCTTGCAAGTGGCATATCTGTGCTTCTTAATTGTTCTTTTCTTTTTCTTCTTTTTTTTTAAGTATATTAAAATGCTGAGATATGTATTTTTCACCAAACTCAGAGACACATTCAGGGTAATCTTAAACATTCTCTCCACACTGAATAGAATATTATACTCTCGATAGATTTTATAGTTTTCAGTTTTCCTTCACAAGTCCTAAGTAATCTCCATTTCTCAAAGCCTAATATATTTCAATGTATGCCATGTGTAACTCAATTTCTCCTTCTTCAAAATTGCTGAAGTCTACTTAAATCCCAATAACTTTGCAACTACTAGAAATTTTTCTTCAATCTTGCTATCATTTTAAGCTCACAATTTCAACCTAAAAGGATAATATGCTTTAGCCAAAATATGCTGTGACTTCTGCCACTGTTGTAATTTTGCTTTAGAGTCTGTTTGTTCCTCTTTTTATTTCTACTTTAATTTTATCAGCTATATAAAGCACATGAGAGGTCACAGAGAAACATTTTAAACTTCTAAGTATCTAACCACTCTCCACATACAGCCTTTGATAAGGCATATCCCTTAATTCTTATGTTTTGAGTCTAGTTAAGAAAATAAGCCTGATAAAGGAAGAATCCTGAGGGATAGGAACAGCTAGAAATTTCAGATTCTTACTGCCTCAGATACAAAAAAAAAAAAAAAAGACCTCATAATTTTTAACTCATATATTAAACAAAGTTATAATTTCAAATAGACCTTAGTATGTATTTTGAATATTGATTTAGCCTTAAATTAAATGTTTTTTTCACAAGTTAATTATTTAGGCATAAGAAGAAAAATATTTTTTCTTGTTTTGCTATTTGGTCCACTCTGCCAAACTACTTTGAAATACTCTTAATGAAAAGAATGAATACTTCAGAAAATATAAAGAATTAAGTAAAATAGTTATTTATAATATTAAATTATATAAACATATAAAAATAGTAAGTTATACAAAAACAGTGATTAACCCTCACTGTATTGATGCTAATTTTCAACAGAATTGAATGAAAGCCAGATTTTCCAAGATAAACAACAGAGTGAACTGAAATTCTCATTTGGTAATTCACAGTTTCGAAGAAAAGCACAGGGTACCTTTAATACACACTACTCCTTAAAAAGCAGAACACAAACCTCAAAACCGAGCACTAAGACATCTCAATGAGAATATCAGTGTTGATAATTGAAGGGAATTTGATATAAAAATTTCACAGGAAAACAATGTTCCTTAGAACTTCTCATTTTATTAAAGTCACTGCATCCTCTAAACTAATATCTATAAACTTGAACTCCTACAAGGATAAGGTAGTTGTAGTTACAAACTGTTATTTAAACACTATGTTTGGCTACAGCACAAGTAACATATTTAACTCCAAGGGCTTAAACAAATAGGGATTTATTCTTCTTACAGAACAATGTATCCAAGTAGGTTGTCCAGAGCTCCTGGGAGACTTCTCCAGGTTACAAGTATTGCAACCTCCCACCACCTCTTTGCTCCAACATTTTAACTGTGCCATCTGTTTCTATGGTATTGTAATCATTCCTGCAGTTTCAGGCTTCTCATTTCAAACAGGTAAAATGTAAGATGTTTAAAAAAGTCTTTTTCTCCACCCAGAAGAGTAAACGACAGAATTAAACAACAGCAATAACAACGATATCTTGGAAATCCTATGCAGAATCGCCTTATAACCTGTGGCCAGTATTGGGTCACACGGTTACCATCAGGTGCAAGAGATTTTGGGGAGATGAAGAATGACAGTGAGAATGGATGTGTGCTAGGCAACTAGCAGTGTTTGTCACAAAGGACACCTTACTTTTTTTTCTAAGATATATTCTCAAATATCAGGAGTAAAATTTGATACATACTTATTACATCTATTTTATTGCTTGTGTTTAGGTCTTTTACACCCTTGCTTACATTTGCTGTTGTTCACTTGATTTTTCTTGTACTGAATCTCCTCATATTAGTGTGTTTCTACATATATTAACTGAATCTTCTGTAACTTTTGCCTTCTAGCGATAATTTCTCAGTTATTTAGTCTATAAATACTGATGGACATTAACTTTTCCTTGTGAATTATGACTTTTGGCATTATTTATATTTTTCTATTCACATTTAATTATTTCCAACTTGAATTATAATTCTTAAAATATCAAGATCACTAGCCCTATTTTTTCCTTCTTTTCAATTTTTTTGGTATATCTTTGGCCACTCTAATTTTTGCATTTCTGATTCACTTTGATTTAGGTGTGCCTCTTTTACAGAGATGATAGTTGTATTTTGCTTTGTGAGTCTGATTGGAAATTTTCTTTTTGTCATGATTTATGGAAATTTATGTTTATTAATATGGCTGATAAATTTGGTCTCCACTCAATCATATTATTTTATAATTATATATAATACACCTTGTGCCTTTAAAATAAATTTTATTGGAGTATAGTTGATTTACAATGTTGTGTTAGTTTCAGGTGTACAGCAAAGTGAATCAGTTATACATATACATATATCTACTCTTTTTTAGATTATTTTCCCATATAGGCCATAACAGAGCATTTAGTAGAGTTCCGGTGCTATACAGTAGGTCATTATTAGTTATCTATTTTATATATAGTAGTGTGTATATGTCAATCTCAATCTTCTAATTTATCCCTTCTCCCCCTTGTCCCTGGTAACCTTAAGTATGTTTTCTACATCTGTAACTCTATTTATGTTTTGTAGATAAAATCATTTGTACCCTTTTTTTAGATTCCACATATGAGCAATATCATATGTTATTTGTCTTTCTCTGTCTGACTGCCTTGTTTCTTTTATTTACCAAATGTATATTATTTTCTCTTTTGTTAAAGTGATATTTAAGAAGTTTGTGTTTTTGTTCATTAGTTACCTTCATAATTATACCTTAGGACCCTAAGTTCTCTGTTTTGCTTTTAACTAGTTTGTCACTTTTAAATGGTCCACTTTAAATCTCACCTATTTCTTATATAAAAATCAATAAGATTATTCTACTTTTTTCTCCATTTAAAAAAAATTGTTTTGTTTTGTCATAACATATACATTTGTGCATTAGTTTTCTACTATCATAACCATATTTTATTTAGTTTGATATATATTAATATATAAATGTTAAATGCTCACAATAGTTCTTTTGCTAAAGTTTACCTAGTCCTGTCTTGGTTGCATAAAGAACATCCTCTAGTAGATTCCTCAAGAAAGACTTTTGGGTACAGAATTCCCTAAGTTACAGTATATTTAAGATGTTTCCATAGTCTTGATACTTGAAGTACAGCTTAGTTAGCTATAAAATATTTATTTATATTACAATTTCTTTTATTGGGTTCTTGAAAATGTTACACAATTGTTGAGTGTATTTGCTGATTGATTTATACGTTGCACTGGAAAAGTCTGATGCCATTTGAATTATTTTACCTTTGTACACTATTTGATTTTTACCTGAAGGTTGAGAATTTTTCTTTACTCTTGAAATCTAATATTTTCTTCTGGGATGTATATTGGAGATGATTGTTACAGGATATATCCCCAGGTGGCTCCTGGGTTCTTTCAATATCAAAATTTAATTCTTTTATTTCTGGAAATTTTTTTTGGATTATAGTTTCAGACATTGGTTGTGTTCCATTGTTTAATTTTGGCTCCCTCACCCTGCCCACCTATCCAGGGACATTGATTATACAAATGTTACTCCCTTTTTATCTGGCTTTTTTTTCTACCTAATTTTTAGAAACTTTTCATTCTTCTCATTTTATTCTCTCTGTTTCTTTCTCTTTTACCTTTATCCAACACCTTTCATTTTTTAATTTGCGTTGTCTTTTTCTTTCATTGTCTGAGTTCAGTAAACTTTCTTTTATTGTGTATGTTTTGTCCATTTCTGTTATGAGTTTTAAAATAATTACTATTCATTTCCTTTTCCTATAGTGCAATGTTTGGAGGAAATGTTAGGAAACTTAGTTGTTTTTCTTTTGTATAAATATAAAAATAAAATGTTTATATGTACTACCAATAGAGAAATGTACACGCTTTGAAAAAATACAGTTCACTGGGGTTGATGAATAATTTCTTTTTTTCAAAAAAAAGTTTTTAATATTGTTAATAGACTTCCAAACACAAATCTGGAGATGGAGCTCTACACACATCATAGGAATAATGACATCTTTATGAGGGTAAAACAATAATAAAAATATAATGCACTATCGTAACAGGTAGACTAATGTCTTGGTCATAAAATCTCTCAAAATAAAATGCTTGCTACTGCAAAGTTTCTGGATTTTCTGAGCTCTAAGAAATGCTTTGTAATTTAACATAGCATGACTTTTAGAAGTGTCCTATTATCTTGGTTTATATGTGAAAGCTACCTTATAAATTAATTAATTGCCATGTTTTAAAGAACCATCCTAATTTTTAATTCTCTAGGACTTCAGTTTGCCAAAACATTTTATCTAATATCTAAATTGGAGAGCATTTGTGGGGATAACTTGACATTTAGCAAGACTAATGCTCTTGCAACCAATACCCTTGTCATTTACTGTTTAGAGAACAAATAAGACAATGTTCTGTCTATTATAAACTAGTTTTAGTTAGAGCAATTATTATTCTTCAAAACCATAGGTCATAGTCCTTAAGAAAATATAAAGAAAGAAAGAATAATAAACTTCTGAAAAACTTTCTCCTTGTTGAATCCATATTTCATAATGTGACTAGTCTGTCTACTCACACCCCTATGGGGTTTTCTTTCATTTTCCTGCACTTAACTACTAGTGGATATTTAGCTCTTTACCATTTTCTTTTTCTTCTTTGTGATTTAATTATTATCTCAGGAGGAAGACAGTACTTTTAATAATATTTTATATAGCATTATCAGAGTGAACATAGTTATCTCAGATTTCTACACAAGAGAAGGAATACTGAATTTATTTTCTTTAAAAAAGCCATTATTTTGTGGGTTTTCAAAAAAAATAGTATTTAGCACATAATATTAATAAGAATCATATGTATTTTTATATGTAGCAAAATATAGTAGTGGTCTTCATTCCAAATATTTCTTATGAATTTGCACTGAGGTGTATTCAATTTATTGCTATCTAAATGATATTTCCTGTCACTTCGTTGAACTTGTATTCATGTAATTATATTGGAAAGAAACATTTCTTTACTAATATACGATATTCATTTGAATATAAAAATCTGTGTATATTGTATATTATACACAATGCACCATAGTTATTGAATTAATGTACGATATCTGTTTCTATGTTATCTGGTTGATGCCAAGTTAAATGTGTGTGTGTGTGTGTGTGTGTTTATTTTGCAGTTGGTTCTGTCATTCTAGATATTCACCATTGTACTCTATCAGCTATGATTTGGCTCACACCATGGAATCAATTGATGTTTTACAGTTCAATTCACAGATTTTAGAAAGTTCAGTGTACTGTAATATAAAATAAATCTCATAAATGTATTCTGTGAATTTAGATTTTATGGCATGTATATGAAGAGGAAGTTTATTTATAAGGAAAATAGGCATTACAATGCTGTTTTCAAGTGTGATGCTAAAGAGTTCCTCTGTGTTAACTTCAATGTGATGTTCTCAGAGGATCTTATTATGCTAAACACATGTATTAAATACTCAACAAAATTATAATTTGTTTCACTGCTTTTCTAGATATAATATTGTAACTTGTTAAAAAGTTTGTAGAGATCAGTAGGAGCCTATGTCATGGAACATAAAATCACAAGTGTAACTAGCTAAACAAACTTATTAGACAGAGTATACACATTTATTTAAGAAGCAGAGATTATGGGGTTATTTGTTTTATTATAAAAAAATAATAAATGTGAAAACTGTCATTGTGAAAACTGTCATTGTGAAGAATGAATTGCTGTATTCAGTTATTTTATCCTTTTCCAAAAGGAAAAGAAAGGCATGCTGAAAGCTTAAGAAACAAAATAAGACTGCAATTTCTGGCCTGTATAGGTTGAGGTGCAGCACTTAGAAACAATCCATTACTGTGTAAAATTAGACACTCTTCCAAGATACTATATTCTAGTGATTTCAATAAGCTTTCCTATTATGCCCCTAAGCTTATCTCAGCATTTTATTATTTTAAAATGTTAATATACCTTTCAACTTTCAAAAACTCAACTTCCAAAAGTTTTCTATAAAGTAATATTGAATATATATGTATAACCACACTCTCATAAATGAGCCATATGAAAATATACTATTGATGTAATATATTAAAATGTTAAACTATTATTTTATTTTTTGGATAGAGAAAAATGTAATAAACAGATATAAAATGTATGTATATACATATATGCAAAAATGCATCACATAAGATCAATCCATTATACCAAATGTTCATATATTCAAACTCCTTTAATCCTCTTAAAAACCTTTTAAGATGTTACTGTTGTAGGCTGAATAATGTCCCCCTTAAAGATAGCTACCTCCTAATTCCCAGAACCTGTCATTATATTACCTTACATGGCAAAAGTGACTTTGCAGATGTAATTAAGTTAAGGATCTTCTGATGGGAAGGTTATCCAGGTGGTACAATTGTAATCACAAGGTTATTTATGAGGGGGAGTATAAGAGAGTGAGAGTCAGACAAAGAGATGTGATGACAGGAGCAGAGAGAGAGGAAGAGGGAAAGGGAAAGAAGAGGGAGTGGAGAGGGAGAGAGAGAGAAAGAATAAAGAGAGAGACAGAGACAGAAAGAGACACAGAGAGAATTGAAGTTGCTCTCTTAGAAGAAGCTGTAAGCTAAGGAATGCAGGTCGTCTCTAGCAGTTAGAAAGTCAAGGAAATGAATTCTCCCCTAGAGGCTTTAGAAGGAACTCTGCTAACAATTTGATTTTGACTTCTGTTCTCCATAACTGTAAGATAATAAATTTGTGTCTTTATCTACTAAATTTGTGGTAATTGGTTACAGCAGCAATGGGAAATTAATAAAGTTATTGTCTATTTAAAACTATTTTTTACAAAAGAATAAGAACTAATGAAACTTGCCCAATGAATCACAATTAATAAATAGTAAATGTAGCATTAGATCCTGTGTCTGACATTCCCTGAAGCCAAACTCTTTTCACGGACTCATAATTTTTAAGTATAATATTTGTTTTGTAAGAACTGGGTCTTAGAACATACTGAAAAGAAAAGGTTCAATAGGAAAGACCATGCTTCATTAATTGTACCATTATTACATGACTAGGAGTCTATGATTTTTGAACATTTACTCTGTGTCATACACTGTGCTAGGTGCTTGGGATATAACAGAGACTAAATAGATGGACTTAACCTGACAAAAACCATATGCCTGTCCTGAATAGTTTATTTTTTCCCTTCAGGCAATATTACATAGAAGGAAAAGTTTTAATTTCACAAAACACTAATAAACACAACTACCTTAAAGACAAAGTTGTTTTTCAGGAGGCTTAGTTTACCCAAAAAGAAGGTTATGGTAAATATATAAGCATGATAAACTGGTTCATCTTTTTAGGTTTATTTATACACCCTTGAGCTGAGAAACCAAAAATAGTTGTTTTTCCTTCTGCACAAATATGAAACTAGAATATTTCTTTTTATTATAAATGTAGGAAACTACTTTCTTTGAAAAAGTACAATTCATTGGAATTATACTTCCAAATTATCTAGAAAGAGGGTAATTTCTTTAACAAAGTATGTCTAAGTCTATACATCATTTAGTCTTTTTATTTATTTTCATCTAGTTATCAAGTAAATGGAAAAATTAAAATGTATGAATTTCATTTCCATGATTTTATACATGCTGCAATCTCAAAATGTTTACCCATGGATGGAAAATGCTGCAGACATATGTTAAAGGAACCAATTAATTCACAGAAAAAAGGAGGGGGGGGGAAGTATTTCTTTTATTTAAAAATTAAAAAAAAATTCATGATGATGGATCTGTGTGGCAACAATGAAAATAGTTTCAATAGATTTTACTCAAAATACCACTTATGCAATTGTTCCCAATGTACGTCAGAGTGACTCACTTGAAACTTTGCTCTTTCCATCTCTCACCCTTTAAAAAATATTTCCATTAGTAAAGGTTAAGTATATCTAAGAGAATCAGATCAGTGCATGAGAAAATAAATCAATGGCATCAATGGGAAATTAAGTAAATATGTCATCAAATTTTTTAGAGTTGACTTTCTGATTATGCGGAATATTTTCAAGGTAATTCTCACATCAGGTCAGATCTCATGTAAACTAACTTATATATTTACATTTAAATAAAATATATGTAGAGAATTATAAAAGATTTTAACATGTATAAATATATTTATATCATTTAATATTTTTTTAACATCTTTATTGGGGTATAATTGCTTTGCAATGGTGTGTTAGTTTCTGCTTTATAACAAAGTGAATCAGTTATACATATACATATGTTCCCATATCTCTTCCCTCTTGCGTCTCCCTCCCTCCCACCCTCCCTATCCCACCCCTCCAGGCTGTCACAAAGCACCAAGCCAATATCCCTGTGCCATGCGGCTGCTTCCAACTAGCTATCTACCTTACTACGTTTGTTAGTGTGTATATGTCCATGACTCTCTCTCGCCCTGTCACAGCTCACCCTTCCCCCTCCCCATAACCTCAAGTCCGTTCTCTAGGAGGTCTGCATCTTTATTCCTGCCTTACCCCTAGGTTCTTCATGACATTTTTTTTTCTTAAATTCCATATATATGTGTTAGCATACGGTATTTGTCTTTTTCTTTCTGACTTACTTCACTTTGTATGACAGACTCTAGGTCTATCCACCTCATTACAAATAGCTCAATTTCGTTTCTTTTTATGGCTGAGTAATATTCCATTGTATATATGTGCCACATCTTCTTTATCCATTCATCTGATGATGGGCACTTAGGTTGTTTCCATCTCCGGGCTATTGTAAATAGAGCTGCAATGAACATTTTGGTACATGACTCTTTTTGAATTTCGGTTTTCTCAGGGTATATGCCCAGTAGTGGGATTGCTGGGTCATATGGTAGTTCTATTTGTAGCTTTTTAAGGAACCTCCATACTGTTCTCCATAGTGGCTGAACCAATTCACATTCCCACCAGCAGTGCAAGAGTGTTCCCTTTTCTCCACACCCTCTCCAGCATTTATTGTTTCTAGATTTTTTGATGATGGCCATTCTGACTGGTGTGAGATGATATCTCATTGTAGTTTTGATTTGCATTTCTCTAATGATTAATGATGTTGAGCATTCTTTCATGTGTTTGTTGGCAGTCTGTATATCTTCTTTGGAGAAATGTCTATTTAGGTCTTCTGCCCATTTTTGGATTGGGTTGTTTGTTTTTTTGTTATTGAGCTGCATGAGCTGCTTGTAAATTTTGGAGATTAATCCTTTGTCAGTTACTTCATTTGCAAATATTTTCTCCCATTCTGAGGGTTGTCTTTTGGTCTTGTTTATGGTTTCCTTTGCTGTGCAAAAGCTTTGAAGTTTCATTAGGTCCCATTTGTTTATTTTTGTTTTTATTTCCATTACTCTAGGAGGTGGGTCAAAAAGGATCTTGCTGTGATTTATGTCATAGAGTGTTCTGCCTATGTTTTCCTCTAAGAGTTTGATAGTTTCTGGCCTTACATTTAGGTCTTTAATCCATTTTGAGCTTATTTTTGTGTATGGTGTTAGGGAGTGATCTAATCTCATACTTTTACATGTACCTGTCCAGTTTTCCCAGCACCACTTATTGAAGAGGCTGTCCTTTCTCCACTGTACATTCCTGCCACCTTTATCAAAGATAAGGTGTCCATATGTGCATGGGTTTATCTCTGGGCTTTCTATCCTGTTCCATTGATCTATCTTTCTGTTTTTGTGCCAGTACCATACCATCTTGATTACTGTAGCTTTGTAGTATAGTCTGAAGTCAGGGAGCCTGATTCCTCCAGTTCCTTTTTTCGTTCTCAAGATTGCTTTGGCTATTCGGGGTCTTTTGTGTTTCCATACAAATTGCAAAATTTTTTGTTCTAGTTCTGTGAAAAATGCCAGTGGTAGTTTGATAGGGATTGCATTGAATCTATAGATTGCTTTGGGTAGTAGAGTCATTTTCACAATGTTGATTCTTCCAATCCAAGAACATGGTATATCTCTCCATCTATTTGTATCATCTTTAATTTCTTTCATCAGTGTCTTATAATTTTCTGCATACTATCATTTAATATTATTCAGAAAATGTTCACAACAAATATAATTAATTTTTTTTACTTAAAATCTATCTTTTTTTCTAAAATTGAGGCTTAAAATGCAATTTTGTCATTTGAAAAAGTTTTGTTACCATCTCCACTACCACCTGTGGAGAATGGATAGATTGTGAGAATTGAACAGATCACTTTGAATATATATTTCAATTCTACGAATTATAGGATGTATACTTTAAGCAATAATGAGGGATTAATCCTGTAAAAGTCAGTAAGGTCTCAAATCAGATCATCTCTTAAAAAATATATATATTTTCTAAGAGAAACAGTTTGTGGAAGTGAATAATATTCTGTTCTTAATTCTGCTATAGTATGTAACACCCTATTTGTGGGAGTAGGAACTATGCCTATAAATGAAATTCAGCCCATTGTCATATTTCTATTGCATTCTACATATTTTAAATATGAGAAAATTTATATTAAAGCATCCATATCTTTTCCTTACTATTTTTAATTAATAAACTTCATTTTTTGAAGAAGTTTTATTCACAACACAATTATGTGGTAAGTACAGAGTGTTCTCACACACACACAACCTCTCCTGCTCTCAACATCCTGAATAGACTGGTCCATTTGTTACAATGCATGAACAAACATTGATATATCCTTGTCACCCAAAGTCCATAGTTTACATTAGGGTTCACTCAGTGTTGTATATTCTGTGAGTTCTGACAAATGTATAACGGCATGTATCCACCATTTAAAGAATAGTTTCACCACCTTAAAAAGCCTCTGTGCTCTTCCAATTCATCCCTCTTTCCCAACTAACCACTTGCAACCACTGATTAGTGTCTCCATAATTTTGCCTTTTCCAGAATGTCACATAGTGAATCATACAGTATATAGCCTTTCAGATTGGATTCTTTCACTTAGTAACACACATTTATGTTCCTCCATGACTTTTCATGGCTTAATAGCTCATTTCCTTTTAGTGCTGAATAGTATTTCACTGTCTGAATGTATCACAATTTTTAATTGACTTATCTGCTGAAGGACACCGTGACTGTATACAAAGTTTTGGAAATTATTAATAAAGCTCCTATAAATATCTGGGTGCAACTTTTTGTGTGGACATGTTTTCAACTCCTTTGGTTTAATACAAAGGAGCATGATTGCTGGATTGTATTGTAAGAATATGTCAAGTTTTGTAAGAAGCTTGCACACCATTTTCCTAAATGAATGTACCACCAGGAAATGAAAGTTCCTGTTGCCCCACATACTTGTCAGCATTTGGCGTTGCCAACATTAGGACTGTAGCCATTCTAACAGGTATGTAGTGATAGCTCATTGTCTTAATTTGAAATTCCCTAATGATATGTGATATTGAACATCTTTTCATGTGCTTATTTGCCATCTATAGATTTTCATTGGTTAAAATCTTTAGCTCATTTTTAATGTAGTTGTTTGTTTTCTTACTGTTGAGTTTTAATAGTCTTTGTATATTTTGGATAAGAGATCTTTATCAGATTTGTGTTTTGCAAATACTTTCTCCCAGTCTTTGGCTTGTCTCCTGAGACAGTATTTGCAGAGCAAAAGTTTTTAATTTTCATGAAGTTCAGTTCATCAACTTTTCCTTCCCAAGTCATGCCTTTGATGTCATATCTAAAAAGGCGTCACCATACCCAAGCCCATCTATGTTTTCTCTTTTTTTTTTTTTTTTTTTTGGCATTTCAAAACTGGCTTTAAATACTGATCAGGGCACCATGCAAAGGGACTGGGGTGAGAGCTTGTTACATATGTGTGGGGGCTGGGGTGCCTGAGAGAGAAGGGACCCACCCATCAGGGCAGCTGGGGTGCCCCACCCCCAACCTGGGATAAGGGAACAGAGTAGAGGCCCTCTCTGGAGGGTCCCAGGGCCAACAGGGAGCCAGCCCTCCCTTCGAGGTAGATCATCGCGGAGGGAACCAAGGAGGAGCTCCCACGGTGGCGATGACAGGCGGTCACTTCCTCAGTGGTATTGCTGATAGCTGGGGTAGCCTGGGGCTGGGGTACCCTCCTTAGGGGGCAGCTGGCTGGGGTCCTCCAGGAATGGGGGTGCATTGCGGAACTGCTGGGCAGTGTAGCGAGTGAGGAGGATGCCAACACCCTCGATGAGGGCCAACAGAATGCCTCCCATCATTGCTGAGCCCACCATGGCCAATGGGCCACTGCGGGCAGCCAGCACAGCCCCGGTCAATGCTCCACTGGTGATGAAGTTCCAGGGATCTTCCTTGCCCCGCAGCCGCACCAGACCGCAGTCGATGGTGGAGAACAGGCCCCCCCACACTGCGAAGCTACCTCCAATCTGAGGGGCTCAGATCCTCACAGCGTTGACACTGCCTCTCATTCGGTGCCGAATTCCGACAGGGGCATTGCGGAAGCCCTTAATGGCCTGGAAGACTCCACCACCGATAACACCCATAGTGAAGGCGCCACCGCAACCATCCACAATTCGCCATGGGCAAGGCTCCCGAGCGTACTACTCCATGGCGCCGGCGTCCGGCTGCCTATGTTTTCTCTTTTGTTGTCTTCTAACGGTTCTACAGTTTTGCATTTTTCATTTAGTTCTGTGATACATTTATATAAAGTATATTTAAAGTACATTTATAGTAGATTTTATGTACTTTATTAAATATGCATTAAATATACATAAAGTATATTTAAAGTACATTTATATAAAAGGTGTTAGGTCGTGTCTAGATTCAATATTTTACATGTGCATGTCCACTGGTTGTAGCACCGTTTCTTGAAAAGACTACCTTTGTTCCATTGTATTGCCCCTACTCCTTTGTCAAAAATCAGTGGACTATATCAACATGGGTCTATTTTGGGGCATTCTTTTCTGTTCCATTGATATATTTGTCTATTCTTTTGACTACAGTGTCTTGATTATTGTAGCTTAATAGTTAACCCTTGAAGTCAAGTACTGTCTGTCCTCAACTTTGTTCTCCTCCTTCAATATTGAGTTAGTTAATCTGGGTTTTTGCCTCTCTATAAACATTAGAATCACTTTGTAAATATCCTCAAAATACTTGCCGGATTTTCATTGGGATTGCATTGACTCTATAAATCAAGTTGGGAAGAATTAACATCTTGGCAATATTGAGTCTTTCCATGCACAACATGGAATATCTCTCCATTTATTTAGTTCTCCCTTGATATATTTAATCAGATTGTTGTAGTTTTTCTCATATAGACCTTACATATTTTTTCTTAGAGTTCTACCAAAGATTTTAATTTTTTAAAATTAAAAACTTTGTAGTGCTAATATAAATGGTAATATGTTTTTAATTTCAAGTTATACTTGTTTATTGCAGTATATAAGAAAAGTTATTGATTTTTGTATTAACCTTTTATCCTACAACCTTGCTATATTGCTTATCAGTTCCAGGAAATTTTTTGTCAATACTTTTAAATATTCTATGTAGACAATAACGTCATCCAACAAAGTCTTATTTCTTCCTTTCTAGTCTGTATACTATTTTTCTTATTGTATGAGATAGAACTTCCAGGATGATGTTTAAAAACAGGGGACATCCTTGCCTTGTTATTAATCCTTTTGGGAAAGCTTTGAGTTTTTCAGTATGAAGTATGACATTAGTTGTAGGTTTTTTGCAAATTTTTAAAATAAGTTGATGAAGTTCTCCTCTATTCCTAGTTTTCTGAAAGTTTTTTATCATGAATGGGTGTTGAATTTTGTCAGATACTTTTTCTGCATGTTTTGATATGATCATGTAATTTTTCTTTTCAGCCTGTTGATGTGATGTATCACATTATTTGATTTTCAAAATCTGAACTAGATTTGTGTACCTGTGATAAATCTCACTTGATTGTGGGGAATAATTCTTTTTAAATTTTTTTGGATGTGATTTGCTAATATTTTGTTGAGGATTTTTGCATCTATGTTCCTCAGAGATATTGGTCTATAGTTTTCTTTTCTTATAATGTCTTTGTTGGTATTAATATTAGGGTTATGCTGGCCTCATAGAATGAGTTAGGAAGTATTTCCTCTGCTTCTTTCCTCTGAAAGTAGTTGTAGAGAATTGGAATAATTTATTCCTTAAATATTTGGTGTATTCACAGTGAACCCATCTGGGCTTCGTGCTTTCTGTCTTGAAAGGTTATTAATTATTGAGTCAATTATTTAATAGAATAGGTATATTCAGATTGTGTATTTCTTCTCGCGTGATTTTTCTGCAGACTGTATCTCTTAAGGAATTAGTCCATTTTATCTAGGTTGTGAAATACTGATACATGTTACAACATGGATGAAAAATTGAAAGACGTGTGAAAGAAGCTAGCCACAAAAAGTTACAAATTTTATTATTTCATTTACATGAAATGTCCAGTATAGACAAATCTAAGAGAAAGAAAGATAGTGACCTTCATAGGCTGGGTGTGGAGGGAATGGGGAGTGACTGCTAATCGGTACAGGATTTCTTTTTTGGGTGATGAAAATATTCTGAAATTATGTAATGGTTACATTTGCACAATTCTATGAATATACTAAAAGCAAATAAATTTTACACTTTAAAATGGTTAATCTTATGGCCTGTGAATTATATCTCAATAAAAAATAAGCTAAAAGTAGAAAATTAAAATTCATTAATTTTTAAAATTTTGAAATTTATGGCTCATTTTACATCTCTGCATTTTAAAAGTGAAAAGATTATGTGTAAACTTACATAAAAGAATGAGATAGAGGCAGCTTTGTAAATTGAAAAAAATGAATGTTACCAATAATTCTATATTGGAAACTCATCTGTGTTTCTTACAATTTGCATGGTTCTGAGAAATTCTTTAAGCTCTCTGATTGACACTTTGGCCATCAGAGGTATGAAACAATGTTTTACTCACAGAATGGCTATAAGCTCTGAAAATTCTCAGTTATGAGAAAGCTCTTCAGAAAGCTGTTTTGTCTGACTTATTACAGTTGATATGGATTTGAAGATCCTTTCAGCACACAAACATACAGCATACACCAAAATGATTAGACCATGCTAGTTTCACCACTCAGAGCCAAACCTTAAGCATTTCAAAGGTTTCTTTTCTTTCAAAAACCTCTGTACATCTTTAAGCAGATTCACAGTAAAAGTTGAGGCCCTATCACCTGAGTTCTTAAGGTCACAAGTAACTGGAGTTGGCCATCCCATCGTCTTCTTCCCAGGCACATTTCATCATGGTCTTTTCACACCCCTCTGATACCATTAATACTAGCAGCCTAACTCTAAATGGACACCACTCCCTGTGTTAATATTTGCTTCTGTACTCCAGGAGATGCAATTTACATTCTCCTAAGAAATTCTTACCAGGTTCTTCTCTAGTTACCAAAACAGCAGAGTGGGGGCCTATAGATTTCTTAACCTAAAAAACATGTAGCCATGATGTCAGTCTCTCTGGTACACATTCTTAGCCTCTAGGAGTTGTCTCAGAGCCTCCTGATACAGTCCACTGGGAAGGAGACCGACCTCTCTCTCTCTCTTCTCCTCCCCACCACCTTGTGGTGGTTTAATCTACTTTGATAAATTGAGGTACTGTGGAAGCTAAGATGCTATTTGGTGACAATATAGCTTTCCTTCTAACTCCCATAAAGTCATGAATGAAGTATCTATTCCAAATTATCAAACTCTCTCCTTTAAACACAGATATTTAGTGTCTCTTTGCCGTTAACCATGAGCCATAATCACCAGTCAACATTCTTTACAGTAATATAAGTTCCTAATCTGGTATACCTTTTTAAATGTATATTAAGTGGCTTATTAACTTATCAGTTGATAAGTCTTTTGGATCAACCAGCATTTAGTAATGTTAGGGATTCCTACTCCAGAGAATAGTGCTACTAATAAACTTAGCTATCTGAGCAGTCAATGAGACCACTTTCCACCACAGAAGTCTGTGCTTGTGACTCACCATGCCACCGGAAAAAAAATCACATGGGGAACCGATTTATTTTGGTTACGGAAGTACTAAGGATTATTTGTCAGTTCCCTTATACAGAGACTTTGTGAGAGAAATAAAAGAACTTGACATTTATAAGAGAGGATACTTTTTAAAGTAACATTCATATTCTTAAATGTGATTGCTTTTGAAATATGTTTTTGTCCATCTAAAACTTAACTCCAAAATTAAATACAACTTAATAAAACAAATATATACACATGCCAAATATAACTAATTGTTTAAAAATAAAGCAGAACAATTCAAGACTTATTCATTGAATATAAAGCCTATGGTCACTTGGGAATCTTCCTTTCTGCTGCTGAACCTATATTGTAGCACTGCTTTTCAGCACAGATCCAGTTGCTGATAATATTTCCTTATTTTTCATTTTTTTCCTTTTTAATTTATTTTTTATTGAAGTACAGTTGATTTACAATGTCATGTTAGTTTCAGGTGTACAGCACAGTTATTGAGTTATATATATATGTATATATATAACTTTTTCAGATTCTTTTCCTTTATAGGTTAATATAAAATATTGAGTACAGTTCCCTGGGCTATACAGTAGGCCCTTGTTGGTTATCTATTTTATATATAATAGTATATATATGTTAATTGCAACCTACTAATTTATCCGTCTCCCCTTTTGCCTTTGGTAACCATAAGTATGTTTTCTATGTCTGTGAGTCTCTTTCTGTTTGGTAAATAAGTTCACTTGTATCTTTTTATCAAATTCCACATATAAGTAATATCATATGATATTTGTCTTTGTCTGGTGACCACTTAACATGATAATCTTTAGATCCATCCATGTTGCTGCAAATGAGTATTTTATTCTTTTTTATGGTTGAGTAATATTTCATCATATATATATATATATATATATATATATATATATATATATATATATCACCTTCTTTACCCACTCATCTCTCAGTGGAAATTTAGGTTTCTTCCATGTCTTGGCTATTTTAAATAGTGCTGCAATGAACACTGGGTTGCATGTATCTTTTTGAATTATGGTTTTCTCCAGATATCTGCCCAGGAGTGGGATTGCAGGATCATAGAGTAACACTATTTTAGTTTTTTAAGGACCCTCTATACTGTTCTCCACAGTGGCTGTACCAATTTACATTCCCACCAACAGTGTAGAAGTGTTCCTTTTCTTCACACCCTTGCCAGCATTTATTATTTGCAGACTTTTTGATGATGTCCATTCTGACCAGTGTGAGGTGATACCTCATTGTCGTTTTGATTTGCATTTCTCTAATAATTAGTGATGTTGAGCACTTTTTCATGTGCCTGTTGGCCATCTGTCTGTCTTCTTTGGAGAAATGTCTATTTAGATCTTCTGCCCATTTTTTGATTCGGTTGTTTGTTTTTTTGATATTGAGTTGTATGAGATGTTTGTATATTTTGGAAATTTATCCCTGTTTGCAAATATTTTCTCCCACTCTGTGGGGTGTCTTTTAATTTTTTTTATAGTTTACTTTGCTGTGAAAAAGCTTTTAAGTTTAATTAGGCTCGATTTGTTTATTTTTGTTTTCATTTCTATTACTCTAGGAGATGGATCTGAGAAGATATTGCTGCAATTTACGTCAAAGAATGTTCTGACTATGTTTTCCTCAAGGAGTTTCGTATCAATCACAGATATTAAGTTATTAGAAATATATTTATATTCCTTAATTATATATAAATTTATATTTCTCAATTATATATACATATAAAGTATATAATAAATATTATATATTTTTATATAAATTACGTGTATTTATATAATTTGTTTTTGTCCTCAGAAGATAGAAGATTGGAACACACTCTTTCAGTAACATTGAAAGTCACCTTAGGAAAGCTGAAAGGTAGAAAATAGAGTTGAAAAACACAACCTATTTCAACACTGAATTAACTACCTTGAAGGTACCTGCTGACTTTGGACCTAAGATTTGAATTCCACTTTTTTATACTTATAAGCCAATAAACCCCCCCCAAAATAAAAACAACAACAAAAAAACATGACTTTTGGTAAAATAGTTTATTTTCAATTCCTGGATAGTTTATATGCCAAATTAATCACAAAACAAAATTGTACTTTGATTTACAGAGAGAGAAAACCAGAAAACCAACTTATCTTGTAAACATTATGAAATCTCCAGAAGTTGCATGGCTCACTATTCAAATTGCTATCTATGGTAATAGACAATGGGTAGATAAATAATAGCTCTTTTAATGTTAAAAGGGCTTTTATGTTATTTAATTTATTACAAAACATTTGAGTTAATGATTTAAAATAACTAGATAATATATAGATAAATGATAGATAACAGAGGCAAATTTGAAATTTCTTTTCAAATAAATAATGAAGAATTCTTAGAACAAAGTGTATATAGAGCTCATATCATGAAATAAATGTTAATTTTAACAATTTAAATGCCATTATGAAACATCAAATGAAATTAAGTATTATGCTAAAATTATATGCAATATAAAATTATGCCACAGCATAAATTTGTAGTCATTTGTAAATATAGATTAATGTAATTATTGTACCATATGTACATATGTCTAAATTAAACCTAGAGCTAATTCTTTTTAAGAAGAACATATAGGGATTTTGCAAATTAAAAATATTAAGTAAATATCTCTACAAAAATTATTTTACTTGGGTTCAGGAACATTAAATTTAAATTATTTTGAAAAGTCCACATCTTGAAAAAGTAAATCTAAAACTGCACTACAGCTACCATTCATATAAGGTGAGCGTTCTGGCAATTCCAG
Source organism: Lagenorhynchus albirostris (assembly GCF_949774975.1). Classification (NCBI taxonomy): domain Eukaryota; kingdom Metazoa; phylum Chordata; class Mammalia; order Artiodactyla; family Delphinidae; genus Lagenorhynchus; species Lagenorhynchus albirostris. The sequence goes on along the minus strand of NC_083099.1, from coordinate 44,494,371 downwards.
GAGAATGAAATAAAGTTAGGTGAAGATTGATTATAGCATGAGCAAGAGTTAAGGTACAGGCAGGTCAAGGTGAGAATGATTGGTGATTATGCATAAGCCTAAACAGCATCTTAAGAATACTGACAAAATGTGTTAAGAAAACAAGTTTTAGCTCAAGAATGGGTAATATTTTTAGCCTTGGGAGCAAAGCTAATGTCTGAGTTGAAGAGACAGATTGTTAGTGCAGTTGTCAGCATACTCATCCATCTGGAATTGTTTTTTTCTTGTTATTTTTCAGTTTTCTTATTAAAAAAAATCTCCCTTTGTTCAACAAAATGAAAAGTAACATTCAATTAACATGAATAAGCTTCCAGATTATTTTCTGGCATTAGAATTGTGTCTGACATTTAAGCAAATCACCTGATTAATCTCTGTCTAAATTCATTAACATGTGAATCAGATTGTAAAGATTTCATATTCCTAATAACAAAATTGGTAAATTTTAATGTGCTTAAAATAAAGAGGTTTATAGTCTACAGTTCTTTATAAAACATATGAGTTAATGAGTTAAAGATAACTACATTTGTAAAAGAATAAATTAATGTGGCAGAGCTATCGTTAAGATCCAGAGTCTTAGATTTTTAAAAACAGTTATATTTTAAGCCCAAATATAAATAGTTGGTGAAAAGTTGTTTGATTTTTCAATATATTGTGCCATATCATTATATAATGATATGTAATTCAACTCTGTATTTACACACCCATACATACACACAAGATTTAAATGCATAAATCTCTCCATAATGAAAGTGGAAATTCTTACTCTTCTATGATGTTTATCAACTGAAAGAACGTTAATTGAAATGCACACAGATTTTGAGTCATTCTTATTTGAGATCAACCCTAAAAGGGGGTTGGAAGTTATGAAAAGGAATGTGAAGTAGAAAACTGAGCCAGACAAGAAATTTTTATAGGTTAGCTTTTGAGCAATGAAGGAAAATTGATGTATAACAAACCAAAGCCTTAAAACTCCCTACTGTTAGGGTCTGAAAGCCAGGTGGAAGAACCCAATGAGACTTTCTGCTAAGAGTTAGTTTCTAATATGGGTGGGATTAATGTCATTTGATTCAGTGCATTGGTGGGGAGAGTGAGAAGTATGTATCCAGCAATGTACAAGGACTGAACCTTAAAGTATAACCTTTAAAAAAAGTTTTTTGAAAGCTCTATGAATCCCAAGATGGAATGCAGAATGTGAAAAAAGAATTGAACTATTGTAAATGTATGAAAAAATTTTCACTGAAGAGGGCAGGGAAACAAGATGCTGACCTAAGTAACTCAGTAAATGAATGAAGCCTGTAAGACTAAAGGCAAAAGAAACTATTCTGTATTGTAGTTGATGATGTTGTTTTCCACAGTAGTACAACTTAAATATTCTTAAATCACTATACATTCTACTGGAATTGAACAGTAATGTAAATAGATGGAAGATGGTGGGAGCCAGTTTTCTCATTATGAAAGTGGGAAGTTATAGAGCAGTAAGGGGAAGGGACTAGAATGATCCATGTGATTATAGATTAGAGCTGGAGATATCAGAATGTTTACTATAATATAGATAGAGCTGGTAACATATAGGGATATTTATAAATATGTGTATATACATGGGTTAGTATACACACATGTATTTTACTTTGTCACCTCAGAGAGCCCAGAAACATAGTATCAAAGAGCCACACATAGCACCCAGACTTTCCCACTTTTCCAATAAAAGGAATCAGGGCTCTTTGGTAAAATGACTGATTCCATGTTTGGGCATGAGATATACACAATAAGCCTGGAGCATCTTGCAGTGCAGGAAAGTAAATTCATTAAACAACAACAACAAAACAAAACAACAAACCAAAAAAACCCCTAAAACCAAAAATAAAAAATGAAAATGTCACGCTGATAGAGATATATGAAAAGAACACGAGTCAACTGAAAAATTCCCAATGTGAGCAACAAAATAAATAAAGTACTGTTGGAGTATAATACAAAATCCAAAATAAATTTCCATTAGCCCATATGAATATGAATAAATATTTGATTAAATGAAGTAATTGGAGAAATTAGAAAAAAAATAACCATGCAGAAGAATTACAAACAACTTCTGTAGATTCTCTACTCTCAAAGAGGTGGCGTATAACTTCCCACCCTTTAAGTGTGGGCTGCACATGGTGACATCCTTCCAAAGAGTTCAGTATGGACAGATTGAAAAAAATGAGTAACTTTACACTACTGAAACTGAAAAATGCCACCTCAGACAGGTGATCAAGGTTAACATCAGCAGTAATAGGTCATTTTGATAATATATATCCTGAATATGACATGATGAGGGATGCAGTTAATCTCTGTGGTCTTTCTGCCAAAAACACATAAACTCAGTCTAATCATTAGAAAAGCATCAGACAAATCTCACTTGAGGGACATTCTACAAAATACTTGAGCATTACACCTCGAAATTGCCAAGGTCATCAATAAAAAGGAATTTCTGAGAAATTGCCAAAGCCAGAAAAAGCCTAAGGAGACATGCTGACTAAATGTAATGTGGTGTCCTGAATGAGATGCTAAAAAAAAAAATACTAAGGAAATTTTAATAAAGTATGGATTTTGATTAAGCATAATGTATCAATATTGGCTCATTCATGGTGAGAAATATACCTTACTAATGTATGATGTTAAAAGCATAGGAAAACTGGGTCTGGGATATGAGGTAACTGTACTAACTTCACAATTTTCCTGTAAACCTAAAACTATTCTAAAAGAAAAAATTAAGTATATTAGAGAAAGGTGGAGATAGAAAACAATGGTACTGATTTTTCTCAACAACATAAATATTATATCTGAGAACCATTTATTGGGCAAAGCAATTGTAGCTAACTACCTTCTTACCTTTCGTACCACTTCAATATTGTGCATGAACACACACACACACACACACACACATCAGTTTCTGTTGTAAGGAACATTGTAACTCTAAAATATTCATGACACCAGTCACTTACAATTGAATTAAAACTCGTCTTTCCAACACCAAAAACAAAACTACAGAAGGCAAAAAAAGTACTTTATAGGCAAGGTGATATCCTTTTGGATAAGTCTCTGTACTAATTTTTAAACTACATCTGTAAGATTTTCCCACTAGAATGATGACTATTTTGAGACTGATTCTAGGAAGAGATAAAGGAGCATTCTGGTATTATATTCTGTGAAGTGACACAATGATGACATGTTCTAAAACAAAGAAGTAAAAGCTGAGTTTAGGTAAAGGTGAGGGCTTGGCGGGGTAGGTCTTGCATAGGAAGGGATGAGAGCCATATGGGATTGCAGTAGATCCTAAATCAAGTAGGAGCTAGATTTATATATGGAACAATATGACAGTCATGGAAATTTCTTGTTATTGATATCAAACAGTCTTCCACTTATAATGGTCACATGGAAATTTCTTGTTATTGGTATCAAACAGTCTTCTGCTTATAATGGTCAAATGGATATGGAGAGTATTTTCCAAGATTCTAGCAAAGAAGCATAGCAAGTACTTATTTGTGTTTGTAGAAGAAGAGAGGTTCTTGTGTCCAGTGATGTTCTTTCCATCTGTCTGATTAGCTAATTCAACACCCATGAACAATGTAGAGACTACCTCATGCAGATCTAATCTCACAATATATCTGTAAAGCTTGTGGAACCTATTTACCAGCAACTCATATTTTTTGTTGCCAAAAAAATTCTTCCCAAAGATGACCAGGTAGACCATAGAGTAGAATACCGGTTAGTATATTCTAACTAGGTAAATGATTATTTCTTTCCCTCAAGAAAAAAATTCCTCTTAATCTTCCTATCAATGTAGATTTCTTTTCCCTAACCTTGATTTATCTGGTTTAGAGTATAATTTATATTTTAAAACTGTTATAACCCAATGGTAATATAGGGCTAGCTAACGTCAAACAACCATAAATGGAAGTTTTTTCTCTGTGTTTTAAGGTTTTCAACTACTGAATCTTATTTTTATTTATGCTAAACAAATTTAAGACCTCACATTAATGCCTAGTCACTGTGCTTAGGACTAATTTTGACAGAGGGCCTTTTTTTATTTCAGTAATTAAAGTCATTTAAAAGTTTTAATTAGAAAGTACACTTTATGGTCAGTAACAGAGGAAGGAAAATGTCACTTCCAGAGAGATTCTTTTCTACAGTGTTCCTACTGTGTCAGAAAATTACAGTATGCCCATTTTAAATTTGGCTCAGTAACAATGGGTTTCCACCTACACCTATAATGTTTTATCTATTTTTTTAAATGCTTGATGCTTCAGTGGAAATATGTGATATACTGCTGTGATAGCGTTTTGCTACAAAATAGTATTAAATTGGTATAGAGAAGCTCAGGAAATGTTAGAACAGGAGGAGGCCAGGAAATTGTCTATAGTTCTATTGTAGTTAAGGTAGAGTTGGAATTGTGTGGTGTCAGAGTTTGTCTTTTAACTGCAGAGTTGCCTAATTACTTTTTGAGATCTGTTTACTCTTGTCTTTCTTACTGTCTGGGTAATTTAGTTTTCTATTAACTGCTTGGAGAAGCACACTGGATTTTTTTTCAAATCTGTCTTTTCTTGAATTTCAGATTCCTAATTCTTCTTTGCAGCATCTTAAAAATAATGCCTAGTAATTTTATATATTGAAAAACAGAGAGTGACGGAGACGGAGAGAGAAAACCAAGAAACATATGAAAAATGTTCTTACCTCTTTGAGGAGTCAAAAATTGCAAAACTGAGATAGTATTCTCAATAGTATTCTTAAACCCCCAAAACACTGAGTGTTAAGGAGGTTTCAAATGTTGAGCATTCTTAAATATGTCACATAAGAATGCATTTGTTATACACTTTGTGCGGGCCTTTGGACAAAAATGTAAACTTTTTAAATTGTGCAAACTTTCGAACCAGCACATTCTCTTCTATTAATCTATTCCTAGCAAAGATCAAGAGATTCATTCAAAATTTTAACTGAACAGCTAAATATAAGAAATATCTTAATGTTTAAAATATTAGCTAATAGGATGGGATGAAAATATTAAAATGACATAGAAAACAGTCAATGATATGAAAATATATTACCTATAGTTTAAGAGAAGTGTGTTCTGTTAAACAGTATATAGTATCGTGTTCCCCTTTTCAATTCAAAGAAGTTTGTGTGTGTGTTGTGTGTGTGTGTGTGTGCGTGTGTGTGTTTCCTGTTTAGAATGTTCCCACCCTGGCCTCAGCCATCATCAACCCTCAATCTCCTAAGTCCTCCCTTCTTGCAAAAACTCCTCTTCAATCTATTTACAACACAGCTCTCAAGAGGAATCCATTCAAAAATGAGCCCAGATCATTTCATCCCTTTTTTCTTTTCTTTTTTTTTTTTTTTTTTTTTGGTATGCGGGCCTCTCACTGTTGTGGCCTCTCTCATTGCGGAGCACAGGCTCTGGACGCGCAGGCTCAGCGGCCATGGCTCACGGGCCCAGCAGCTCCGCGGCATGTGGGATCTTCCCGGACCGGGGCACGAACCCGTGGCCCCCTGCATCGGCAGGCGGACTCTCGACCACTGCGCCACCAGGGAAACCCGGAGAGAAAGACTAGAATGTTGAAAGATTTTGATTGATAAGCCAAATTTTGGATATTTAATTGTTATGTAAAATTGCATCTGGATTTTCATTTTTAAATATACTTTTATGGTTAAAAATAACATTATTTTTTAGATCCTATGTGCAATATTAACTGTGCTAATGCCAGTGTTAAATATCCTTATATGATGCTGGAGAATCATAGTAGAGTAAACTGATTTCCTTAATGTTATTGGTTGAATGTAAAATGAGCAAATATTTCAAATTCTCCAATTAATGTATCAGTATGAACAACACCACACGCATATCTACTATGCCTTTTGGCAGAAGCTGAATTGTGTGCCCCCAAAATTCATGTGTTGACGTCTTAACCTCCAGTACTTCCGAATATGACTCTGAAGATAGGGACTTTCAAAAGGTAATTACTCTAGAATGAAGCTGTTAGGGAGGGCCCTAATCTAATCTGACCAGTATTTTTATGAGGAGGGGATTAGGACATACAGAGTGAAACACCAGGGGCATCTGTACACAGAAGGATGAGATAGCAAGAGGGCAGCCATCTGCAAGTCCAAAGAGAGGCCTCAGAGAAAACCAATGCTGCCATTACCTCAATCTTAAACTTCTAGCCTCCAGAATTGTGAGAAAATAAATTTCTATTGTTTAAGACCCCAGTCTGTGATATGTTGTTATGGCAGCCTTACCAAACTAATACATCTCCTTATATAACTACTTTAAGTGAATATTAGGTTTTCTAGCAAGAAGCATTTGTTATTTTTTAAATAACAGAAATATCAAAATAGCTATAAATTAGGATGTATTGAAGATGGAGGTTTGAAGACACTGAAAGAGATAATACATCTGGAAATAATATAATGGTTTATGGTCTTTTAAGCGTCCTCTGTTATACAGAATACAGGTCTTCTGCATGTCGTCTCTAGGTTTGTCCATTTAATTTAATAAACATTGTCATTTAGTTTTTAGAAGCCTGCAAAGTGAGTACAACATTTGTTTTATCCATTCAGCTGCTCTAATGTGGCTTTTAGAAAAGCAATGAAGGGCTTTATTAGATGGATCAATGAAAGTTGAACAAAAGCATCTACTAGGAAAGTTAACACTAATATTTGGCAAAAATGGAAAAAATCTTTAAAAATTAAGCTGTACATTGCATATTGTTTCCTAACATTGGGTCACAAAATGTTTTAAATAAAAACTATTTCTTCTGTGATTTTTGGCCACTTTTTAAATAGGTTGTATATTTCTTACTATTAAGTTTAAAATATATTCTAGATACAAATCCTTTGCCAGATATATGATTTGTAAATATGTCCTAGTCTGTAGCTTATCTTTTTTATTATTTTAACAAAGTGTTTTACATACTAAATTTTAAAAATTTTTATGAAGTCCCATTTATTATTTTTTTACTTTTATAGATTGGGCTGTCAGTATCACGTCCAAGAACTCCTTGCCTAACCTCCAAGCTCAACGGCATTATACATGAAAGAAGCCAGTTTCAAAAGTTTGCCTACTGTATGATTCCATTTGTATGATATTCTTAAGACAGAACTACAGTGATAGAGAAAAGATTAGTGGTTGCAGAGATGGGTAATGGGGTAACAATGAAAGAGTAGCATGAGGACTTTTATGGGGTGATGGAACTGTTCTGTATTCTGATTGTGATGGCAATTAAACAAATTTGTACATGGTTAAGGCTCATGCAACTGCATGATTCTCCCCGAAATGTCAGTTTTACTGTATCTTAAATGAAAAAACAAAAATAAATGAATAAAAATAAAAAATTTACCACAGTATATTTCATGGTAGATATTCCTTAAAAATATATGAACAACTAGAAAGAAGGCACAGTAATGATAAATTAAAATTAAATTGATTAGGTCACAGACTCACACAAAGGCACCAGTTAAGACAGTTTTCATTCTCAGAGCTCAATTGGGTGTCATATATTATAAGTTCAGTCATAAGTTTATGAAATTTATGTATATAATATAAATATTAAACACTTTGTTATTGCCTCACACAGTGTAGCTAATAGAAATATTCATAAGGCAGGAGGTAGTACTGGCATCAGAGTTTCTTAATTATTTTCCTTAAGAAACAACAATAAGAACAAATGTACAAGACTATGAGTAGAAAAAAAAGAATCCTAAAAATGTGAGCTGGGACATAATCATCCCATATGACAGTAATTAAGCGGTCAGGACTTATTCTCTTCACTTATTTCATAATTGGCTAGAAATCAAACTTATTGCTAAGTACGACCTAAGAGAACCTTGCTTTATAAAGTGGGTATATAGCGTATATTGTAGCTGGTTCCTGTGGATTCAGCAACTCACAGATTCTTGGGAAAGAGCATCATACAGTCAACCTTTATTTGTTTGTTTCTCTATTTATTTATTCAACACAGATTTAATCAACCATTAACCTGGATTAGACATAAAATTATTTTTCCTTACTGCCATTTGAGATCTTTGCTTTTTCTCTTTACCTGTGTTTTGGTTTTAACAAGTAATTGAGTCAGTGAATCTCTGCTAACAACCCCTAAATGTTAATGAACTTATTTGTTAAAGGAGTACATGAACACCTATCCTTCAATTTTTTTTCCCCAACTGCTGCCAGGTGGTTGCTATCAATAAGGAGATATTTTTACTAAAGACTCAACTAAATTTTTAAGGTTAAAAAAGGCTACATTCTTAACTACAACAAAAGAAAATAGACAGAAAAGCTTTCAAGGATAAAATAACAGAAGGAGGAAAGTTGTGTTGGAAGAATGATTTAAAAACGTGAATTATTTTGAATTAATTAGGGAAGAGCAATGATACAAAAATAGGCTGCTAACTAATAAGGAGGGGCTTGAAATTAATGGGTCCAAAATGGATGAGTTAATGAAACTAGTCATACAACTCATTTTTTAATAAGAAAAATGAGAAAAAATTTACAAAGTAATGACAGCTTTGCAAAAATTGCTATTGACAAAACAGAGGAAGGGGAGTAGAATACTTGAGTATGGGAACATAACCAAATCAGCAAATTTGGATGGTCTGTTTCCAAGGGCACAGAGCAAGTCAGTTGCATAATGCTACATTTCTTTCTACCAGTCACAGAATAAACAATAATAAAGATGTAAAACTCACATCAGAACATGGTTATATCTATTATAGATATGTCTTTGAAGCATATTCTCTCAATTATTTTAGATTCTATTTTTGTTACAGTATGTCTTTTTTTTTTAACATCTTTACCAGAGTATAATTACTTTACAATGGTGTGTTAGTTTCTGCTGTATAACAAAGTGAATTAGCTATATGTATACATATATCCCCATTACTCCTCCCTCTTGCATCTCCTGTCCCCCATCATTATCCCACCCCTCTAGGTGGTCACAAAGCACTGAGCTGATCTCCCTGTTCCATGCAGCTGCTTCCCACTAGCAATCTATTTTATATTTGGTAGTGTATATATGTCAATACCACTCTCTCACTTCGTCCCAGCTTACCCTTCCCATTCCCCATGTCCTCAAGTTCATCCTCTATGTCTGCATCTTATTCCTGCATCTTATTCCTGCATCTTATTCCTGTCCTGGCCCTTGGTTCATCAGAACCTTTTTTTTTTTTTGGAGTCAATATATATGTGTTACCACACAGTATTTGTTTTTCTCTTTCTAGGTCCGTCCACCTCACTACAAATAACTCAATTTCGTTTCTTTTTATGGCTGAGTAATATTCCATTGTATATATGTGCCACATCTTCTTTATCCATTTATCTGTCGATGGACACTTAGTTTGCATCCATGTCCTGGCTATTGTAAATAGCGCTGCAATGAACATTGTGGTATATGACATTTTTTGAATTATGGTTTTCTCAGGGTATATGCCCAGTAGTGAGATTGCTGGGTCCTATGGTAGTTCTACTTTTAGCTTTTTAAGGAATCTCCATACTGTTCTCCATAGTGGCTGTATCAATCTACATTGCCACCAACAGTGCAAGAGGGTTCCCTTTTCTCCACACCCTCTCCAGCATTTATTGTTTGTAGATTTTTTAATGATGGCCATTCTGACTGGTGTGAAGTGATACTTCGTAGTTTTGATTTCCATTTCTCTAATGATTACTGATTTTGAGCACCCTTTCATGTGTTTGTTGGCAATCCATATATCTTCTTGGGAGAAATGTCTAATAGGGCTTCTGCCATTTTTGGATTGAGTTGTTTGTTTTTTGATATTGAGCTGCATGAGCTGCTTATATATTTTGGAGATTAATCCTTTGTCCATTGCTTTGCTTACAAATATTTTCTCCCATCCTGAGGGTTGTCTTTTTGTCTTGTTTATGGTTTCCTTTGCTGTGCAACAGCTTTTAAGTTTCATTAGGTCCCATTTGTTTATTATTGTTTTTATTCCCATTTCTCTAGGAGGTGGGTCAAAAAGGATCTTGCTGTGATTTATGTCACAGAGTGTTTTGCCTATGTTTTCCTCTAAGCATTTTATGGTGTCTGGCCTTACATTTAGGTCTTTAATCCATTTTGAGTGTACTTTTGTGTATGGTGTTAGGGAGTGTTCTAATTTCATTCTTTTATATGTAGCTGTCCAGTTTTCCCAGCACCACTTATTGAAGAGGCTGTCTTTTCTCCATTGTATATTCTTGCCTCCTTTATCAAAGATAAGGTGACCATATGTGCATGGGCTTATCTCTGGGCTTTCTATCTTGTTCCATTGATCTATATTTCTGTTTTTTTTGCCAGTACCATACTCTCTTGATTAATGTAGCTTTATAGTATAGTCTGAAGTCCAGGAGCCTGAATCCTGCAGCTTTGTTTTTTTCTCAAGATTGATTTGGCTATTCGGGGTCATTTGTGTTACCATACAAATGGTGAAATTTTTTGTTCTAGTTCTGTGAAAAATGCCATTGGCAGTTTGATAGGGATTGCATTGAATATGTAGATTGCTTTGGGCAGTATAGTCATTTTCACAGTGTTGATTCTTCCAATCCAAGAACATGGTATATCTCTCCATCTGTCTGTATCATCTTTAATTTATTTAATCAGTGTCTTATAATTTTGTGCACACAGGTCTTTTGTCTCCTTAGGTAGGGTTTTTCCTAGGTATTTTATTTTTTTGTTGCTATGGTAAATGGGAGTATTTCCTTAATTTCTCTTTCAGATGTTTCATCATTAGCGTGTAGGAATGCAAGATATTTCTGTGCATTAATTTTGTATCCTGCTACTTTACCAAATTCATTGATTAGCTCTAGTAGTTTTCTGGTAGCAGTTTTAGGATTCTCTATGTTATAGTATCATGTCATCTGCAAACAGTGACAGCTTTATTTCTTCTTTTCTGATTTGGATTCCTTTTATTTCTTTTTTTTTCTCTGATTGCTGTGGCTAAAACTTCCAAACCTATGTTAAATAATAGTGGTGAGAGTGGGCAACCTTGTCTAGTTCCTGATCTTAGTGGAAGTGGTTTCAATTTTTCACCATTGAGAACAATGTTGGTTGTGGGTTGGTCATATATGGCCTTTATTATGTTGCAGTAAGTTCCCTCTATGCCTACTTTCTGGAGGATTTTTATCATAAATTGGTGTGAATTTTGTTGAAAGCTTTTTCTGCATCTATTGAGGTGATCATATGGTTTTTCTCCTTCCGTTTGTTAATATGGTGTATCACATTGATTGATTTTCCTATATGGCAGAATCCTTGCATTCTTGGGATAAAACCCACTTGATCATGGTGTATGATCTTTTTAATGTTCTGTTGGATTCTTTTTGCTAGTATTTTGTTGAAGGTTTTTTGCATCTATGTTCATCAGTGATATTGGCCTGTTGTTTTCTTTTTTTCTGACATCTTTGTCTGGTTTGGTTATCAGGGTGATGGTGGCCTTGTAGAATGAGTTTGGGAGTATTCCTTCCTTTGCTATATTTTGGAAGAGTTTGAGAACTATAGGTGTTAACTATTCTCTAAATGTTTGATAAAATTCGCCTGTTAATCCATCTGGTCCTGGGCTTTTATTTGTTGGAAGATTTTTAATTACAGTTTCAATTTCAGTGCTTATGATTGTTCTGTTTCTATTTACTATTTCTTCCTGGTTCAGTCTCAGAAGGTTGTGCTTTCCTAAGAATTTGTCCATTTCTTCCATGTTGTCCATTTTATTGGCATATAGTAATTGGCTTTAGCAATCTCTCATGATCCCTTGTATTTCTGCAGTGTCAGTTGTTACTTCTTTTTCATTTCTAATTCTATTGAGTCTTATCCCTTTTTTTCTTGATGGGTCTGGCTAATGTTTTATCCATTTTGTTTATCTTCTCAAAGAACCAGCTTTAATTTTATTGATCTTTGCTATTGTTTCCTTCATTTATTTCTGATCTGATCTTTATGATTTTTTTCCCTTTGGCTAACTTTGGGGTTTTTTTGTTCTTCTTCTTCTAATTGCTTTAAGTGTAAGGTTACGTTGTTTTTGGAGATTTTTCTTGTTTCTTGAGGTAGGATTGTATTGCTATAAACTTTCCATTAGAACTGCTTTTGCTGCATCCCATAGGTTTTGGGTTATGGTGTTTTCATTGTCATTTGTTTCTAGGTATTTTTTATTTCCTCTTTGATTTCTTCAGTGATCTCTTGGTTATTTAGTAGTATATTTTTTAACCTCCATGTGTTTGTATTTTTACAGTTTTTTTCCCTGTAATTGATATCTAGTCTCATAGTGTTGTGGTCAGAAAAGATACTTGATAAGATTTCAATTTTCTTAAATTTACCACAGCTTGATTTGTGACCCAAGATATGATGTATCTTGGAGAATATGCCATGAGCACTCGAGAAGAACGTGTATTCTGTTGTTTTTGGATGGAATGTCCTATAAATATCAATTAAGTCCCTCATGTTTAATGTATGATTTAAAGCTTGTATTTCCTTATTTATTTTCATTTTGGATGATCTTTCCATTGGTGAGTGGGGAGTTAAAGTTCCCTGCTATTATTGTGTTGCTGTCAATTTCCCCTTTTATGGCTGTTAGCATTTATCTTATGTATTGAGGTGCTCCTATGTTGGGTACATAAATATTTACAATTTTTATATCTTCTTCTTGGGTTGATTCCTTGATCATTATGTAGTGTCCATCTTTCTCTCTTGTAGTAGTTTTTATTTTAAAGTCTACTGTGTCGGATATAAGCATTGTTACACCAGCTTTCTTTTGATTTCATTTTGCATGGAATATCTTTTTCCATGCCCTCACTTTCAGACTGTATTTGTCCCTAGATCTGAAGTGGGTCTCTTGTAGACAGCATATATACAGGTCTTGTTTTTGTATCCATTCAGCCAGTCTATATCTTTTGGTTGGTGCATTTAATCCATTTATATTTAAGGTAATTATTGATATGTATGTTCCTATTACCATTTTCTTAATTGTTTTGGGTTTGGTATTGTAGGTCTTTTCCTTCTCTTGTGTTTCCTGTCAAGAGAAGTTCCTTTAGCATTTGTTGTAAAGCTGGTTTGGTGGTGCAGAATTCTCTTACCTTTTGCTTGTCTGTAAAGGTTTTAATTTCTCCATCAAATATGAATGAGATCCTTGCTGGGTAGAGTAATCTTGGTTGTAGGTTTTTCCCTTTCATCACTTTAAATATGTCCTGCCACCCCCTCTGGCTTGCAGAATTTCTGCTGAGAAATCAGCTATTAATCTTATGGGTATTCCCTTATATGATATTTGTTGCTTTTCCCTTGCTGCTTTTAATATTTTTTCCTTGTATTTAATTTTTGATAGTTTGATTAATAAGTTTCTTTGTGTGTTTCTCCTTGGATTTATCCTGTATGGGACTCTTTGTGCTTCCTGGACTTGACTGAGTCTTTCCTTTCCTGTATTAGTGAAGTTTTCAACTATAGTCTCTTGAAATATTTTCTCAGTCCCTTTTTCTCTTCTTCTTCTGGGACCCCTATAATTTGAACATTGGTGCGTTTACTGTTGTCCCAGAGGTCTCTGAGACTGTCCTCAATTCTTTTCATTCTTTTTTCTTTATTCTGCTCTGCTGTAGTTATTTCAACTAATTTGTCTTCCAGGTCACTTATTCGTTCTTCTGCCTCAATTATTCTGCTATTGATTCCTTCTAGAGAATTTTAAATTTCATTTATTGTGTTGTTCATTGTTGCTTGTTTCCTCTTTAGTTCTTTTAGGTCCTTGTTAAACGTTTCTTGTATTTTCCCCATTTTGTTTCCAAGTTTGGATATTTTTACTGTCATTACTCTGAATTCTTTTTCGTGTAGACTTTTCATTTGTTTTGTCTTGTGGGTTTCTACCTTGCTCATCATCTGTTGTGTATTCCTCTGTCTTTTCATTTGCTTAACTTACTGTGTTTGGGGTCTCTTTTTCACAGGCTGCAGGTTCGTAGTTTCCATTATTTTTGCTGTCTGCCCCAGTGGGTTAGGTTGGTTCAGTGGGTTGTGTCAGCTTCCTGTTGGAGGAGACTGGTGCCTGTGTTCTGGTGGGTGAGGCTGGATCTTGTCTTTCTGTTGGGCAGGACCATGTCTGGTGGTGTGTTTTGGGGTGTCTGTGACATTATTCTGATTTTAGGCAGCCTCTCTGCTAATGGGTGGGGTTGTGTTCCTGTCTTGCTAGTTGTTTGGCATGGGGTGTCCAGCACTGTAGCTTGCTGGTCGTTGAGTGGAGCTGGGTCTTAGCGTTGAGATGGAGATCCCTAGGAGAGCTATCGCTGATTGATATTACGTAGGGCCGGGAGGTCTCTGGTGGACCAATGTCCTGAACTCGGCTCTCCCACCAAGAGGCTCAGGCCTGACACCAGGCTGGAGCACCAAAACCCTGTCAGCCACAAGGTTCAGAAAAAAAGGGAGAAAAAAAAGAGGAATAAAAAAATATAAAATAAAATTATTAAAATTAAAATTTTTTAAAATTATTAAAAATAAAAAATTAAAAAGTAGTTTTCAAAAAAGAAAGAAGGAAAGAAAGAAGAGAGCAACCAAACCAATAAACAAATCCACCAGTGATAACAAGTGCTAAAAACTATACAAAGAAAAAACAAAACAGGGACAGACAGATCCCTAGGATAAATGGTAAAATCAAAGTTATACAAAGTCCCACAAAGAAGCATACACAGACACACTCACAAAAAGAGAAAAAGGAAAATTATATATATATAAAGGAAGAGCGGAACCAAATCAATAAACAAATCTACCAGCAATGATAAACTCTAAATACCAAACTAAGATAAAGATAATCCAGAAACAAATTCGATGCAGAAAGCAAACCCCAAGTCTACAGTTGCTCCCAAACTCCACCACCTCAATTTGGGGATGATTCTTTGTCTATTCAGGTATTCCACAGATGCAGGGTACATCAAGTTGATTGTGGAGATTTAATCTGCTGCTCCTGAGGCTGCTGGGAGAAACTTCCCTTTCTCTTCCTTGTTTGCACAGCTCCCGGCGTTCAGCTTTGGATTTGGCCCCGCCTCTGCATGTAGGTCACCTGAGGGTATCTGTTCTTCCCCCAGACAGGAGGGGGTTAAAGGAGCAACTGATTCAGGGCTCTGGCTCACTCAGGCTGGGGGGAGGGAAGGGTAAAGAACGCGGAGCGAGTCTGCAGTGGCAGAGACCAGTGTGACCTTGCACCTGCCTGAGGCGTGCCGTGCGTTCTCCTGGGGAAGTTGTCCCTGGATCTCGGGACCCTGGCAGTGGTGGGCTGCACAGACTCCTGGGAGGGGAGGTGTGGATAGTGACCTGTGCTTGCACACAAGCTTCTTGGTGCCTGCAGCAGCAGCCTTAGCATTTCATGCCCATCTCTCGTGTCTGCGCTGATAGTCGTGGTTTGCACCCATCTCTGGAGCTCATTTAGGCAGTGCTCTGAATCCCCTCTCCTCGTGCACCCTGAAACAATTGTCTCTTACCTCTTCGGCAGGTCCAGACTTTTTCCTGGACTCCCTCCCGGCTAGCTGTGGCGCGCCAGCCCCTTCAGGCTGTGTTCACGCAGCCAACCCCAGTCCTCTCCCTGGGATCCAAACTCTGAAGCCCGAACCTCAGCTCCCAGCCCCCACCCGCCCCGGCGGGTAAGCAGACAAGTCTCTCAGGCTGGTGAGTGCTGGTCGGCACCGATCCTCTGTGCAGAAATCTCTCCGCTTTGCCCCCTGCACCCCTATTGCTGGGCTCTCCTGCTTGGCTCCAAAGCTTCCCCCCCCCGCACCCTCCATTTCTGCCAGTGAAGGGGCTTCCTATTGTGTGGAAACCTTTCCTCCTTCACAGCTCCCTCCCACTGGTGCAGGTCCCATCTCTATTCTTTTGTCTGTTTTTTCTTTTGCCCTACCCAGGTACATGGGGAGTTTCTTGCTTTTTGGGAATTCTGAGGTCTGCCAGCGTTCAGTAGGTGTTCTGTAGGAGTTGTTCCACATGCAGATGCATTGTTGATGTATTTGTGGGGAGGAAGGTGATCTCCACATCCTCCTCTGCCATCTTGAAAGTCCTCAGATACAGTATGTCTTTTAATGTAATAAGATTTTTTCCAGACCCCAACGTAAGAAATTGGTCACTTTTGTATTTTCCAGTTTTGTCAAAACTGCAGTACTTAAAATAAGTGGGGAAATACTTTTGATTTAAAAGGATTGGGTGCTAAAGAGAAAAAGACAAAAGATCAAGGTTGAAGGGATTGGGTGTTTTTTTGTTTGTTTTCCCCTCTACTGGAATAGCAAGGAACTATTTTCCAGAAGATGATACTTAGACTGAAACTTAAAAATGAGTAGGATCCAACGATATGAAGTGTTGAAGTAAGATCATCCTAGAAGAAAACAGTATACCTAAACCCTAGGTGTGAAAATCTTTTATATTTAAAAAAAGAAAGTCTTTTTGGCTTGATTTTAGTGCCTGTGAGTGATAGTAATAGAAAATGAGCTATATAATTAGGGTTAGATCATGGATGGTCATCATAAGAAGTTTGAATAGAAAAATGTGAAGATAAATGTATAATTTAAATACATAATCATTCTTAAATAAAACCATTTCAGATTATGTTTCCATTAAAAGAAACCCAATGACTGAAGAAGTTATATTAACATGACAGAATGTGTTTTATAAATGGGACAAAATGGTGGAAATAGATTAATTGATAAAATAAAGCCCAAGGAAGCAATATATATGAATAAATTAAATCCCTAAAGAGTAACATAAACAGACCTGCAATTAGAATTTAGATGAGTTTTTCTACAATAATTTTCCCTCCAAATTTTAATGCACAATCCTCTTTTTATATATTCCACAACTATCAATGATAATAGAAGTGCTTTTTTCTATGTTGTATGGAACTTAATGTTTGTTTGTTTTTAAGATGGAATGGTTTTTAAATTTTGTTGTCGTAGTGAATATTTTGAAGAACTATAAACATCAAGTTGAATGCTAGCCAGCAATCAGCACTAGTAGATCTTATTTCACTCTGCATTAAAAATATAAATATTTCAGTAGTTCTTATTTGGAGATAATGTTTATTATTCCACTATTTACTTTTAATGTCAAGCAGGTTAGGTCAGATGTGGTCTAAAAAAAGTTCAAACTTTGCTCCAAAGAATATTATGTACAGAAATGTTAATTCTGTAACTTTCACAGAGACCCAATACATATAACCCATTCGTGGTTGTGAAAAACTGTATACATTTTTTTAATTATGCAGACTATTTTCATATTGGTCCTTTTACTCCTCTTCTTCTGTCTCATTCATATAACAAACATCATTAACAGTATTTAGGGAATGGAAGACATAATGACAAAAGACCTAAACAAGGAGTCAGCAGTCTGAATTCTTATACTAATGCATATTTCTCTAATAGTTGAGCATGAGAAAGTCATTGAGAATCAGAAACTTCAGGGGTGAAACAAAAATTATCATGGTCAAGAGAAACAGCAGGAACCTTGTAATCAGAGAGACCTTTTTGTTTGTTTCTAAAGTATTAACTTTGCACCTTAACAGCTGTAAGACCTTGGATGGTTATTTTGATCTCGGGTGGCCTCAGCCTGCAGTGGCTTAAAGCAGGGTTTCAGTTCCCGGCCAGTGACCGAAGTCGGGTCTTGGCGGTGAGAGCACCAAATCCTAGCCACTAGACCAGTGGTCAGTGACAAGGCTCTGGCCCTATGTGTTTGCAGAAAAAGAATTCCCAAAATGACGGAAAGTAGTGAAACAAGTAAAGTATTTATTAAGAGAAAAAAAAGAATACGTGTGGATAGACACACGGGTGGGCTCAGAGAGAGAATCGCGCCCTAATGGCAGTTTGAATCACTTTTATGGGACATTTCTTCCACGTTTCCTTTGGCCAATCATTTTGATTTGCCTTGTTCAAGTCTGTATTTGGTATATCTCAGGATCCTCCCCTGTGTGTGCACGCATCTCTTAGCCAAAATGGATTCTACCTAAGAGGCCTATGGGTAAGTGAGCATTAGTTGACATCCCTTCCCTTTTGACAGCCAAGGAACCTTTCTGCGCATGTGTAGTTGGGGAGGTCTCCTGACTTCGAGAATGAGGAATATGTGGTTTCTTATCTTCTATCTGGGCAGGGTCCAGCCTCCTCTCTCGATTGTCCTGTTATTCCTGTCTCGGAGTATCAGTCCACAAGGAACAAACTCAAACCGTTTGCCCAGAGGGCCCATCTGTCTCCTGCCTCAATTTTACCTCCATAAACTATGTTTTCTTCACCAGGAGAACAATGATAAGAATGTATTCTATACATATTTGATATAATGTGTGATAAAGTGCAATGTAACCTTAAAATAAACATGTTCAAATAGTTTATCCTTCCTTGGACCGTGAAGATTCCTTTAAATGACAGGCCAGAAATAATAACATTAAAACCCACAGCAAATGCCTCAATACAAAAACCAAAAGCCGAAAACAAAAAAACCAGCTATTAGATTTCCACAAATACACTCCAATAAACTGCTTATTTTCCATTTTTTACTTCTATGCCAGTTATCAATTGCCTCTCAGCTCCAAATCCACCCTTCTTTTCTCTGCTTGGTGATACTGGAGCTGAACCCTTTAAATGTTTCCTTTGTCTGCTGCCACAATGTTAGATTCTGTTAGGAGAGGGCAGTGAAGGGACACTCCAAAAGGAATGTGCTTCTCTTCCTGTTCCTGTTTTTTTTTTTTTTTTTTCCCTACAATGTATTGCTCATCTAGTGGCTTCCCAGCAAATCTCACAGGCAGCCCTGTGGATGCTTCACACTGAGTTTCACCAGCACCCACCTTGGGGTTTCTTGCCTGTTAACCCTGACCTACAGCACATCTCAAAACTTTCACCTTCCAGTGAACCAGGGCCCCACCCTCTGCAATGTGTGTGTGTGTGTGTGTGTGTGTGTGTGTGTGTGTATGTGTGTGTGTGTAGGAAGCTCCTTTCTTTCAAGTTTGCTTCTTTCTTTAATATTCTTCAGTCCTACAGATAGTGGCTGCTCCCTACCTCTACTATTCCTAAGTTCTTTAGAGTTCTCTCTAGCCTCTTCACACTTGAAAAATGGAATATTTCCTGCCTTATCAGTAAACAAAGGCTGTCACAGTCGTCAACGTTTGCAGCCCTCCAACGTGAGCTGGTGAGCCCTGAGGAAACTCAGGATGTGAAAACACAGTATACTGGCCCCAGATACCTGAGGTGCATATCAAAGGAATGATTCCCATAAGCCCAGACCTCTTGTAGCTTCCCAAACATAGAAAAGGGCTAAATTCCTTAACTTGGGATATCTGGTTTTCTTTAATTAACAACAATATTTTGATGTTCAGACTACCTGCCCTTTGTTACAAAACTTCTATAAAACCTGGCTCCTCCTCTCGCTTCCCGGAGCAGTTTCTCAGAGTTGTCTGAAACGCTGTCTCCCTAGCTGCAGTCCTCATTTTGCCCCAAACAAAACTCACAACTCTCACATTATGCATTTTTTTAAGTCAACATACTTAATTCCCTGTTACTAGTTAATGATTCTTTTTTTGTTGTTGTTCTTTTATGTGCATTTTTCCCCTTTGCTATTGTTTTTTTTGAAGTATAGTTGATTTATATTGTTGTGTTAATTACTGTTATATAGCAAATTGATTCATTTATATATATATATATATATACACATTCTTTTCCATTATGGTTTATCATAAGATATTGAATATAATTCCCTGTGCTATACAGCAGGACCTTGTTGTTTATCCATTCTACATATAAAAGCTTACATCTGCTAACCCCAAACTCCCACTCCATCCCTCCCCCAACTCCCTCCCCCTTGGCAACTACCAGTTTGTTCTCTATGTTTGTTATTCGGTTTCTGTTTCATAGATGGGTTCATTTGTGCCATATTTTAGATTCCTATTTAATAATTCTTTATATTAAAATTCCCCTCTTCAGATTATTGGTATGATTTCTGACTCTTGCATGGACCCTGACTGATGCACCTTTCCTTACTCAAGATTAGAAATATCAAGTGTAATTTAGATTTGATATTCTGGACTAAGTCACTTGAAAACACATACCATTTTATAAATCTCTGATTATGGTTCTTGCAACTGTATGCAGCTTCAAAGAAATTGAATTTCACTGGATAAAAATGAATTTGAAGTTTGTAACAGATTTCAAAAACATTTCACAATACATTGCAAAACAGCAGTGGAATATAAAATCTTGGAATGACTTGGAAACACGAAGAAAATGGGGAGGAGTGTACATAAAGAAGAAAAGTTCTGTTAGAGTTGAAGTCTCAGTGCTGGTCTTAATATAAAATTTTTTAGTTTTTTTTTGTTTAATTTTCAGAGGTTACATGAATAAACTTAGTAATTTTCACATATAGCTAGTATGTGTGTGTGCATCTATAGATAGATAGATAGATAGATAGATAGATAGATAGATAGATAGATACACACACACAGACACCCATATGTAAGTTTGATCTTATTCCTATTTTCGGGTTCTCTACCATACTCTCTAAACCTCTTGACAAACAAATAAAATATCCTTTAAATTGATTTATAATCTTTCAAATTTGTGTTCCACAGTAATTTTCCATATGCTTCTCATCCTGCATAGAAATTATTTCCCCTTGAATTATTTCATCGTGCTCACTAAATACTAAACCAATTTTATTATTATTCTTTTATCTCTTATGGCACTAACATAAGAAGTTGATAATTAAATTAATTTTCTGCTTCTAAAA
The DNA here is from genome assembly GCF_949774975.1 of Lagenorhynchus albirostris. Lineage (NCBI taxonomy): Eukaryota > Metazoa > Chordata > Mammalia > Artiodactyla > Delphinidae > Lagenorhynchus > Lagenorhynchus albirostris. The sequence goes on along the minus strand of NC_083099.1, from coordinate 44,473,612 downwards.
TGGAGAAAATCGGCTAAATTACTCTGTTTTAAGCATCTGGAAAGTACTTAGTATAAATATACATACTTATTGATAACAAATGCAATGACTTAACTTCCAGGCAGCTTCCCCTGAACCTGAACCACAGTGGATTGTCAGTCACTGTTCAGTGTTCACGAACACTAGCAATTACAAAGGCAAATTTTATTTCCATTTTAGGTTAGTCTACTCCTTTAAAATCAATTTTATTTAATGTATTTTGACTAGTATTTTGATTTATGTATTTAAATATAAATATCAGGATATAATAATTTGCTCAACCTTGTTTTAGGATTTAAGAAGATTCAAGGTGAATTTTACCTGGGCATATTCTCTGAGTTCCAAATTATTTTTTTCCACTAAGAGTAAAAGAATGTTCACATGGGGAAAAGGAGATATAGTTTTATCCTAAAGTATCTCTCGACATGAAAATATTCTCTGACAGCTCAATAGATCATTTTAAAGAACAGGTTTTACTTCTTCACCAGGGTTCTGACTCTCTTGTAAAGCCCTGGCATACACATGATTCAAAGTTTTATATATATGTACATATATATTGGATGTATACTGAAACAACTTAATATTCCCCAAGGATATGTCTTCTTTTGTTTATTGACTAATAGTCAATGTACAAAAGATTATATAAAGCACTAAAAAATAATTTTAAACATTTTCAAAAATATTTTTAAACCAAGATACAGTGATACAGTAGAAATTGTTCTAAAGAATTTATATTCACATGGAAATGTTTTCATAGAATATACAGAGTTAAAATTATATAAAACTAGCTATTATATGATTAAATACATTTTAAATAACCATAGATATTTAGAAGGATAATCACCAAAACTCATAACAATTATCTCTGTGAGATGGTATTACAGGGCAAGGAAGTGAAGGTGAATTAATTTGTTTTCATATATTCATACATTTTTTCTAGTGTTTTCTACTTGAAATGTAATACAGTCACAAAAAAACAAAATAAAAATTGTTCCAGTTGCTTCATTTGCAAATATTTTCTCCCATTCTGAGGGTTGTCTTTTGGTCTTGTTTATGGTTTCCTTTGCTGTGCAAAAGCTTTTAAGTTTCATTAGGTCCCATTTGTTTATTTTTGTTTTTATTTCCATTTCTCTAGGAGGTGGGTCAAAAAGGATCTTGCTGTGATTTATGTCATAGAGTGTTCTGCCTATGTTTTCCTCTAAGAGTTTGACAGTTTCTGGCCTTACATTTAGGTCTTTAATCCATTTTTAGCTTATTTTTGTGTATGGTGTTAGGGAGTGATCTAATCTCATACTTTTACATAAGTTACAAGCAGCTCATGTAGCTCAATAACAACAAAAAAAAAAAGCAACCCAATCCAAAAATGGGCAGAAGACCTAAATAGACATTTCTCCAAAGAAGATATACAGACTGCCAACAAACACATGAAAGAATGCTCAACATTATTAATCATTAGAGAAATGCAAGTCAAAACTACAATGAGATATCATCTCACACCAGTCAGAATGGCCATCATCAAAAAATCTAGAAACAATAAATGCTGGAGAGGGTGTGGAGAAAAGGGAACACTCTTGCACTGCTGGTGGGAATGTGAATTGGTACAGCCACTATGGAGAACAGTATGGAGGTTCCTTAAAAAACTACAAATAGAACTACCATATGATCCAGCAATCCCATTACTGGGCATATACCCTGAGAAAACCACAATTCAAAAAGAGTCATGTACCAAAATGTTCATTGCACCTCTATTTACAATAGCCAGGAGATGGAAACGACGTAAGTGTCCATCATCAGATGAATGGATAAAGAAGATGTGGCACATATATACAATGGAATATTACTCAGCCATAAAAAGAAACGAAATTGAGCTATTTGGAATGAGGTGGATGGACTTAGAGTCTGTCATACAGAGTGAAGTAAGTCAGAAAGAGAAAGACAAATACCGTATGCTAACACATATATATGGAATTTAAGAAAAACATAATGTCATGAAGAATCTAGGGGTAAGACAGTAATAAAAACACAGAACTACTAGAGAATGGACTTGAGGATATGGGGAGGGGGAAGGGTAAGATGTGACAAAGTGAGAGAGTGGCATGGACATGTATACACTACCGAACGTAAAATAGATAGCTAGTAGGAAGCAACCGCATAGCACAGGGAGATCAGCTCGGTGCTTTGTGACCACCTAGAGGGGTGGGATAGGGAGGGTGGGAGGGAGGGAGACGCAAGAGGGAAGAGATATGGGAACATATGTATATGTATAACTGATTCACTCTGTTATAAAGCAGAAACTAACACACCATTGTAAAGCAATTATACTCCAATAAAAATGTTAAAAAAAATTGTTTCAATTTGAAATGAAACTAAAAATGATGCCAATACCTATAGATTTCTGTTATATGCTATTTTCTTATACCACATTCTCAAATAAGTAATCAATGGTATTCATTTTTAAAATAAACAGACTCATAGCCAGAGTGTTTAATCAATTATAGATACCATTTATAATATACTTTTTATGATTTTTGTGGCAACAATATCTTATTTATATTGTTATATATAGTAATTTATATTTATAAAAATTTCCTACAAATTTAGTAGATAATGTATCATTTCCTTTCTCTTGATTTCTCAGCTTTAATAATTCTTGAGAATTTTTCCTTGATATTTATGCAAAAGTTTTGACTATATGCACAGTATTAGAGTAGATACTGAGGGGTATTAATACATATCCATGAAACAGTTTCTATCTCCTAAAATTTTGTAGGATAGCTAAAATATATAATTCCTCACATACCATACAGCAAGATCTAAATAATAAAAAAAAGTTGATTCAAACAACAGTACAATAGCTGTTGGTATCAGGTAGAATTTAAAAATGAGTTGACATTTAAGGTGGGTATGGTGGGATTTCCTTGGATGGTGTTATGGGTAGATGTCATTATATGAAGAGAAAATGGAAGAACAAACATGAGGAGGCAAAAAGTCAACTGCTGCATTTGAAGCAGTGAAAATACATCAGTTTTGCTATAGCTAACTGTAGGAACTAGTAAAAAGGATGGAAACAGGGTCTTGGATGCTAACTCAGTGGTTTGCACTTTATCTCCAAGTCAGTGAGGATGCCTTGGAAGACAATGGGAAACGTTATGATCAAAGCAGAGTTCCTGGAATATCAGTCTGATGCAGGTATACAGGACAGACTGAAGGAGGGGGGAAAAAAGCAGAGCTGGGGCGATGCATTAGAAGACTTTGTTGGTATTCCAGGAATTCATGAGTACCTAGACTATGATATAAATAGTACAAATGAAAAGTGAAAGCATATAAATGAAAGATATAAGTGAAGACTGCACAAAGATTGACAATAGATTGGATGTGAGGAAGGAAGGAAGGTATCAAAAATAACTATCCATGTCGGATAAACGGGAATATGGAAGAACAGAAACATTGTAGGAAAAGCTAGTTTAGGGGACAGAAATGTAATTTAGCATTAGCCATGTTAAATTTAACATGCTTGAAAAATGGCCAAAGAGTCAAGGTACAAGTAAAAATGACTGACTTGAGCTGGGAATAGAGGCAAGGACCGGAAATGTCAATTGAGAAATGATCTTGCCTTACTCAGGTTTCCTGGCACTGATGGTGGCAAGTGGTGGGATGCAGCCTGGCCACAGGTTTTTTGTTTTAATGGATTTTTAACAGTGTGATCAATGTGTATAACATATAAATAAGTTTTTATTATATAAATAGTAAATTTATATATTTATATAGAAAACATCTTGAAGAATCACCTTCTCATAGGTTTTTCAATTTTATTTATGAAATAAAATGCCACACAATAAAAGAATAGAAGCAATTTCAGAATTGAAGTCAACTCCCAATATATCCCAACTAAAGCATACATTTTCCCTCGAGATCATACTGCTTTAACAAAACTAAAATGTTCTAATTAATTGTAGTCTCATGTAGTGACAATGATAAATATACTCCAGTGCAAATTCCAAACTTCAGATGCTTAAAATACAGACAATTATGCAATATTTTCTGCTATGCTGTTATTTTTTGGAAAAGTTAATGTTAAATTTGGCTCTTGCCTAAATTGCTTCTATGAGAAACAAAAATAAAAAGAAAATTGAGAAGAGTTATTCGTGGATATTGTAATAATCACATTGCTGAATCTCAATATTCCTATTTTTATTATTAAATAACCCTTCTTGGAATGATACTGAATAAATAATCAGGCACATGCTCTAATTTTCTTACTACATCTTCATTGTTTAATAATCCTTACTTGTATGAAATATTCATTTTTAAATGCTCATATGTTAAATTTTATTTAAGTATACTTTAGAGAAAAGTTATCAAGCCAAAGAGTAAGATTGGAACTCTAATTTTAGTGCAGATTAATAAGATATCATAGCTTACTGGTAAGAGAAATTAACCTAATAACCAACATTAAAATGATCAATTTTTAACAAAGATCTAAGGCAAAACATGGAAGTTATAAAAAAAAAAAAGGAACTCAGAAGAGCTACTATTGCAACACAATATTTTTAGAAAAAGGTATTTCCCAATAAGAATATAACAGTGTGAAAAGAAATCTTACCACCTAGAAATAGCAAACTTTAATATTTTGGTAAATAGTCATGAAGATATCAACATTCATGGAAATACCAGGATACAGATTTGTATAAGTTCATTCAAACTCTAATATACTTTTCCTCTAACTCTCTATTTCCCATTAAAAACATATATCTGGCTTCCCTGGTGATGCAGTGGTTGAGAGTCCACCTGCCGATGCAGGGAACGCGGGTTCGTGCCCCTGTCCGGGAAGATCCCACATGCCGCGGAGCGGCTAGGCCCGTGAGCCATGGCCGCTGAGCTTGCGCGTCCGGAGCCTGTGCTCTGCAATGGGAGAGGCCACAACAGTGAGAGGCCCACGTACCACAAAAAAAAAAAACACACAAAAAACAAAAAAACCCATATATCATACCATATGAATATCAGTATATACACAGAGAGAATTTTAGTGTCTACATGCTTCATATAATTGCTCTAGGGACAATAAATGAGACAGTAAATTAAAAAGCACTCAAACTGCTACCTAATAAAAAGTATTAAATGCAGAATAAACATGATCCAGTAATATTATCACCATCATAAGAATAATTTCATTTTTCTGGGTTGATTGACATTTGGGTTGTTTCATTTCTTTATTTTATTGAAGTATAGTTGATTTACAATATTAAATTAGTTTCAGGTGTATAACATAGAGGTTCACTATTTTTATAGATTATAATCTATTTAAAGTTGTTACAAAATAATGGCTATAATTCCCTGTGCTGTCAAATATATCTTTGTTGCTTAACTATTATGTACATAGTAGTTTGTATCTCTTAATCACATACCCTATCTTGTCCCTTCCTCCTTCCCTCTCCCCACTGGCATCCACTAGTTTTTCTATATCTGTGAGTCTGTTTCTGTTTTGCTATATACATTCATTTGTTTTATTTTTAGATTCCACAAGAAAGTGATAACATACAGTATTTGTCTTTCTCTGTCTGACTTATTTCACTAAGCATAATACTCTATAGGTCCACCCACAATTTTGCAAATGGCAGAAGTTCATTCTTTTGATTCTTTCTTCTAATATGCCATTGTGTGTGTGTGTGTGTGTGTGTGTGTGTGTGTGTGTGTGTATATATGTGTATATATATATATATATATATATACCACATCTTCTTTATCCATTCATCTGTCTATGGAAAGTTGGGCTGCTTCCATATCTTGAGTATCCTAAATAATACTGCTATAACATTGGGGTGCATGTATCTTTTCAAACACTATAGTGTTTTGGGGTTTTTTGTTTTTTTTTTTTTTTTGGATATATACCCAGGAGTGGAATTGCTGGGTCATATGGTATTTCCATTTTTAGTTTTTTGAGGAACCTCCATTCTGATTTCAGTGTCTGCAGCAATTTGCATTCCCACTAACCATGTACAAGTGTTCCATTTTCTCCATATCCTAGTCAGCTTTCATTATTTGTAGTCTTTTTGATTATAGCCATTCTGTGAGGTTATATCTCATTGTTTTGATTTGCATTTCTATAATAATTAGCAGTGTTGAGCATCTTTTCATGTGCTTGTTAGCTATCCGTATGCCTACTTTGCAAAATGTCTATTCAAGTCTTCTGCCAATTTTTTAATTGGGTTGTTCTTTTGATATTAAGTTGTAAGAGCTGTTTATATATTTGGATATTAACCTCTTATTGGTCATATCATTTACAAAGTTTTCTCCCACTCTTTTCATTTTCTTGATGGTTTCCTCTGCTGTGCAAAAGCTTCTAAGTTTAACTAGGTCCCATTTGTTTATTTTTGCTTTTATTTCTTGTGCCGTAGGAGACAGATCCAAAAAAATATTGCTTTGATATATTTCAAAGAGTGTTCTGTCTGTTTGTGTTGTTTTCAATTTATCATTTTTCAAGGATAAGCCTTTACCTCCTTAGTTGGATTTGTTGCTGGGTATTTTATTCATTTTGATGTGATTTTAAATGGGATTTTTTTGTGTGTGGTACGCAGGCCTCTCACTGCTGTGGCCTCTCCCACTGCGGAGCACAGGCTCCGGACACACAGGCCCGGCAGCCATGGCTCACGGGCCCAGCTGCTCCGTGGCATGTGGGATCCCACCGGACCGGGGCATGAACCCACATCCCCCACATCGGCAGGCAGACTCCCAACCACTGCACCACCAAGAAAGCCCTAAATGAGATTGTTTTTTACTTTTACTTTCTGATATTTATTAGTGTATAGAAGTGCAACAGATTTCAGTATATTAGTCTTGTATCCTGCAGCCTAGCTGCATTCATTTATTAGTTCTAATAGTTTTTTGGTGGAGACTTTAGGTTTTTCTATATGTAGTATCATGTCATTTCTAAATAGTGAAAGTTTTTCTTTTCTCTTCCAATTTGAATGCGTGTATTTATTTTTCTTGTCTGATTGCTGTGGCTAGGACTTTCATTACCATGTTAAATAGAAGTGGTGAGAGTGGGCATCTTTCTTGTTCCTGAATTTAGAGGAAGACTTTCAACTTTTCACCATTTTGTGTGATATTATCTGTGGGTTTGTCATAAATGTCCTTCATTATGTTGAGATATGTTCCCTTTATACCCACTTTGAGGAAAGTTTTTATAATGAATGGATGTTGAATTTTCAAAAATTCTTTTTCTATATCTATTGAGATGATCATATGATTTTTATCCTTCCCTTTGTTAATGTGGTGTATCACATTGGTTGATTTGTGAATATCAAACCATCTTTGCATCTCTGGAATAAATCCCACTTGATCATGGTGTATGATCCTTTCTATATATTGTTGGAATCAGTTTGCTAATATTTTGTTGAGGATTTTGTATCTATATTTATTAAAGATATTTGCCTATAATTTTCTTTTTTTTGTAGCGTTTTGTGGTTTTGATATCAGGATAACGGTGGCCTCATGAATGAATTTCGGAGTGTTCCATCCTCTTCAATGTTCTGAAATAGCTTGAGAAGGAGAGATAGTAACTCTTTATATGTTTGGTAGAATTTCCCTGTGAAGTGGTCTGGTTTTGGACTTTTGTTTGTTGGGAGTTACTTGATTGCAAATTCAATTTCACTATTAGTGATCAGTCTGTTCAAATTGTCTGTTTCTTCTGGATTCAGTCTTGGCAGGTTGTATGTGTCTAGAAGTTTGTCCATTTCTTTTAGTTTGTCCAATTTGTTGGCATAAAACTGTTTGCAGTATTATTTTATGATTTTCGCATCTCTGTGATATTGGTGGTTATTTCTCCTCTTTTATTTCTTATTTTGTTTATTTGGGTCCCCTCTCTTTTCTTCTTGGTGAGCCTGGCTAGGTTTATCAATTTTGTTTATTAAAAAAAAAAAACTTAACTTTTTCTATCTCTACAAATTGAGGTGAAATAGTTACCTATTGCTATGTTGAAAGGGTGTCCTTATGTGGGAGCATCCCTATACAGATTGCTTGTGCCCAATGTCTTTGGTTAGAGAGCTAGATTTGATATGGATGCAAGTCACATCTTTCCTCAGGGTTTATTGGCAGCTATCACCTTGGTAGAAGGTGGGGCTGGAGATAGAGGAGCTAGGGTTAGAGCTGAGTGTGCTGCTCAGTGGCCATCATCACCCTATGTGGGAATGGGGTTGGATTCCAAGTTGTTGGGGCAGGAGCCCTGTGTGTCAGTTCCAAGCTGACTCCATTCTCTTTAAGTGTGCTTTCCTCTCTCCCAGCACTGATATCCTTGCCCCAGAGGGGAGCAATGCTGAAGCAAGTGGGGCATGTACAGGCTCTCAGCTCATGATGGAGCATGGGCTGCAGTGGTCTGGCTGCAGACAGATGTCCAAGCTGCCTCCTATGCACTGCCTGCACAGGCACCAGAAATTGTTGCCCTTGCCCTGCTCAGATACAGCCTTGGGTCTGAGTCTTCTTTTGTCCCTCACAACTGACCATTCACCCCAGCCTCTGCTTCTCCATCCCTATTGTGGATGCACACAGCAGGGCAGTCAGGGTCCATATAGGCTCTTGGTGTGTCTCTGGGCATTGGCTGTGGTGGACCAGCTGCCATCATGGCTTCAGGTTGTGTCTGATGTGCTGCATGAGTACTTCCCAACAATGTCCTCCCTTCCTCCCCCAGATGTCACTTTAGATATGAGTCATCTCTGGGTCCTACAGCTGAGATAGTTACAACCAGGTGATGACTTTTCCACTTGAAAGCATGGGATTATAAAATATATTCATAGAATTTTAAAAGAATGTATTCAATATTTACATTTCTTATATTAAACATTTGTCCAGGTTTTAAAAGAGAAACCAGGGAGATGGGAAGAGCCAGAAAAAAGTAAAGTCTAAGGCAAAGAGAAACAGGAATGCCAAGGGAGGGAAGGAAATTTCAATCTTATAAATCAGTATTAAAATGGGAGATATAACTCTGTAAAAGATAGGGAATCAATATAAAAATATGCTTCTGCTGCTTGAGGACTTTTGATTTTTTGATGGCCAGCTGATGTGGAAGTAGAAAAGGCTACAATGTATGGATAAAAGGCACAAATGGGGATTTTTCTATGTTGATCTATAGTTTTCTTCCAGTATTGATTTTTATTTCTGAAATTCTTATTATGAGTGCACAGTGTGTCCAATTATACCTGTGTGAAATGTCCCAAGATTTTTTCACAGCAGCTGGCACTGAAAAGTGAGGTGAAATGAAATGTACAAAAAAAAAAGATGGGAGTTCCTGACCTAGATGTGGAGATACATGTCAGTTTGGTTAGACAGAGCCCAAGCCTATGTAACCTTTGAGTAAGTCATATAGGTAAGAACTTGGAGAAAATTAGAGGTTTCTAATATAACTGCTTTGATCCATCTAGAAGGTCTATTTACTCTATGAGGTAGTTTGTGAAATCATGATCTGTCTGACAAGAATGAGAAAGACATAGAAAAACTTAAGTGCTCCAGAAATCAAGAATGTCTTATAGCAATGAAGATAGAAAGCAGAAAGTTTAAGATTGAGGTCTGGATTACATTTAACCACTACATGGATATAAGTCATCTAGAGTAAATAATTTCATTTTAAATAATCCTAGGGGAGAGATTATTATATTTAATAAGTTTTTACAAAAATATGAATCAAGAAATAGTGAAAATTAAAATGAATATAGATTATATTACTGTTAGTAAGGTCACTATTGAATAAACAGTACTAGATACCAAGACTCTCCTATGATTTTTTAAAGCGATATTTCATTTAATCTCACAGTCTGGTAATCTTATCTCCATCACACAAATATTTAAATTAAGCTATAAAGATTGTGTTGTACCTTTATAAAAATTAGAACAGGTTGAATACATTGTAATCAGTCTAATATTTTTTGGGATTTGGGAGAGTATTGTTCAGGATTTGGGAGAGATTCTAAATCTGTTTGCAGATACTAAGAAGTCAGCAAACAGTAGTTGTTACTCTTTAAGAGCAGGTATTATATTATACCATAACTATACTGTAGTGTGATATGCTTGACTTTGCAATATATTTGTGTACATTGCATACACAATGATTCATTAAATGATAATACAGAAAAACTAGGAAAAAGTTTTGATAAAATAATACAACCTCATTTATTCCATCTCTAAGGATCTGTGTCTTTGAGTCAGAAAGATAGTTATAACTGGGTAGGACAGGCATCTGCTATCTAATGGAAGAGGACTTCCACCACCCTGCTTTCTTCCACCTATGATCTCCCTCTTTTGCCCCATGTGTTAAGGGAGGAAACAATTTCTTTTTCCACCTAAGCCAAAGAGATCAGACAACCTCAGAAAATTCACATATTGAATAAGCAGATGATGAAAGATCACTCCCCTTTTGGTCAGTGAGTTTTGAACAGATTTGAAGGGCAAAGTATGAGCACACACTGCATGCTTTGTGTCTGATATATATTATCACTTAATCTTCAATGTAAATTCTAAGGATAGTTGTCTACATTTTACAATTAAGGAAACTGAGGTTTAGGGAAATAATATAATTGCCTAAAATAATGAAACCATTGAATTGGAGAGTCAGTTCTTGAATTTGTGTCTCTCTGACTCCAAAGTTGTTATGGTATTATTACTATACTATGATGACATTCAGCAAAGTGTTAATTGAAACAAAGGCTAAAAATGGAATTAATTGTAAAGCAACTTCTATTGTCCCTAGTGATAATCATTTGGCTTAATCTATTTTTTCCAATACACTTTTACAGTCAAAGAATTTTTTAACTTTATTAGAATTCCAGTTCTAGAAAATATTTGAGAATAATAAGCTGGAAACTACTACTTGTAATGACATAAGATATTAATATTTATAGATTTCCCCCCCATAACTCACAACCAGTGCTGCTTAATGAACAATAGAGAAATTGGATGAGTGCATCCAATATTCAAATGATATCCATTTTTCTACAGTGGGATCTCTAAGGAACTCCAAGTCACTGTAACTATATATCATTACTGCATATCAGGCAAAGAAGTTCCAAATTAGCACAGTCAATGCATCACAAATGTGCCTTCAGGTCACTTTCTTCGACCATGACAGTGGTATGAATCAGGGTGATGCTGCCACAGAAGGAAAATGCTTGGAAAAAAATGTTTCATTCTCGAAATTAGTGTTCTTGGTCATGGTACATAGAGTCTTGCTGATAAAGCAGCTTCCAGCCTCTTGTACTCTCTCCCTCTTTTTTTGTTTTTGTATTGGTTTTTACTCTAACAATGCCCCTATGAGATATAAATATTATATCTCTGTATGTAATCAAATGCCAAGGAAATTCATTATTTATTCTCTTGGACAAAAGTGACAACAATACAAGTGTGTTTCAGAGACTGGGGCCTAGGGTAAGGTATTGGTAATCTCAAGCAATTATCTGTGATATTTGAGATAATATAAACTGGGGACTTCAGAGATTTTTCAGGATGATTGAAAATTTAAGCTGAATTTATATATTTTATATATATGTATGTATATACATATATATAAAATTAGAGTGAGCAACCATCCTGAAGGGGTTTCCTGGGACACATGACTTTCAGTCTTCAAACTGGGACTGTCCTGGGCAAAGCTGGATGGTTGGTCACGTTATTACTGATTAGAACTAATTAACAAAGCTTTTCATTTTGTGGATCAACTATGATGGTAAATACATTATTTTCTGTGTATTTAGCATTTACAAATATTAATTGGCCCATGTTGATTTGCTGGTTCTGTAGGGGAAGAAGTATCTCCCTAGCTTCTGGGAGGCCAACTGGACTTCTAAATAAATACTTGCTATAGCTAGCATTCACACAAGGTTTCAAAGACTTCCAACTTCAATGGGGCTATGATTCTCCTGGGCAGTTTCTTGCACTGCTGCCCCCTTATTTTAGGGTTGTGACAGAAATATGGATTTCAGTTGATTTAACTTCTTGTAGCATCCTTCCCTGTCTCCTCTAATCTCCTTAGGAAACTTGCTGAATCCACTTTTCAAGTGATGTTGATAGTAAATAATAATGGCTCTTTTCTGAACTTACATGTTTGATTTTTTATTCATTTCTACAGGTATATTTAAGAATAGTTAATTCATCTGGTTTGTCACTAATCTGAATTTAAATGTGATTTATATCTTTCTCACCCCAAATTACAATGAAACAATATGAAACAAGCAAAGTGTAAAATGGCAAACTAAACTAAATTAATGTCAACCAACCAACCAAAGAAACACAGCTTCCCCACACTGCCCCTTACCACTTCTCCATAACTTCCCTCTTGTTCTCCTTCCACAGCCCAGATTCTTGAAAGAACTATCAATATTATTTTGCAAGTAGATCTTCTAACCATAAAATGCAAGTCTTGCCTTACTTGTTATAATCTTTTGCTATTTCTCTATCAAAGCACTGAGATTTCTCTTTGTTGTCAAATTCAGTGGACACAAATTTGTTTTTGTTTTTGCAGTACGTGGGCCTCTCACTGTTGTGGCCTCTCCCGTTGTGGAGCACAGGCTCCGGACGCACAGGCTCAGCGGCCATGGCTCACAGGCCCAGCCGCTCCGTGGCATGTGGGATCTTCCCAGACCGGGGCACGAACCCGTGTCCCCTGCATTAGCAGGCAGACTCTCAACCACTGCGCCACCAGGGAAGCCCAATGGACACAAATTTGAATGAAAGAAGAAAAGAAAACAGACACCATCAACTAAATTGCTGCAAAACTAATTTCATCAGAATTGCAATTGAAACAAAATTATTATTTAAGATGTAGATGATCAGTCATCAAAGAAAAAACTCATAGGTCCATCTGTAACAAAATAAAGGAAAATACTCCTTCTAGGGCACTCAAATTTGGAAATATGAATGGAAAACTTATGTTGAACTGAAAAGTAGCCGGAAGGCAAAATACAGTATACTTGAAGAGCTTAATGAGGTCTGTTTTCCTCATTTTTAAAAATCACAGTATAAACAACCACTGAGTAAGGCTGGTTTGGAAATTCACCTCCTTAAGAGTTCCCAAATCTTCCTGAAAGCACTTTTTTGAGAAAAAACTGGTATAGCTCAAAAGAACAGAGACTAATAATACTCTCAAAGTTTGTTTTGCAGGATATTTTCAGTGATTGTAAAGATTTGGGGAAAAATAAAATTAAGGGATCAGTTTCAAAATTAGAGCCCTTTATTATTTTCCAAAACTGGATCATCTACGTTACAGAATAGAAAAAGAGAACAAAAATTCAAACCAAGAAAATTCTAGTTTTGAAGGTAAAAGCCATGCTACTTTAGAAATAATTGTTTGTCCCTAAATATAAATATTAAAGAGGCAATGTCTTCAAATGTTTTCTTTGTTCTAATAAAACTATAGAAAATTCACTCCTTAAAATGAACAAAATAAAAAAAAGCATAGCCACAAAACACTAAAAATATCCATGTATATTAAACTGAAGAATAAAGTACTACTTAATTGTCAGTCTCATTTTTGCAGCATATGACAAAATAGGCATTTCATTCTTTGAGGAAGCAATCCTTTTCTGTGATTATGGATAATGATATACCTATTGACTCAATGGAATGCTTACTGAGTTATTCAAAGGCAGATGTGATGTACTGTTTCTGCCTCATACACACACACACATACATACACACTGCTCATTGCCATGAAAATGCTGAAGTGACCTCAGACTGTAGTAGACAGAATAATAGCCCCCCTAAAATGCATATGACCTAATCTCCAGAGACTGAACATGTTACCTTACATGCCAAAAAAGATTTTGCAAATATGATTTAGTTAAGGATTATGGGGAAATTATCCTGAATTACCTGAGTGAACCCACTGTAATCACAGTGGTCTTTGTAAGAGGGAAACAGGATTGTCAGAGTCAGAAAAAGGAGCTACGCCAAAGGAAGCAGAGGTTGGAATGAAAGACTGAAGACAGAGGAAAGGCCATGAGTCAAAGGATATAAGCAGCCTCTAAAACCTGAAAAAGACAAGGAACACACTCTCCAGTAGAACCTCTAGAAAGAACGCAGCCCTGCTAGCATCTTGATTTTAGCCCCATAAGATTCCTCTCTGACTTCTGACCTCAAGAACTGTAAGATCATAAATTTGTGTTATTTTAAGCCCCTAAGTTTATGATAATCTGTTAAAGCATCAATAGGAAGCTAATACAAATATTAAATAAATAGTATTGTTGAAAAGAAGAATAAAATAGATTTTTATATAGAACTGTACAGATCTTTTGAGGAAGTTTTCTAGTTTCCATTTTTGATAATATTACTTCTGGAAAAAGTTTCTTTCTTTTACAGTTTTCCTATATCAGGTCTCATGTAAAATGTGAAAAACTTTTGAAGAATTAGTTGATAATTTGTGCCTACAATGTGTTTTATGAAACTAGTATTTAAAATAGCAATAAATAAGCATTAATGCATTATCTTCACAAATCTCAATATTTTCTTATTTAAAAGTTCAGATTCAAAAATATTTGAAAGGCTTTATAAACAGGAAAATATAATATATAACTTATATCCCTATGGCTAGTTAATATATGGCTAGTTAAATGTATGTCAAAAATAAACTTAGCTATTTTAACAAAATGAGAGAAAATAAAACCCTAGACTTTTAAAATGAAATTTAATTACTGATACTGTTGATTGTGTCTGTTGCCCTGATATTTGTAATTTATTACGAAAATAACTATTTACTGAGAATTGATGATTACCCAGTTAGGTCTTAATTTATATTAAGAAAGTGGGCTCTTTTGTTTTTCACTTGGTCTCAAAACCATCTACAGTCTTTATAGTAATGATTGTAATTTATGTTCAGGCGAAGCCTCACACTTAATACCCAGGGAAGAAAATTATGGCATGAAATATGCATACCCTATTCAATAGATAACTCCCACTATAATCAATTGACTACAGTAACATTGAGTATCTAAAACCAGAAGTCTACACAGGCGTTCTAATACTTGGTTGTAAATATCCATTGACATTTCCACAATAGATTATTTATCTCAGTTGCTATCACTACATTGCATTTAAAATTGGAACAATTCTTGATATAGTGATAAGGATTTTCTGGAAGGTGTTATTAGGATGCATTCTCTTTATTCATTGAAATTGATTTTTTTACACACTTATTAGAAGCAAAGCAAGTTTAAAACTTTAAGGATCTCAATTCTACTAACTCGTTTTGAAAGTAATTTCTTCTATTTATTGATCCTATAATGTGATTTAACCAAGTTCTTCAGATCTACGTATTACTTGATCTCTTCCTCCTATTTCTCAGATAAGCACCTCAGATACATTGAAGTTAACTTTTCTTTGCTAAGTAAATTTAAACTTTCTGGATTTTGAACCTTCTAAGAAACACTGCAATATGTAAAATACATCCCATCCTGTTTAGACCATCACAAATTTCTCTAAGTCAGTTTTAGTCTAGAATATTTAAATAGCTTTCAAAATATCATTTCCTTCATATATCTCACAAATCTCAGAAAGCTATTTTAGACCAATTAGACTCTTCTACCATCCTCAATAATCTGAATGTAGATTTATTATATTTCTTCTGATCTAACTTCAAGGAAAAGAAAATTAACTGGTAAAATACTTTAGATTTTATTTGACATATAAAATTAACAATTACTACTAGAACTAATATATAAAACAAAGATGGAAGAAATTTCCTCTCTATAAAAATCATATGATTTATTAAAGGAGTGACATTTGGCTAAAATTTGATGTTGCATATATACAAGTGGTTTGATAAAATAGGTGAACCTGAACACAGATAATTTAAAAGTGGAGAAAAGGGAAATGATAAAGCCCAATGACACCGCAAGATCTGCCAAATGATTAGCAGAGGAGATATAAATTGATCAACCAGAAGTTCTTCAAAGGGATACTCTATTTAGAATTGCCTGAGAAATATCTCAAAACAGCAAAATTGTGTGTTCCGCATATGTTGTGGAACCAATCAGATATTGGGGGAATTACACTAATATAGACACTAAAATTTTTCAGATAAAATACAACATACATTCATTAAGTAGGAATCTGGCATCTTTAAAATGTAAGACAATTTAAAGAAATAAAATAAAATACCAATTATTGCCAAAGGTGTAGAAGTGTGGGAGAGAGTGTTATTTTGGTTTCTCAGATGACTTATTGAAGATCTGTTAGGCATTTTGTGGGAAAGGGCCAGGAATGATAATATTTCAACTATGCCCAGAACAGTTAAGGAAACTGTAAATCTGTCCTGGCCCCTTTGACTGAACAATTACACTCTTAGATAAATACATACCATAGAGAAATTCTTGCACATGTGAATAAGGAGATAATTTTAAAATGCAAAAAGTCCACATCAACATCATTTATATTGGAGAAAAACTGGAAATAACCTAAATGCCCTCAACAGGGGTATAGGTAAGCTGTGGTATGTTCAGAAAATGGAATCATAGGGCGAAATGAAAATGAATAACTTATAGGTGCGTATATCAACATAAAAGAGTTACACATACAGAAGGTAGAATTAAAATCATATAGAACATACATAAAGATTAAAAAATTGAAAATTTTTATATGTTGTTTAATACATAAATATATTTTAAAACATAAAAAATGAAAAACACCTAATTAATGATTTGTATACTTCTTAGGAAGGATGTGCAAGGGTTTCAACAGCAGGAAGGCATGTGCACTGTACATTAACAATATTTATAATATTTTTTCCAAAACTTAGATTTCCCCGTCTTAGATTCCACAGCTTAGATGTCCAAATTAAATTCAATAAGATTTCAATTATCCTTTCTTCTAGGCTGGTTTGCAATTCAGTTTCAGTCATTACAGCCATCTTTCTTCCTAAGGTTTGCAGCAGAATCTGTTAGAAAGGCAAAAAGTCTCCAGACAAATGGACAGTCCATTATCTGTGCAACCTTACCTTTTATCATTCTCCCCTTGCTTACTCAGGTCCTGACATGTAGTCCTCATATATATTCCTCGAATCTACCAGGGAAGACCCTGCTGAAGTGACTTTGCAGTTGAGGTTCTCTCTACCTAGAGACATCTTGTCCTAGAGAGAGCCCCATGACTGCCTAGCTCACCTATTTCAAGTCTTTGTTCACATATCCCCTTAGAGGAACTTTCTCTTATCAATCTGCTAAAATGCTGATTCCCCACCCCCATGCTCCCTAACACTTTTTACTCTTTTAACTTTTTTCTTCACTGGATTTACCATCTTCTAATATACTACATAGTTTACTGATTGGTTTATTTTATGTCCCAGCCCTTTAGGACTATAGAAGAAATTTTTGTCCATTTTTCTTATTGCTGTAACACATGCTAGGTATTTGGTATATTTTTTTAAATGAAATGAAGGTCTTCTGACTCAAGTCCTACATGCCTGATACTTAGATGTATGTTCTAGAAGCCAAGAGACTAGACATTTTTCTGTTTTGTTGCTCTCATGTTTGGCAAAGTGAAAGGAAATGAGTGTGAAGACTCAGAAAGCCAAGTGCACAGAACCCAGTCTTCCATGGTGTCTCATGTAGCCTCCTCACCACATTTTAAAAAATCTATTGGGATTCTTCCAATAAGCCTTGCAACTGTTCTTCCTATCTCTTATGTATTCAACCATCAGTTTCTGTTTTAGATATTTTGGTCTCACCTTACACCTCAAATTCTTCTCCAACCTCCTGAAATGAATTGAATTAAATCTCTTCGATAAGATTTCCTATAGTGAGCTTTAGGAAAACAATAAAACCTTCTACATTTGTCCTAACTGCACAACTCTCTACTAAAAGTGGCAGAAAATGACATGCAATCTATTTGCAATGAGGAAAAATAAAATACTGACGGGGAAAAATCTTCAATTAGCTATCATTTTATATTACAGTAACATACAGAGTGCCACAATTGGTTGTGATTATGGTCTTAGTCTTTAAAAGTGATTTTTTGCTCATTTTCATTAAAAATGTAGCTGTAATTATTTTTCTGACAATCACCATGAATTTTGAAAATATGTACACACTCCACTGTACCTTACCTTTGTGCACGAAGAATATATTTTCATGTGGGGTCAGAGACTGTGGTTTCTGAATGAACCTAAACTTGGCCTTATTAGCTCAGTGGTTTCAACAACAGCTGATTACCCACATAAAATTATGTTAAGCTTCCTAAACTATATAGAATTAAGCAAAATAAAGCCAGAATATCTCAAAACTAAAAGATGAAAATCCTAATCATATGTATCAATATAAATATTAAAAGAATAACAACTGCCAATATTCAAGGAATGTTATAGAGAATAGCTTAATTTCAGAGGAAAATCTACAATTTGCATGAGAATGATATGAGAAACACATGCCATTTCTATTTTAGTTGCAAATTTAATTACTTCTATACAATAAAAAAAATAAAAGGTTTAAATTCAATTACATGCTTTGCTCATTGTTTTTATGCTATACAAGATAACTTAACAGTAAGAGAATATTTGAAATCATCATTTCAGTGTTCTGCTTTTGTTTCAGGGTGTTGATTATTCATTTAGGAGGAGGAAAAGCTAAAGCATGCTGATTGTAGTAACCTCCCAATCAATCGATTATCCAGAGTTCATATCACTTAATTATAGGTTATAAAAAAGATAAAAGTAAATGACTTTTCCTGCTTTTATTATTTGTTCAAATTTTCCATGAATTTCAGTCTTTTTTCCCAAAGGAAAAAACTTATACTCATTTTTAGTGAAATTTTTTTAGTTTTCTCAATAGCTTGATATATCTAATGTGTGATTCTGACAGGAAAATATACATTATTTCAAGAGATAAAAAACAAGTTAAGTACTATGATAAATGTATATTACTTCTAGGCAGTTCAATCATATTATCAAAGTGTTTTCTAAAACAGAGGCTTAGAAACTCTAACATTGTAGCCCCATTTTCCTTCAATGTGCTGTCAGGGGAAGATTAACAATTTGAGACCTGTAGTTAAAATTATGTGGTCAAGTAGTTAGGGAAATGTAAAGTAGAAGCTGAGATCATATTTTAATAAAAAGGAAAGTCAGTCAGGCTAAATCTGTAGTTTTAGTGGGAAAGGGAAAATTAATATACTTACATTTAATAAAAGGTCATGGTTAAAAGACACTTCAAGTTGTTTTTAATATTTATAGGGATTTATTTGAAACTGTATATAAACATTCACAATTCCTCACCTAAGTTTACATCACAAGGAATTAGTACCTAGCTGGTACTTGGCATAAAAGCAGACATATAGACAAGTAGGGCAGAATAGGTAGCTCAGAAATAAATCTAAGCCTCTACAGTTAACTATCTTTTTTTTTTTTTTTTTTGGCTGTACGCGGGCCTCTCACTGTTGTGGCCTCTCGCGTTGCGGAGCACAGGCTCCGGACGCACAGGCTCAGCGGCCATGGCTCACGGGCCCAGCCGCTCCGTGTCATGTGGGATCTTCCCGGACCGGGGCACGAACCCGTGTCCCCTAGTATCGGCAGGCGGACTCTCAACCACTGCGCCACCAGGGAAGCCCTACAGTTAACTATCTTTTACAGGGTTCCAAGAACACACAATGGGGAAAAGACAGTCTCTTTAATAAATGGTGTTGGGGAAACTGGGTATCCATGTGCAGAAGAACTAAATTTCGTTCTTATCTCACATCATACACAGTTATCAACTCAATATGTATTAAAGACTTAATTGTAATGCCTGAAGCCATTTAACTACCAGAAGAAAATATAAGGAAAAATTTCTTGACATTGGTCTGAGGGATGATTTTTGGGGGCATGACACCAAAAGCACAGGAGACAAAAGCAAAAATAGACAAGTAGGACCACATCGAAGTAAAAACTTCTACACAGCAAAGGAAATCACTAACAGAGTGAAAAGGCAGAATGAGATAAACTTACAGAATGGGAAAAAATATTTGCAAACTGTCTCTGATAAAGGGTTAATATCCAAAATATATAAAGAACTCATACCATTAAATAGCAAAAAAACAAAAACAAATAACCTACTTAAAAATAAGGAAAAGACCTGCATAGACATTTCTCCAAAGAAGACATACAAATGGCCAGCATGTATATGAAAACATGCTCAACTTCACTAATTATCAGGGAATTGCAAATCCAAACCACATGAGATATTACCTTATACCTGTTAGAATGGCTATTATCAAAAAAGACAAAAGATAATAAGTATTGGTAAAAATGTGGAGAAAAGTAAACCCTGTACACAGTTGATAGGATTGTAAAGTGGCACAGCCATTATGGAAAAACAGTATGGACTTTCCTCAAAAAATTAGGAATGTAACTGCTGGTACAGTAATTCCTCTTCTGGGCTTATATTCAAAGTAAATTTAATCAGTATCTTGAAGAGATATCTGCACTCCCACGTTCATTGCAACACTATTCACAAAAGTCAAGATATGGAAACAACCTAAATGTCCATCAAATGAACCTAGAGGACATTATACTAAATACTAAACAAAATAAACCAGATGCAGAAAGACAATATTGCATGATTTCACTGATTTCACTTATATGTGGAGTCTAAAATAGTTGAACTCTTAGAAGCAGAGAATAGAAAGGTAGTTGTCAGGGGCTAGGGGGAAAGGGAAATGGGGAGATGTGTGTCAAGGAGTACAAAGTTCCCGTAACACAAGATGAAGTTCTGGAGAACAAAGTATAGCAATATGACTTTATTTAGCAATATTGTTTTATATTCTAGAAATTTGCTAAGAGGGTTGATCTTAAGTGTTTTCACCTTTCCTCCTAAAAAGACGAAAAAAGAAAAGAAAATGTAAGGTGATGTATATGTTAATTGTGGTGATTACATTACAATATATATGTATATCAAAATATCAACTTATATAACTTAAATATATACAATTTTTATTTGTCAGTTATAGTATGGTAGGTAGGCCTAATTTATATTACAGTCTATTTTTGTTTTACTATTTGTGAGCTAAGGATTTTTTTTTACATTTTAAAAGGAATAATGTGCCCATAATTAGACTCATTTATATGTGGTCAATTGATTTGAGAAAACATGCAATAGCAAGTCACAAGTGATTTTGGAATATATGATTTATGAAACAATTGATTATCCATGTGTTAAAAGACAAAACACAATCAATACTTCTCACTATAAGCAAAAAAGTAACTCAAAATTGATCAGAGACCCATATTTAAAATTGTAAAATTTCTAGGAGAAAATGTAGGAGGAAATCTTTTTGACCTTGTATTTTGAAGATTTTCTTAAATATGATACCAAAGGAATGATCCATAAAAGAAAATAGTAAATTGGACTTCAATAAAATTAAGAACTTCTTGTTCTTCAAAACACAATGTTAAGAAAGTGAAAAGAGTGGGCAGGGGGTGGTGGTGGTGGTGGTGGGATGAACTGGGAGATGGGGATTGACATATATACACTAATATGTATAAAATAGATAACTAATAAGAGCCTGCTGTATAAAAAAAATAAATAAAATGAAATTCAAAAAAAAAAAGAAAGTGAAAAGAAAAGCTGGAGAATGTGAGAAAACATTTGGAAATCATCTGTATGATAAATAAATTGATCCTAGAGTATATTAAAAATTCTCAAAACTCAATAATAAGAAAACAAATAGCCCAATAAAATGGGCAAAAATTTGATGAATTTATTACCACATAAGGGCATGAAATAATCTCTAATTAGTCATTAGGGAAATCCAAGTTAAACCATAGTTAGATACTACCACAGGCCTTTTAAAAGCTCATAAAAACAAACAAAAAACAAGTTGCAATACCAACTGCTATCAAAAATAACCTGGAGAGGAGGTTCCTTAAAAAACTAAAAACAGAACTACCATATGACCCAGCAATCCCACTACTGGGCATATACCTGGAGAAAACCATAATTCAAAAAGAGTCATGTACCACAGTGTTCACTGCAGCACTATTTACAGTAGCCAGGACATGGAAGCAACCTAAGTGTCCATAAACAGATAAATGGATAAAGAAAATGTGGCACATATATACAATGGAATATTACTCAGCCATAAAAAGAAACGAAATTGAGTCATTTGTAGTGAGGTGGATGCATCTAGAGACTGTCATACAGAGTGAAGTAAGTCAGAAAGAGAAAAACAAATACTAACACATATATATGGAATCTAAAAAAAAAAAAACATTCTGAAGAACAGAAGGGCAGGACAGGAATAAAGACGCAGACATAGAGAATGGACTTGAGGACGTGGGGAGGCGGAAGGGTAAGTTGGGACAAAGTGAGAGAGTGGTATTGACATATATACACTACCAAATGTAAAATAGATAGCTAGTGGCAAGCAGCTGCACAGCACAGGGAGATCAGCTCGGTGCTTTGTGTCCACCTAGAGGGGTGGGATAGGGAGGGTGGGAGGGAGGTTCAAGAGGGAGGAGATACGGGGATATATGTATATGTATAGCTGATTCACTTTGTTATACAGCAGAAACTAACACAACAATGTAAAGCAGTTATACTCTAATAAAGATGTTAAAAAAAATTAAAAAAAAAAATAACCTGGAAAGCATGTTAAAGGACTGATTCCCAACCTCCACTTGATGTTCTCATACAGAAGATCTTAGTTGGTGATCAAGAATTTGGATTTCTATCAAGCTCTCTACACAAGGAAAAGAGTTGAAATAGCATAAGACCACAGTGTTTTTTGAGCTAAACTTGAGGAATTTTATTGCCTGTAAACATAATATGAAAATATTATAAAGTAGACGATTTCAGTCAGTAATTGAAATAACATCTCCACAATTATCCTGATAGCTATATTAATGAAACAGTTGTTATAAATTTCCTGGAGTTCTTATTGCTTAGCTTAGCAATATACATGTTTTTGTACATTTTTATAGTGTTTTTGACTCTTTAGTTGCAAATGAAATAAACTGATTTTATGTGTACCCTAAGCAAAATTTTGTAGCAAAGAAATTTAAATTGCTTTCAGAATCAAAGGAACAGTTTTAAGGATCTAGATCAGTTTAGATGAGTTTGGGTCTAGGGTTTGGCAAATTTGTCCTCACATTGTTTCTCTCTGGCTTTCAGAGACATTTCTATATGATTTTACATTTCAGTGCACACTGTGATGTACTGCTAGCATTTTCCCCTTTTAAAATAAAGAGACTTTTCTACCAGCTGGTGGGAGTACCACTGACCAACAGTCCTCAGTCATTATTGAGAATTGCCTCAGCTAGAGAGAATCACTCATCCAAAGCACTTCCTGGAGAAGGCTATATTTAATACTGTTTCACAAGGGTTAGAGAGCCCTCGTCTCTTTACCCCACTTTTTTTTTTCTTTGTCCCACCTTTGAACAACTCTGCAGGGTTATTTTATGTTCAGATGTTCTTGTAGGTTTGACTGAGATCTTTACTGAGATGGTATCACATCTCAACCTTTCTCTCTGCCCAATTCTACTTTCTTCTCTTATTTGATATGTGATCCTTAATTTACTTCCTTCATTAGGTTAAAAAAGTGTTCCCTCCCAAAGGTATATTTACTTCCTAATCAACTGGACCCTGTGAATATTACCTTATATGGCAATATTAAATATTATTTTCTATGCCAAAAATGTAATTAAGTTAAAAATCTTGAGAGGAAGAGTTTATCCTGGATTTTCTGGGTAGACCCTAAATGCTATCACTATGTGAGGTGAGGGATATGTTAACTAACTTTATTGTGGTAGTCATTTCACAATAATTATGTTGTACAC
The DNA here is from genome assembly GCF_949774975.1 of Lagenorhynchus albirostris. Classification (NCBI taxonomy): domain Eukaryota; kingdom Metazoa; phylum Chordata; class Mammalia; order Artiodactyla; family Delphinidae; genus Lagenorhynchus; species Lagenorhynchus albirostris. The sequence goes on along the minus strand of NC_083099.1, from coordinate 44,449,824 downwards.
CTTAAATTTACACAATGTTATATGTCAATTATATCTCAGTAAAACTGTGAAAAAAAGAGAGAGAGGTAGAGGGACTTTTTACCCAGACAGATACAGTGGGGAAGGTGATGTGAAGACAGCAGAGAGAGAGATGCAGCCACAAGCCAAGGAATGCCAATAGCCACCAAAAGTTGGAAGAGTCAAGGAAGTGATTTTCCCTAAGAGTTGCCTCTGGAAGGAACACAGCCCTACCTACAGCTAGTTTTAAGACCTCTAGCATTCTGAACTATGAGAGAATAAATTTCTGTTTTTTAAAGCCATATGGTTTATGGTAATTTGTTGCAGCAGCCACAAAATAACAACAAATAAAAACTAATACATTTATTTTTATGCTAATTTCCATCTTAAAGATTTTGTCCAGGGAACCCAAACTGTGACAGACACAGTTGTCAGAAGTTCTGGAATCACAACTCACATCTTCACAAATAGAGATGAAAGGATCCGTCTCTACCACTAAACTAATTTTTAGGGAATTCTTCTGTGGTTTTCTGTTTTTATTTCTTTCCTCTGTTAGAAAATTAGTCCCAGAACTGGATCATTTGATATATCAGAGGGAATCGGAGCACTTGTGTCATGTACCTACTCCTTATGCCAGCGGAGCAGGTACTTGATACAAATAGACTCCCAAAACCATATGAGTGAGCAGGATACAAATCAGCCATATATTACTCAGAGAAGGAGAGAAGAATGAGGGTTGTGTAGACAAAATGAATGTCCATTGGAACATCTTTTCCCCACAACAAATCCCCATATCAGATTACAAACTATAAAGTAGTGGCCATCACTTAACAGTAATTTCTTATACTGGGGCACCTATTTAATACGAGGAAAATCCCAATGTAACTTTGCCTAATTTCATTAATTTAATTTTAGTTAAAATAACATAACCTGATAAATCTGATTACTTGTTATGGATTGAATTGTGTTCCCCCAAAATTCATATGGTGAGCTCCTGACCCCCAGTACCTGAAAATGTGACTTTGTTTGGAAATAACTCCTTTAAAGAGGTAAACATATTAAAATGAAGTGATTAGGGTGGGCCCTAATCCAATATGACCAATACTCTTATAGAAAGAGGAGATTAAGACACAGGCATAGACAAGGGGAAAATCATGTGAAGGCAGTGGAAGAAGTTGGCCATCTACAAGCCAAGGAGAGAGGCCTCAGAGTGAAACCAACCATCTTGCCCTTGGACTTCAAGCCTCCAGGATTGTGAAGAAATACATTTTTGTTGTTTAAGCCAGTGATCCCCAAGCTTTTTGGCACCAGGAACCAGTTTCATGGATGACAATTTTTGCACAGACAGGGGCAGGGGTGGTTCAGCCAGTAATGCGAGCGATGGGAGCGATGTAGAGCAGCAGATGAAGCTTTGCTCACTTGCCCACCGTTCACCTCCTGCTGTGCTGCCCAGTTCCTAACAGGCCGCAGACCATTACCGGTCTGCTGCCTGGGGGTTGGGGACCCCTGGTTTAAGCCACTGTCTGTGGTATTTGTTATGGCAGCCTTAGAAAACTAATTCATTACTGGAAGACAATATTTTCAATATATCAAATGTAAATGCAAACAATAATTTACAAATAAGTAAAAGTAATTATTAGCAATATCTAGAGTGCTTTCATGTATAAAATCTCATGAGTAATATTAAGATACATATTCCGATTTATATGGATATTTACAAATGTTTCAAGAACTTTGCTTTCTAAGGTAAAGAAAAGTGTGTTTATTATAAGAAAAAATTTATCATATTCATTGAATTTGTACAAATTAATGATTGATTTATATGTATGATATAACCATTTTAGAATTCACTCAACTAGAAAACTCCTGCTCGTCTTCTGTATAATCAAATATTGCATTAATAATGTTGAATTATAACAGCTAATCAAAATTATTTACATTTAACCTTACATTTCTATCATGATGTAAATAGGGAATTGTAATTGTATTTTTTTGTTATTTTTAATGAATTAAGGAATAGTACTTGATGATAAAATTAATTTCAGTTAAGTGTGCTGATTGATATACATGAATCTATTATGAGCATTATAGCAATATTATGAGCAATGAAATAATATTGAAGGAAAGAAATGCCTTATATGTTCAGAAAGAGACTGTGGTAGTTATGTTTTTTTCCAACAAAATTAAAACTTTGCTTTTTTAAACCACTGGAAATGCTGGACTCCTTTGTTAACTAGCCCATTCAGACTAACACATATTATCAGTGATGAGCCATTGACAAAACAAAATCTAAACTATGTGATGTTATATGAACGTCTTTTGGCTAGCAGCATGGAAATTATCACCTGATGTTGGAAAGATGGTAATCCATTATATGTAAACAGCACTTTTGGGGGTAAAATTGTTGCCTTATATTACATATGAAATAGACCATAAACTATAAAGCCTGTAGCTCTAGGGGAAAGGTTGGCAATCATAGTAATAATAGCAGCATATAATAGTTGGTTTCATTTAGTAAGATATTGCAAGAAAGGTATGAGTTCAAAATAACTGATGGACTTCAATTTCTGGTCAGAATGTAGAAGGTAGGGACAGATTATTGCTCTCACCAGTAAAAGATAGATTAAAAGACTTAAAAAATGTATATGTATGCATATCAAAACTTTTTAGTTTGAAATGTCCTCTTTTTCTCTAACAGTACTTTTTAAAAACTGTTAATAATTTTGGACATAGAGAAAAATTTTGAGAATAGTTAAATAATTAATATATTATTTAGATTCCTGAAATGTTAATATTTTAAATTAGTTTAATGTCCTACATATATACACACATTTAGATTGTCTAATGTTATCTCAGGATTAAGTTATGCAGTTTTGGCAACAATAATATGCAAGTGATGTTATACTCTGTTAAAAGTGTGTCATGTCAGGAAACTGGTGGGATTTATAGGAGCATTGATGATGTTAATTTTATTCACATGACTGAGGTAGGGCCTGGGAGCTTTCTTTAATGGAGAGTTACTATTTGTTTTTTATAATTCATAATTATCTTTGGGGAGATACTTTAATACTGTATATATATATATAGTACTCTTCAAACTTTCATCTATTAGTTTTAGCATTGATAATGATTCTTGTCTAAAAAATATTATAAGGTTTTTGAAATAATGATATCTTTTAAAAATTTCTTATTTAATTTTTTGCCTTTCTACTTTGAGGAAGGCCTTTCCTTTCTCAATATTTCTTTATATCATGATGGACTCAGAGCTTTCTAATTTATTCAATGGGTCATAATCCTTTATTCATGGCCCAATTGCCCCATATTGAAGGGAATACCCTTCAAGCTGGTTCCTTTGTCTTTCGGCTTGTCCCTTTCATTCCTTCAGCACTTTTATACATTCCAGACAATAAGATACAATGAATACTCTGGATTCATTTTGAACTTTTGCTATTCTAGCCCTAGAATCAGGTCTTTTCTCAAGGAGTCCTAGTTGTTGTTAGCAAGTGTGATACATATCAACCATGATTTGGGCATAAGTTGAGTTCGTGGACACTAGAAAATCATTGTTTTAGACTAACTACCTAACTAGTTTTAGACTAACTACCTAACTCTATATACACAAACACATATATATCTAGATGCATACTTATGTATGTGCATACATACATACATGGATATATGTGCAAATACAGGTGCATCTGTATCTATTTATAGATATATTCATATCAAAAACTATACGAATCTATATTTATGCCTATATACATCTATATCTGAATATTATCAGTACAGGTTTCTGCATAAACACATGAGCTCACACTGGACACCTCCCAGTCCAAACCAATAGCAGAGCCTTATTCTATCCTTTTGTCCTATTCTATATTTATAACTTCCATATGCACAGTGACAAGCCAAGCTCCAATTATCCACAATATATTTACATAATTGCTCAATCCTTGAATACCCAAAAAGTAGTTCCAGAATTTCTTACTATGTCTCTGTGAAAGATAAAGCTAGTAACTGTAGAGTTCAATATTCTTAGAGGTCTTCTTTCTTAGCCTCAGGTTATATCATCCATGTGTTATTTAAATAATTTTTAAATTTTTATTTATGGCTGCATTGGGTCTTTGTTGCTGCGTGTGGGCTTTCTCTAGTTGTGGTGAGCGGGGGATACTCTTCATTGTGGTGGCTTCTATTGTTGAGAAGCACAGGCTATAGGTGTGTGGGCTTCAGTAGTCATGGCATGTGGGCTCAGTAGTTGTGACTCACAAGCTCTAGAGCACAGGCTCAGTAGTTGTGGCGCACAGGCTTAGTTGCTCCATGGCATGTGGGATCTTCCCAGACCAGGGCTTGAACCAGTGTCCCCTGCATTGGCAGGTGGATTCTTAACCACTGCACCACCAGGGAAGTCTCATTCAAATGTTGCTTAAAAATCATTTGGGCTAGGGTTCTCCCATGAATTTCATGGTGTTTATGTTATTTATTTGAAATATGATTTACTTCATTTTTTTCTGTTTATATTCTATTTTGCATTTTCCACTCCTTTATTTTCTTTAAAATTTTTTTTGTGAACATTAACAGGTGCTAAAGTCATTATTATACAGAAAGATATATTTTCTCAGTAATTCTTAAGATAGAGAAAAAAGAATCTTATTGCTCCTGAAAATATTAATATGAACATTAATTTGGATGAATATATTAATAAGTGAAATAAATAATTTTCCTATTAAGCATATTACCTAATATAAGAGACGTTCTGTGATATACAGTTTAAGAGCTAATCATATTTAAGCACTTCATTCCAAACCCTAGCCCTCACCCCATGACAACCATATGTCGGATTTTCTCCCTTTGGTAGCTTTAAAAATAGAAGTGTTCAGGTATTTTGTCTATTCTCAAAATATTGTTAGGTTCTCTCTACACAGTTACATAATTCAGTAATTTCTCATTTCCATCTATCACATTCTTAAAATCTAAATCTAAATGATTAAAGACAAACACAATGGGGAATAATCAAATAAATTTCTACAGCAAAAAAAGGAAAGAGAATAAATATTAAAGGATAACTGAAATCATGAAGAAAGAATTTATAGTCTAAATAACATGAAATCTGCTCCTTGGCTGAGTGAGTAAAGCAGTGCTATGCTTCAGGAATCTCAATTATTGGCCTTTTTTGGTTAAAGTAAATGAGGAGAGGATGTGGAAAATACTTCATCCAATTGACGTTTTAAAAAAATGTATTTTCCTAGTGATGAAGTACATCCCTAAAATATTAAATTATTCTATTCTCTATCTATAAGTATCCCCATTTATATTTTATGGCTAATTACGTATTGTTAAGTTGTGTAATTTTATTGTACTTAAAGTGAATGGAACTGAGGAAATGCAACACAACTCCACTATATTAATGTTACATAAACCTAATATTTTATTATTAAGAAAATATAACATTGGAGGACAATGATCCAGCATTAATCCAGTACTAACCTATGTACAATTAAAAAAACATATATTTATACACTTTTCACTTTATTGAGAGAGACAATTTTGGACAATGAAATACTGAAGTCATTTTGAAATTGTTGCTGTTTTGATTCATATAATCATGGGTTAAAATACCTAATAATTATATCTATTTTAATCTCAAAATACTGTTATATTTAAAACATATTTTCATGTATTATATCATTATTACATATTATATAGTATATATTATTAAATTATATACATTATATATTATATTACATTTATTTGTACCTATAACTGTATCTGCATCTATATCTCCATTTCCATATCTCTCTTTATCTAGCTATCAGTTGAGGGGATCTCATTAAGTAACATATTTGTCCAGTAACTATTGAATTCTCTTTTCCAAGACGAAGATAGATAAGAGAGAGAGGATACAAATAGCAGGTAAAAAGAAATATCAGAACAAGATAATGCAAGAAAGTAATCGACTAAAATATTAGGGTTTGATTTTAAAAGTAAAAATTGTTCAAAAAATAAAAATAAATGCATACTTGATATACAGTTTTTATAAGGTCTGTAACATTAATTACTGATAAAATGTTATTGTCATTCTTAAAGTCTTTGAGAACTCAGGGTAAAATAACAGGACAAATTGATAACCACCTAATAATTCTCTCAGTTTCCCAGAGAAGTAATTTCTGTCTTTGAAATGTGTAGTAAATTACTAGAAATATTTGTCATTTTATACTATGCTTCTTGATATTTTTTCCATAAAAATTTAATGAATTGTATATATCAAAATTTTACTCACAGGAAGTGAATTTTCTACACAGGAAAATTTTACTCACATGTCAAGTATGTGGCAGTTTAGATGTTCTCATAAACAATATCTCTTCTGAAGATAAATAAAAAAATTGAATATTGCATTTTTTATGAAAGCACAGGAGAAAGTAGGATATTGAATCAATAAAATGTATCAATTTCTTTATACTCAGTACTTTCACATTTTCAAGAAAATACATTTTTTACCCACTTTCACACTACCATAGAACAAATATTAAGTATTCAAAACACAAATAAATGAATAAATATGGAAGATCATAAGTTTTGGATGAAATCCAAAGAAAGAAAAGTTAAAATTAGCTCATATGACTGGACTGAATTACAGTAATTATAGTAACCATATCAATAGTAATAACTTAAAAGGAATTGTTAAATTACTTCTTGATTTATGAGCACCATTTAACTAAATCAGATTTTGCTCGAGCTATGAGGAATTATACTGCAAAAGCAAGTAATACTATGCTTTCTTGAAAATATAAACACTGGGAGAAAAATAGCCAAAAATTAGACACCTGATGTAAACACAAATCTTATTTTGTAAATCTTAAATCAGTTCATACATTTTTATTAATTCATTTTCCAAACATATTTATTGAGCGCCTACCTTGTACTGGATATATAGTAGTTAGCAAAACATAAAAATCCTTTCCCCTCATGATGATAGTTTAGTGAGGCTATGGTGGTGATAGTAAGAATTTTTAAAAATAATATTTACATTACATGATATGTTAGATAATAAGTCCTTTGAGCAAAATTAAGAAGTAATTTAGAAATAAGAAATGTTTGGAGAACTGGTTATAATTTTGTTTTGTGTTTAAAGCAAGTACGTTAGTTAGGTAGGCTAAGTTGCAGTAAAAAAAAAAAAAAAAGAAAGAAAAAGCTCTTAAACTTTAATTAGTTTAGCATATAAATGTGTCTTTTTAACTCCTGCAAATTCTTCTGTAGATATGGCAGCTCACTATGTCAACTTCCTCCTAAGCGGTGATAAAGAGATCAAAATTCTAGGTCCATCATAACAAATAAGACTTTGATTATTGCTGGAATGGGGATGATCAATTGGGCATATTGGTTATGACTTTATCACTGCCCAACTGTAACTGGATAGGGTACTATATGACTAATTTTGGCTGGTGACTATGAGAAGAAATAAAGAGTGTCATGTCTATAGGTAATCACGTCACAGAGGTAAGAAAAGATGGAAACTTAGATACTTACGGACACTAATGGCATCACCACAAATGCTTTACTGGGAAGGTGACATTTAAGTAAAGACTTGAGAGAAGTGAGGAATTAATCTATTTATATTTAACCTATCTGTATATATGAAAAAATCAGAGAGAAGGAAGAACAAATTCACATGGCCAGGGAGGCTGCATGCTGAGCTGGATTAATGAAACATTATGAGGAATATCATGCTTAGAGATAAGGCTGGGCCTCCTCTGAGATAAGAGAAGGTAAAAATCCTTTCCAAATTAGAATAATGGTAGATGTAATAATCACCCTTCTGATTCCTTATAGTGCTTGCAGATGTTGCAGAACATGCAGGGGTAACATGGTATCCTAGGACACCAAAAATCTGAATTATATGCCCCAAAGTGGAGAAGAAGCACCAGAGCCCCAAAGATTTATGGAAGGTCAATTTTATTATGGTATCCAGGTTAGGCAAAGACCAGAGAGACCTCTCCTGCTTATGAACTGCAATATTTTGGCTCAATAGGTGGATTATTGGTGGGAAACTTAGTCATAAATGAAATTCTATGTCTTATTTGCTAAAAGGGTTAGCAACTTAATTAAGTCATATATTAAAATTACACTGATTGGTTTCAAACAATGGGAACAAAAGCTGGATGTAGGTGTCTGGTCATAAAGTTTGCCATGGAGACTAAGTATCTATGTGGTTATGTCTTTACCCTAAAACAAATTCCCCTTGAGCACTTTATACAATGTTTCAATTAAGAATTGTGTACCTACACAATTGTGTATGTGGGGGCAGAGTGAAATATCACTTTGTACCCTACTAACCACAGGTTTGTGTCCCTGGACTCTTCACACAATCAACATGGAAATCAGTGCCTTTTACCTAAAGTAATCTACATTCATGACTTTCTATGCCCAGCTTCCCTGATCATGGATAATCTATAATTACTTTTCCAAATGATGAATTTCTGAGTCAAAAATTATGCCTCTTATAAAGCTTTTAATTCATGTGCCAAAATTCCTTTCAGAGAGATTGTATTATATGATATTCCAGTCCTATCTGGGGTTTGGAAGAAAAAAATCATGCCAATTTTATAAGTGAAAAGTTATATCTTTTTAACAAACATACCACTTTGACAATAAAAAATCTAATTATTAGAAATGTTTGATAAAGATGTCTTTACTTCACATTCTCTTATGATTCTCCATAAGCAATATAGTCAATGTATAATCATATATAGTCAGCTTGCAGATTTCTTAGGTTTGAATCTTGGCTCCACGATTTACTGCCTGTGAGATCTTGGGCAAATAATTCAACTCAGTGCATCAGTTTCTCATCTGTATTACAGTACAACACTAGGGCCAACATCAAAAGACTATTTTGGAGAATTAATTGAAATAATGTGTTTAACAATTTAGCAGAGTGATTCTCAAAAATAGGCATTGGAAAAATGTTAATGATTATTTTATACAAGTTTTGCAAAAAAAAAAAAAGCAGCAAAACTATGTCAATTTTTGAAGTAAAAAAAAGCAAATGTGAATAATTCATGCAGAATCTTTTAAATTATGTCCTTTCCTGCAAATTACTTGGAAGGTTTCTATTTAAAAATAATTCTGGGGGCTTCCCTGGTGGCACAGTGGTTAAGAATCCACCTTCCACTGGAGGGGACACGGGTTCGAGCCCTGGTCCGGGAAGATTCCACATGCCGCAGAGCAACTAAAGCCTGTGTGCCACAGCTACTGAGCCTGCATTCTAGAGCCCATGAGCCACAACTACTGAAGCCCGCACGCCTAGAGCCCATGCTCTGCAACAAGAGAAGCCACCGCAGTGAGAAGCCCCGTGCACCACAAAGAGGAGCAGCCCCTGCTCGACTCAACTAGAGAAAAGCCCACGCACAGCAATGAAGACCCAACGCACCCAAAAATAAATAAATAAATTAAAAAAAATAATAATTTTTAAAAACTATTTTTAAATTCACTATAAAACTTAAGGTATTCTACTTTGAGCATCTTTTCATGTAAAAGCATTTACTGTTTACGTGATTTTTTATAACACAGCCAAATTTAAATGTGCTTTCTGATTTTGTGCCAGAGGACAATGAACTTTACACTACTTTTAGTACAGCTCTCAAATTGATTGCTAAAATGAAAGGAAGTGGTGAAAACCCACCTACATTGTTTGGCAAATGCATGCTGTCTCTGTAGATGAAATAACTCATTTTACTGAACAATAGTCCCCTTGCCAGGCCCTCACTTACTCTGTGGAGGTCAATCAAAGACTCTTCAAAGCGGCAGGTACCATTTTGAACACTACAACAGTTGTTTTGTTCCTTTTCATAACATGCCTGTAAGTACACTTATGGGTTTAAATTATTATTTGTGATATGTTGAAATTAATATTTATGGACAAATAATTATGAATTTCTTCGGTCATTGTCATTGGCAATAATTTTGAAGTATTAATGTTAAAAACAGCCTAACTTTTCATTTAAAACATAATAAAAAACCAACTGAGATACTATGAAAAGTTTTGAAAAAAGAAAATCATTTTCAAAAATAATAACTTGGTAGATTCATGTGTTAACCTTCCTAGAATTAAACTTATTGTGTCCTTGATATTCCAAACATTCAGGTGCTCAAATCTGTAGACTGCTAACAAGCAAAAGTAGAGTTGAGTAAAAGGTTCATTTTGTTAAATAGATGTACCATATGCCTTAGTTCAAATTGATATTCTATCAGAAGAGAAAATATTAATAAATGTGAAGTGTTTAGCTGCAAGTAAACATACTGAGCCTCATAGATTTCTCAGTGACAGAAGTCTACCTGTTGAGTTTCACCAGTGGTTTGTATAAAGAATTCCATACATTTCTATACAATTAGTATTGATTAGATGCTTTACAATTTACAAAGTTATGTTAACATGCATTGTCATTTAACCTGAAAGGAAGACAATGAAATAAGTATTTTGGCAAATTCTCCAATTGATGTAGCTGAATTCTAAAGAGCTCTGTGAAGTTTCCCAAGGCCAACACCTTGAAGGCATTACATATTGCCTTATTGAAGGCATTACAACAAACCAATCAGCTACTCTAATAAAATCAGCCCTCTCCACACCACTGCCAATATCATCTTTTAAAACATATATCACATCATATCTGTGCTCCAACAGTTTCTATCTCACTCAGATTCAAATAGAAAATCCTTACCACTCCCTGTACATTTCACATAAACCAATTCTCTGTCTCTATGATTGCTTGTATATTCCTTTAGCTCTGTTCTCTGCTCAGATCATGCTGGTCACCTTTCTGGTCCTCAAATAGAACAAGCATGCTGATGTTCTATAATCTTTGCACTTACTGTTTCCTCTACCTGGAACATTCTTCCCCAGATAGTCACATACTCACTTCTTCACTTTATTTTCGTCTCTTTTTAAATGTTACCACCATAGAGAGGACTTCTATGATCACCCTATATAAAATAACCTTGTAACTTTACTCCTATCCACCTTTGTTTTTCTTCATAGTGCGTATCACTGATTGCTCATTATTATATAATTACATTCAGAAGTCTAGATTACTTTTGTATTACAGACTCTGGTTCCTCAGGAAGGCAAATGCCCTTATTGGAAATGAATGTTTAGCTCATCTGTTGGTTCTTCTGTTCTCATTTATTTTACTAGAATAGTTTCAAAAATTTAAATGTCCAAAACGTGGTGACAGTGTTGACACAATTCATACAAGGGCCATTGTGACTTAAACACTGTATCACCACCATGCACCAAAAGCATCATACATTTATTGTTGATACATTAGAATTATTTCAAAGGCGGAGTATTTTTAGGCTTAGTTCTTATCAGAGCGTGAATCTCGTGAGTTGACAATGGGGACATATTGACCGTTCTATCTCATGGACCACACATATTTGAACCTGCTATGGGTGCCAACCTAATTCATACCTGGTGAACCAAATACTAAGATTAAGTCTTAGCTCAATTGCTACTGAAGCATCTTATGAGATATACTTCCACCTCCAGTTATCCAGTTCGTACCCTAGCAAGGCCTTATTTCTCCTTATCCACACATTGGTTTGTATCTTTATTCTAAATGTCACAAGCTCTAGCCCTTTCAAGGTTTCATTTTAGTTACACCCACACCCACCCACCCACCCACACACACACACCCAGAGGGAGAATTCCAGACCTTCCATCTGACTGGCCATGGAATATTTGGCCTTAAGTTTTCCTGGTAACACTCCTTTATGTTCAAACTACTAATCACTTACTATCAATAGTTTTGAGGGAGGTACAATTAATTTTTCCAAAATTATATCTATGGAAAACATGAATAGTAACTTCTTATGTGAAAGAAATTTAAAACATTTTTTGCTCTGTCCCTACTTTTGATTCTGTGGAAGTTTCAAAAAAAAGACTCCAACCACAGATTTGGTTAAATTGTTTAAAAGAAATATATAATAGAGAAGATCACCTAATCTCTGCTTATAGCCATAACCTAAGTTATAAGCTCAATTACTCCAAATAAATAGTTCTTCTAGGTACTTAATTAGGACTTAGTATCTAAACAACCAAATAATTTCCCCAAATAAATAAGAAGAGGAAGGCAGCTCTATACCTTTGTTGCTCTAGGGTGACACTATGCAAAAAAAATTCTTTATTTAATTACGCTAAAAAGTCTTTGAAGCTAGGTGTAATAGAAGTGACATACATTTGAATGATAGAATGACACAATGTGAAAAGTTGTAAAATACATACAATATGCAAAAAACATATTCAACTCCTACTCTCCAATCCAAAATAATAATTAAACTACAAATCTTCTATCTCAAAGCATAATTATTTTCCCAGTATTTACAGGGAGGTGTTACTTTTAGTAATATAATAGAGGCACAATTTGTATTTATTCTTCTTCTCTATGTCTCATAGGGACAATGCAGCAGACACTGTCATTGCCCTTCCAAACCCCTTTAGAAAACCACCTACAAGTTCTCTGTGCTTTTCTCCTAATGGTTGGCACCTGCAATTGTATACATAGGTTTGTCCTTTACTCCTGGAACCCTTTGTCCCTCAACAAGAGAGAGCTGGGAGTGCCTGAGAGTTTATGCCCACTCAGGTATCAGCGACTTACTGGCAAGGGAATCTGAAATCCTAACTCACTTTCTAGAAGTTGGAAGAGCTCTAAGATGTGTTTTATGCTACAGAGTTCCTATGAAATCAGGCTAGGGTTGGGAATTATTCTTGATTCCTTACCCCTTTCTATCTATTGCTATAAATCTTGATATTCATGTGATGAAGGTGTTTTACATAAATATTTCAAAGGAGAAAATGATAAAGGAAATGGAATAAATATAAACAGTTGATGAATTTCAGTAAAAGGGATATGAGCATTCACTGAGTTTTCTATGTTTGAGGTTATATTGACTTAAAAAGCAATAGAATTTTATACCATTAACTTTAAGATACCTGTAGTGGAAGTTCTGATAATATCAAACTTAGTAATTATTCATTTGCAAACACTGGAATTCTGAACTTTTTGTGATGTATTGATTACACAGTTAAGTTTCAAATGACACTTTTTCATTTATCTTTTCAAAGGAAACCTATGTGCTCCAAATATACTGCAAATGTAAAATACTTCAATATATATTCAGTTAATATCAAAATTAATGGATAACAATAAAGATTCGAAAACATCAAATAGCAGTTCCAATAGTGAGTACAGCCTTTCTATATATATATAGAAATCACTCTTTTAGTTAAACTTATTATCACTTTGGAAGTTTTAGCAACTTTTCTCATGGTATGAGATTTTGCTCTTTTTGTTTCAAAATTGACTATTTATTTAAAGAAAAGTGAATGTTTTTAGTAGTTCAAGACATAGGGACCAATAGATCCCTTCAAAAAAGGTTGTGTGTACAGTTAGGCAGTTATACAACTTAGAAGGAAAACAGTAGGATAACTAGGATAACTGGATTTATACCACCATTAATCTGAACTGACATTGCCTTTGCTGGTAAAACAAAGGTCAATTTCTCTGAAATGAACCATGTTCTTCTCTTCATTCTTTCTAAAATATGATTTATTGCACATTTTTATTTTACTTGTTCGAAAACATTTCTTATGTGATTATTTAAAAAAAACCAAATTGCTCTTTTCTATGTCTAGTCCCAGGACAATGATTAGATAAAATTCCTTCTTCAGGAATTAAAATTTATTTTAAATTGGTATATCAAAAATCACCATAACCAAGTGGTCTTAAGTAGTTTTCTATCTCAAAAACTTTGCCATATTTTACATAATAATATACACGTGTGAACATTGCTTAAATCAAGACTGTGGGATACATTATTAAAAGCAAAATTAAATATACAGATGTTTAAAAATAATATAAGAATGGATAGCATTCAACTTACCACTATCAGAATACATTATTATATATGACCCAACCTTATAAATCAATGAATTTAAGCCATTGTTTGGCCACATCTCACTGGCATTGTTACAAACAAAGCCACTCCCCCTGCAACAAGTTAAGATGTTATTTCTGTATTCATTTTGTCTCAGTAGTCTGAAAGGCACTCCTCTCTTTACTGCATCATAGTTCTTGATGCTTCCTGTTATGGACTGAACTGTGTAACCCAAAAATTCATATGCTGAAGTCCTAACCCCTAACGCCTCAAAATGTGACCTTATTTGGAAATAGGGTCATTGCAGATGTAATTAGTTAAGAGGAGGTCATACTGCAGTGGAGAGGACCCCTAATCCAATATTACTGGTGTCTTTACAAAAAGGGGAAATTTGGACACAGACAACACATGGGGAGAATACCATGTAAAGACTGGATTTATGCTGTTACAAGCCAAGCAATGACCAGAAGTTAAGAAAGATTTCTGAAATATATACTTCTTTCTTCGTTCCCTGAGAGGGAGCATGACTGCTGACACCTTGATCTTGGACTTCTGGGCTCTAAGAATGTGAGAAAATAAATTTCCCTTAGTTAAACCACAGAGTGTGTGGTAGTCTGTTATGGCAGCCCTAGGAAACTAACACCAATGTTCATACCAACACTGACAAACCCTTGTTCTACTGATCCATTTGGATGTACTCTTCTGCGTGAATTTCAATTATTTCATTCCATAAAATACTGATATTCGCATTCCACCCTCCTTTATCATATCAGTGGTATTGGTTGTTATTTCTCCTCTTTCATTTCTTATTTTGTTTACTTGGGTCCTCTCTCTTACCTTCTTGGTGAACCTGGCTAGAGCTTTGTCAATTTTGTTTATCCTTTCAAAAAACCAGCTCTTGGTTTTATTGATCTTTTTTTATTGTTTTTAAATCTCTGTTTTATTTATTTCCTCTCTGATTTTTATTATTTCCTTCCTTCTGCTGACTCTGGGCTTTGTTTGGTTTTCTGTTTCGGATTATTATTTTTTTGGTGGTAGGTTAGATTGTTTACTTGAGATTTTCCTTGTTTCTTGAGGAAGGCCTGTAACACTATGAACTTCCCTCTTAGACCTGCTTTTGCTGCATCCCATAGATTTTGGAAAGTTGTATTCTCATTTTCATTTGTCACAAGGTTTTTTCTGAATTCTTCTTTGATATCATCATTGATTCATTGGTTTTTTAGTGGCATGTTGTTTAGTCTCCACGTTTGCTCTTTTCTCATTTTTCTTTCTGTAGTTGATTTTTAGTTTCATAACGTTGTGGTTGGAAAAGATGCTTGATATAATTTCTATCCTCTTGATTGAGGCTTGTTTTATGGCATAGCATGTGGTCTATCCTGGAGAACTTTCCATGTATGCTTGAAAAGAATGTGTATTCTGCTTTTTGGGAATGTAGTGTCCTGTAGATATCAATTAAGTCCAACTGGTCTATGTATCATTTAGAATCTATGCTGCCTTCTTGCTTTTCTGTCTGGATGATCTGTCCATTGATGTAAGTGGGGTGTTAAAATCACCTACTACTATTGTAGTATTGTCAATTTCTCCCTTTATGCCTGTTAATATTTGCATTATCTATTTAGGTGTTCATATATTGGGTACACATATGTTAATAATGTAATATCCCCTTCTTGTATTGATACCTTTACCATTATACAATACCCTTGTCTTTCATCACAGCCTTTGTTTTAAAGTCTATTTTGTCTGATATAAATGTTGCTACCCCTGCTTTCTTGTCATTTCCATTTGCATAAAATATCTTTTTCCATACCCTCACTTTCAGTCCATGTGTGTCTTTTGCCCTGAAGTGAGTCTCTTGTAGGCAGCATATATGGGTCTTATTTTTTTATCCAATCAGCCACTCTATAACTTTTTTTTTTGGCCATGCTGTGTGGCTTGAGAGACCTTAGTTCCCAACCAGGGATTAAACCCAGGCCATGACAATGAAAGTGCCAAGTCCTAACCACTGGACCTCCAGGGAACTCCCCACTCTATGTCTTTTGATTGAAGCATTTAGTCCATTTACATTTGAAGTAATTATTGATAGGTATGAACTTATTGTCCTTTGATTCCTTGTTTTCTGGTTATTTTTGTAGTTCTTTGTTCATTCCTTCTTCTTTTTATTTTCCCTTTTGTGGTTTGATGATTTTTCTTTTGTATATGCTTGAATTCCTTTCTTTTTGGTTTTTGTGAATTTATTGTATGGTTTGGGTTTGTGGTTACCATGGGATTCATGTTTGCTGACTCATAACTATATCTACTTCCTTTAAACTGACAGTCATTCAAGTTCAACCCCATTTTAAAAGATCTACATTTTTTACTCCCCTCTCCAACATTTTGTGATTTTGATATCTTATTTTACATCTTTATACTTATTCTTTTACTGTTTATTGTAGTTATAATCACTTTTACAATTCTGGTTTGTTTTGTTTTTAATCTATCTACTGGCTTAAGTGATCTTTAATTCTCACTTTATATTTGTCTCTCCTATTGGGATTTTCCTTTTCCCATAGATTCTTGCTTCTTTTCCATTTAGAGAAGACCTTTCAACATCTCTTTTAGGATAGGTTTAGTATTGCTGTATTCTTTTAGTTTTTGCTTGTCTGAGAAATTCTTTATTTCTCCTTCTATTCTATTCTTTCTGGGTAGAGTATCTTAGATTGCAGGTTTTTCCCTTTCAGGACTTTGAATATATCGTGTCACTCCATTCTGGTCAGCAAAGTTTCTGCAGAGACATCAGCTAATAGACTTATGGGGTTTTCCTTGTAAATGGCTCTTTGTTTTTCTCTTGCTGCCTTTAGAATTTTCTCTTTCTCTCTTTTGCCATTTTAATTATGATATATCTTGGTGTGGTTCTGTTTACTGTCATTTTTTGGGGGGACCCTCTGTGCTTCCTGTACCTGAATATCTGTTTCCTTCTTTAGGTTTGGGAAGTTTTCAGCCATAATTTCCTCAAATACATTTTTGATCATCTCTCTCTCTTCTTCTGGAATACCTATTACATATAGGTTGACATGTTTTATATTATATTGATTTTATTTATTTATTTTTCATTTGTTTTCTGTCTGCTATTCTGATTGGGTGATTTCTAATATTCTATCTTCCAGATCACTTATTCATGCCATTTAGTCAGTTATTCATGCTTTTAGATTGCTTTTTCTCTCAGAAAATCAATTATTTCTTTTTGATTGGTTCATCTTTATAGTTTCTAGTTCCTTGTTACAGTGATCTGCATTTATATTGATAATATTTCTTAATTCAGTTAACATTTTTGTTACTACCTTTTTGAATATGGGGTCTGATAGGTTGGTGATGTCTGTTTCATTATTTATTCTTATTATTTATTATTTCAGGGGATTTCTCTTTCTCTTTTAATTGAGAGTAGTTCCTCTGCCTTTTCATCTTGCTTCCTCTGTCTCTATGAATTTAGGAGAAACAGTTATCTATTGTGGTCTTGAAGGAGTGCTTTTATGTGGGAGTGTCCCTGTGTAGATTGTGTGTATCCAATGTCTTTGGTGAGAGGGCTGGTTTTGATATGGATGCCAACCACATCCTTCCTCAGGGTGTGCTGGCTGCTATCACTTTGATAAGGCATGTGGTTTGTGTTGGAGTATCTAAAGCCTGTGTAGGATGTGAGGTGGGACTTCCTCTCTGCTTCATGGCTGTCACCGCCCTATCAGGGGTGGAGGGTGCTCTCCAGTTGTTGAAGTAGAAGGCCTGAGGGTTGGGCTTGATTAGGCCCCATTCCCCTTGGTTGCTGCCCTGCTCCAAACGAGGGGAGTGTTGAAGCAAGAGAGGCCTGTGCCCTTACAGAGGTCTGAGGTGCTGACTGTGTAGGCATCCGTGGCTGTGCCACTCAGACACAGCTCAAGGTTGTGTCTCTGCCCCTGTTGTGGTCATCCAAGATCTACTGTTAGACTGTGGCATGGAGTAGGCAGTGCCAGAATGTTGGCTAGGCTGTGGCTGGGGGACAGGGCATTGTGGCTGTAGGAACTGAGGAAGATGCACTGCAGCCAGAGATCTGGGCTGCTTCTATGGCAGTCTTCTTCCAGGACCTGTCTGCTCCAGATCCATTGCCAACCTGTGGCATGGAGTAGGGGGGACTGGAGGGGTTACTTGGCTGGGAGATGGACCACGGCCATCATGTCATGGTGTTTCCCAAGATGCATCCCAAGTAAGCAATGGTTGCCACTGCCTCATCTTGACCACCCTCCAGGCTGTCTCTGCATAGCTAGACGGAGTCTTTTCCCAGGGCCCAGATGGCCCAGGTTCTGCACAAATCTGTGGTGTGGAATGAGCAGGGCCAGGGGCCGGGGTTGTGTGTTCACTCTGCTGGGATTGGGGAGTACAGTGAGGTGCCATCTCAGATCTCCCTCTGCCCGGTTTGTTGGCAAGATGGTACCAGCACACTCGTCAAGAGTAGAGTCTAGGCTTCTCTGCCCCTCTATGTGTCCTAGCAGTTCTCCCAGCAGCCAAGGAGGCTTGTCTTCTCCCCATTGGACCCCAGGACTGGGATGTCCAGTCTGTGACTTGACAGGTTCACTCCCCAGGGAAACGGTCTGGTCTTCCATGTAGACCTTCTCTTCTTTTCAAATCCCTCCCAGTGGTGGAGGCCCTGACCCTATGCCTTTCAGTCCTATCAGATTACATGGAAATCTTTCTTGCAGCTTTAGTTGTATAGGAGTTCTGCCAGTTAGTTTTCCATAAAAATTGTTCCAAAGTAGATGTATTTTTGATGGGTTTGTGTTTGTGGGGGGAAGTAAGCTCCACATCCTCCTACTCCATCATCTTGATCCAATCTCCTATTTTTAAATTTTTGAGGAATCTCCATACTGTTCTCCATAGTGGCTATACCAAATTACATTCCCACCAACAGTGCACAAGAGTTCCATTTTCTCCACATCCTCACCAACACTTATTTTTTTGCTTTTTTGATAACCATTTTGACAGGTGTGAGGTAATACCTCATTAATTTTTTACTTGCATTTTGCTGATAATTACTGATGTTGAGCATGTTTTCATGTATGCATTGACCATTTGTATATCTTCTTTGGAAAAATATCTCCTTTTTTGTTTTATTTTGTTTTTGCTTTTGTTTTGTTTTTTGCTGTTGAGTTGCTTGAATTCTTTTATATTTTGGATATTAACCCCTTATAGGGTATATGATTTGCAAGTTTTGTCTCCTATTCAGTTGGTTGCCTTTTTACTTTGTTGATGGCTTCCTTTGCTGTGTAGATGCTCTTTAGTTTGACATAGTCCCATTTGTTTATTTCTGCTTTTGTTGCTTTTAGTTTTAGATTCAAAAAATTGCCAAGACCTATGTTAAGGAGCCCACCACCTAGGTTTTCTTCTAGAAGTTTTATGGTTTCAGGTCTTTCATTCAAATCTTTGATCTACTTTTAGTTACTTTTTGTGTATGATGTAGGAATGAAGTCCAGTTTCATTCTTTTGCTTGTGGCTCTCCAGGTTTCCCAACACCATTTATTGAAGAGATGGTCTTTTCTCCATTGTACATTCTTATCACCTTTGTTGTAAATTAATTGAAATTAATTTGAAATCACAGAATGTGATGCCTCCAGATTTGTTGTTCTTTCTCAAGATTGCTTTGGCTATTCAGAGTCTGTTGTGGTTTCATACAAATTTTAAGATTGTTCTATTTCTGTGAAAAATGACATTGGAATTTTGATAAGGACTGCATTGAATTTGTAGATTGCTTTGGGTAGCAAAGACACTTTAACTATATTAATTCTTCCAATCCATAAGCACAGTATATTTTCTCGTTTACTTGTGTCATCTTCAAGTTCTTTCCTTAATATTTTGTAGTTTTCAGTATACAGGTCTTTAACCTCCTCTGTTAAATTTGTTACTAGGTATTTTATTCTTTCTGATGAAATTGTAAATGGGATTGTTTTTCTTAATTTCTTTTTTGATAGTTTGTTATTAGTGTATAGAAATGCAACAGATTTTCATATATTGACTTTTTATCCTACCACATTACTGAACTTGTTTATTAGTTCTAACAGTTTTTGGTGTAGTTTTTAGGGTTTTCTATGTATGATGTCTTTTGCAAATAGTCACAGTTTTACTTTTTACCTTCCAATTTGGATATATTTTATTTCTTTTTATTGGTTAATTACTCTCACTATGACTTTCAATACTGTGTTGAATAACAGTTGCAAGAGTGAGCATCCTTGTCTTGCTCATGATCTTAGAAGAAAAGCTTTTAGCTTTTCACTGTACAATTTCTCATTATATTCCTCTTTAATTCTTTGAATATATTATCCACTAGTTCTTTAAACATATTTATAATAGTGTCTTTGAAGCTTTTTTATTTGAAAGTAGTACCTGCTCAGAATTAGTTCTTATTACCTGATTTTTTTTGATATGAGTTATAATTTATTCTTTCTGTGTATCTCTATTTAATTTTGGTTGAATATTGGATATTTTAGGTAATGTATTCTAGCAAATGTAAATTATATTTTCTTTTTTGTTTGTTTGTTTGTTTGTTTTAGTAACCTGTAATTAAATTGTCCAGTCTTTGTCTTTCACTCTGTGCTGCTATTGTATTGATATCTCTGCCCAATTCCTTTTTTTCCTTCTTATTTATTTTGCTTATATTTACCTTTCAGCCTAGTTCCTTAGGATTTTTTCTGGTGTAGATATAATGTATTGGCCAGCCAATGATTTTAGTAGAAGTTGTGGTCAAATACTCCAAGTGTGTAAGTCTTCCAGCTGCTGCTGATTGATCTGTACATGGGTTGGGGAATACATTTAAATTTGCAGTCAGTTTTCAAGTTTCCTCCAGCTTTCACATTTTTGTTTCAGTGTATTTGCACAATTTCTTTGCCATCCAGGAATGTGTGGAGACCTAATTTCAGGCTTTCCTCTGGTGTTTCAATTCCAGAGTTTCCTTGCTGATGGTTTACTACTTGCCCCAAAGCAAGACTGAAAACATAGGCTATCAAATCTATTATTTTATCCTACACATTTCTAATTTTTATTATGCAAAACCATACTTTTTTTCTCACCCTTTGTCCTAAATCAACATCATCCTCTCTGGAAGTAAAGCTACTGCTTTTCATGGCTAGCATCAGGTTGGTAAAGCTACAGTTCTCACCAACTGAGTTACAGTGTGGCAATGTAGATAGTAGTAGCTCTAGATAAGAAGGCACAGATTCCTGCATGTCTTGGAAATTCTAGCAAGTTTTCAAGAATAAATTCTTCTCCATTTGTTGTCTGCTATTGGTCAATTTCCAATGCCCTGAAATTGTTGTTTTTGAGAATTTTGTCCAGTTTTTATTTGTGAAAGGGAATTGCCATTTTCATGTCACCACTGCCACCAGAACTAGTATCTTATTCCTCACAATCCAAATACACTTTATACTGTACCAAAATGTTAAAATAATAATTGTTTATTCAGACTCCAAAAGGTTAATAAATCACATAAATATGAATTCCTTTGAGTCTCCCACAGCACTTGAAATATATTAATTATAATTAAATTCCATATTAGAGTTGAATAAATTAAAATTCAGGTTAAATTTAATGACTTACTGGTGATAATATAATGGTTAAATTTCAGAGCTATCACTTAAACATAGGTTATCTGTTTTCTCCTACTGTTTATTCTTATTTGAAATTAAGTTAATCTACAGAATACTTAGGGTAGAGTCTGCATCTCACTTGAAATTTAATTTTCACTTATGTGATACTCAATGCATATGCATTCGTAGATATAGATATATTTTTATTTTATAAAGTAGTAAGTTGATCTGAAAATTTAGCTCAAGAATCAAATAAAATTTTATGTGTTCTGACACTTTTGTAAATGTCCATTTATTGCATGTTTCTTATTAAACATTCCCTCAGTTTCAATAGGAAATTCAACTTGAATCTAACCCTCACTTCAATTCACTTCCTTAGGATCTAATTGATCCATCCTCCTCTAATATTTTGTCCTCTCTCTCTTTTTCTTTTACTGTCCTTTCTGACTGTGTGTGTGTGTGTTGTGCTGTCATATGCATGTGTTTGTCTCAAATGTTACTTTATTAAAGCAGTTTGATTGCTGAAATAATATTGTTTTAGAAGTATATTTTATTTTAGAGTTTGAGCTGTACATGATCACTTAACATATCTTAATACTGGACCTGTTAGCCCACACATATACATATGTCTTCTAAAGTTATGGTTATTCCATTTTAAAAGACTCTGTATTTTTAAAAAATATTATAGCTTAATATTTCATTGATTGAAAGAGTTCCTAAGAACTCTTTCATGATACAATTTGGATACTCTTTTATCTTTTTATCTTAGTAATCCAAACAAATTCAACCCTCCTCACCTGAAATCTAAAGAATAAAGTTAAATTACCCTATGTTTTGGATGAGGGAAGAATGAAGATATTCAGAGCAATTAGAGTTGTCAGTACTTCAAAACAACTATTTGGAAAACAGAATAGACCTTGGGTGCTGGTTCATCTGGATGTTAATGGATATGGTGATTTGAAAGGGGAATTAATGTGTGTTTTGAAGCTAATTAAGGCACAGTTGCTAAATGTCACATCTGTTGTTAATAAAGCATATGGTTTTAAGATTTAATCTTGCACAGGTCTGGCATCTTTCACCAATATCTGTTTATATTTGGATCTGGGATGATTTGATCCTTTTGTGGCTTATTAGAATTTGATACTCATGGCTAGATGACAAGAGAGAAACTTTAAAATATTTTAGGGAGACATTTTTAAAATAGGTTATATTTGATGACTCAAAAACTACTTATTAATATTTGTGTATTGTTAAAATTATAGTGTTAAACAATATTCTAAGAATTAGAAAATATTTAGATCATTAGATAAGTAGATATTCTGGGGCAAAGAATTTGACATCATTTTACTTACAAAATTTAGTTTTGATTTTTGATAAATATTTTTTATTTCTATGTATCTATTTAACATGGATTTGACTTTATATAGTCTTGGCTTTCAAGTGAATGAGAATTAACAATATGAATCATATACAATATGAAATGCATACAAGTTCAGTTGGAATATATAAATATTATAGAAGTTTTCCTGAAAATTTTAAGTGAAGGCCCACTTTTTAGGGCAACAAAATTTTATGTCCTATTAATATTATCCTTCATTGTTAGAAGATAATTTGCCTTGTTTTAATATCTGCAATCTAGAAAGGTAAAACAAGAAGGAAACTAAAATCCTCTACTTGACCTCTTTTCACATCTAATTTAGAGCATTGTTTCTGTGGAGATAACTGTCTCCATGGTTACTGGTTACACAGAATTTTTAAATGTTTTAACAATTTAGGGGGTCCCACGGGGCTGTTGCTTTGCATTTCAGCAAATAAGGGAATTCGTCCTTTGAGACTGCACCTCTGAAATAATAAGTGTGGATTAGATGTGTGGAAGTGCACTGTAATGTCACTTCTTAATGTGCATATCTAGGCGATTATCCTGTGGTAGACTCTGTCCCTAAAATTGTAATTTGTCAAAGTAAATGCCTATTAATAGGTAGAACTGGATTCAAGTGTCTGGACTGATCAATATCATCATGCTGTCCAGATAAAGTAGAGACAACTCTCCAGTTGGGGGGATCAGTCTTGTTATCTTTGAAAATGGCAAGAAATGTCATAATCACGGGAAAAGCAGAAGTGTCACTGAAGAAAATCAGACAGTACTTTATAAAGGATAAACATTTATATAAATAGTCTAAAGCCTGCCTTCAATGAATACAACTCTAGGTTTCTTTAGGTAAATTTTGGAAGACAACAGCTGGAGAGGGAGGAGGTGGTAAAGCATTCACTATCACACATTTTAACATCTTGATCATCTCATTCACCATAATTTTTTCCTAAAATAATCCATTCCTGAAGATGCCAATTCTATATGCATAAATTTATATGCTGTATAAAGGTGGTACTACATGTTTGATGTTAGAATTGTGGATTTTTTTCCCAACTGTTAAAATGTTTCATCAAGTCTAAAGATTTTAATTGTTTAAACCATATAAGTGGTTAGCCCATATAAAAATGTGTCTTTCATTCCCCTTCAATATACTTGAACTGTGAAAATTTGAGCATTTGATGCTAATAATAAGAAGCCATAATTTATTCAATTTTAGTATACTTTTTTTCAGTTACACATATTTTAACCAATTTATTTGGGACTAACTACTGGCTATACCTGTATTACAATGATAGACCACAGTAACAAACTGAAAGAAATAGAGCATGGAAGTAATCCTCTGGAATGTTGGTATTTTGCATGAGAAGATTTATTCTATGCTCTGTTGCACCCATCCTCAGAGTCAGTCATGTTAATTCAAGAGCTTTGTGTCACATAATTAAAAAAATATATTTTCCCTATTAAAATTTAGCATTTAGCTACTTTAATCCCAAAGATGGGTCCTGGCTTCTTTTTTCTGTCCTTCTAAAAATTGCAGAGTCATATTTTAATATAAATTTGTTTTACATGGAAATATTAGCAAAGTTTATTAAAATAATTTTTACTATATTTTAATGTTTTAAATGCAGAAAAATATAAAAGAATAAAAGCAAATCAGCAAAATCCCATAAGTCACTGAAAGCTACTGTTACAATTTGGTATGTATGCTGTTTTCTACTTTGATTTGTAATATGAAAATCATTATTTTACTTATGATATATTCTTATGAAAAAATTAAGTAGTCATTAGAAATGATACCCATAAAATTACTCATTAAATAATTACCTTCAAATAAATTATGTTAAAAATACAAAACTATACAGAATTAGAAAAAGCATGTATATGCATATAATTCTTGCATAATTTAAAAGGACTTCCACAATCTTTTTTTTATATTTTCTTTATCATGTACTTAGAACACATTGCTTATTTTTGTTCCCATTAAGTTTCAGTATAACTAATTTAGGCTAGGAGACTTTACAGAGGGAAAAAAAAGCCCATGTGAAATATCAAATTTACCATGCAAATATATCTGACCCAATAAAAATATAAAGTGATATTGCATTTATCTGAAAGTACAGAAAATAAACAGAAAATATTTCAAGCATAAAGACCATGTTATACTAATGATTTCTTATGTTCCTCAACCTACAATATTACAAGATTAATCTAGAGAAGATAAATAAGTTTAGAAAAAATTTCAAAATGTTTGTGTTCATACTTTTAATCTAATTTTTAAAAACTAATTTCTTAAAAATTTGGAAAGCCATCAGAGATATTTATGCAGAAATGCCCATCTCAAATACATTTAAATAACAAAAACAGCAAAAATCTCAAACACCCACTTATCTGTCTATGATATCTTGGTGCATAATTTGATTTCTCTCTAAGAGGACATGAAATCCACTGCTGGGAGATTCTAAAAAATGCATTTGCCAGCTAGGATATACTATATAAATATTAGTTGTAGTTATTGCTATAGTTTTACTGCACTCAGGCAGATGTAATCTCTGGATCAAAATGAAAGTACTTAAATACACTGAATGCAGACAGTATATTTTGCCAGATGATTTATAATTGTTTTGCAAGGACTGTTGCCCTGTTCTCATATTATCAATTCTTCTATCTTTGTCACATTTTCTATTGTCCATTCTTTTTTTCAGTCCTCTCTTCTATGCTTTTCTTTTTGTTTATTCTCAATTCTTTCCCATCCTTTCCCTTCCTTTTTCTGTCATTTATAACCAACCATCCAGGGATATGTGTGACAATTACATTTTATATTAAATTTATAGTGGAAATCTAAGTCATTAAGTTTTGCTTTTATCTATCCTCTATTGCCTCCCCCATAAATTCTATTAGTATGTGTACAAAGTAAATATACCTTCTTCATAAGTCAGTACACACAATATAGTAAACACATTTTTGTTTACATATTGATGTGTGTATAAAATTTCATAATAACAATATTTTGCAGCTACTGCTTTGGTTCTGCTACTAACTAGATTTCAACTTTGGATGAAGTCTATCACATAGGTGAGACTAATTTACTTATTATTATTATTTTTTTTTACCGTACGTGGTCCTCTCACTGTTGTGGCCTCTCCCGTTGCGGAGCACAGGCTCCGGACGCGCAGGCTCAGCGGCCATGGCTCACGGCCCCAGCCGCTCCGCGGCATGTGTGTTCTTCCCGGACCGAGGCACGAATCCGTGTCTCCTGCATCGGCAGGCGGACTCTCAACCACTGCGCCACGAGGGAAGCCCTAATTTACTTATTTTTAATATAATAAGTTTGGAATAAATATTTTCTAAAGTATGATAATGTTTTATACAGCTGTTCTCTATGATTTTGGTAGAAGACATCTGTAAAATTGAGTTCATTTTGTAAATTGATAAGTCAGGTATTGGTAAATAAAATTAGATAAAAATATAGAATGCAATCTATATATACAGAGTTTATATACAAGGCTTATTCTCTGCATACATTGTTATACCACTTGCTAATATGCATATTCAAATACGTAATTTTCATATGTTAACAATAATGTCCATTTCTTCCTCTTCCTAATATTTCACACAAGTCTTTTCTCTATCAACATATCTATTATGTATTAGATAAGATGGTGTATGCTATACATATGATGATTAAAAAGTCATGATATATTCATTCATTTGTTCACTCATTCGGTAAATATTCGAGAGTTTGATATGGTCCAGGCACTTTGTGAAGCCCTGGGAATAGAACAAACAAGACAGACAGGTCTCTCCAGTCATAGAGAGCACTCTCTAATATACATAAATGGAAGAAAATAAATAAATAGCAAATTACAATGTGTTTTAAAATAGCTTAAAGGAGACGTTATAAAAAAAGAATAAGAGGGAAGACTTTCTAGAAATTGCTTTTTGGGCAATTCCTTTATTAAGGAGCTCCCTGCTAATGATGGACATAAATCAGTCGAGATATAACTCCAATACCATATGATAACTGTCTTGGGCGAGGAACATGCACCATTCATTATGAACACTCAGGATAAACATGTACTCTGGGCAGAGCTAGAGACTGAAGCAAGGAAGGTTTCCTGGATGAGATAAGACATGACCTAAGTTCTGAGGTATAAGTCCATGTTTACAGGATAAGAAAAATGAAGGGAAGGGTGGTATAAGGAGATCAAAAAAAGAAAGTATCAAGTATATAGAAACAGAGCTGTAATAAAAGATTGGTCTTATTAGAAATCATAATTATTCATATTTTGGCAAGTTTTTAAGTTACTCATATTGATTGTCTTCTCTATTTCTACCATGAGAGACACAGCACCACCTTTATTTTATGTAATTACAACATAAAGCTTCGTTGTACTGTTTAAAACAATCTTAAATAGCAGAAACACATCAGCCTTCTTATTTTATTTGTTAGCAGTGTGACATTTGAATCATTTCTATCTCAGGTTAATGGTGATAATTCTGTTTCTAGGCCAATATCAGTTTGTTTGATTCAGTCAAAAGGAGTCGGGTAAGCAGCCTTTGTTCCTGCTTTTCTTCTCTGATATTCTCTTAATCCCAACCACTTATAATTTGTGGCACAGACTTAGATAGCTACTCTCAGAGGCTTTATCTATAAATTCTCTTTTGAACTGATCCTATAATTAATCACAGGTAGGATAGGTGATTTTTCGTTCTTTTAAACCTTACAACTGAGAACTTAAGCGTCAGATAAGAAGAAGATGAACAAATTTTTATTTTTCTTCATTTATCTGCAAAAAAATTGTCTCTTTATAAACTATTCCTAAAAATGAAAACTCCAAAGAAAGGTAAATATCCTTATAGCAAGATAATAGAATTTTATTTATATATATATATATCCAAAGTTCCTAGGAGACCTTCTCTATGCCATCTATTAGTGACACCAGTAATGTCATCCTGGGGATCTGAAGGGCAAACAGAGATGAAATAACCTCATTTTAAATAAAAGTGACATTTCTAAAATACAACAAATATACTAACCCTCGACCTAGAGTTACGAAAATATATCAAGCCATACTTCCTTCTTACTCTTTCTATGTGTCTTTTTACATCCACATCAAAAATATATACACTTGTGGGCTTCCCTGGTGGTGCAGTGGTTGAGAATCTGTCTGCTAATGCAGGGGACATGGGTTTGAGGCCTGGTCTGGGAGGATCCCACATGCTGCGGAGCAGCTGGGCCCATGACCCACAACTACTGAGCCTGCGCATCTGGAGCCTGTGCTCCACAACAGGAGAGGCCGTGACAGTGATAGGCCTGCGCACCGCGATGAAGAGTGGCCTCCGCTTGCCGCAACTAGAGAAAGCCCTCGCACAGAAACGAAGACCCAACACAGCAAAAATAAATAAATAAACTCCTACCCCCCCCAAAAAAAATATATATATATACACTTGTGAAATTTAGGTATGTATGTGTAAGTAATTATTATAGTATATAACTAAAAATATTTCATCAAGCATTTAAAATCTACTTTATTAAGACACAATTTACATACAACTTTAATTTTTATTCCCCAGTTTGAATTGTCCAGTTTAATTATAAAATTTAATTGTGCATTTTGATGCCTTTTGAGAATACACCCATATTACTACCACCACAACCAAGATACAGAATATTTTGGGGTGATGGAAATGTTCTAATTTTTGAAGATTTTATAATCTAAAGCCAAACAGATCTCTGCTAAAGAAGTAATGATCTTTATATTTAATGTAATATGTAATCAATTAATATGTAAGGGATATGTAATGATAATATTATGTAAGATATTTGAGGGCAAAGTTTTTTGTCATATTTGTTTAATGCCATCTCTGCCAGTAACATACGCTAGGTGCTCAATATATTTATGTTGAATAAACTAGGAATGAATTAGTTACCTGGATAACTGTGTTTACTCATTACTGCTATTCATAGCCTTTCAAATTTCTCACTACCTTCAATTATAGTAACTAAAAACTTCAATTTTTTAAAATATCCCCTACTTGAATTTTCATTTGATTGTGTTATAGGAAATATATTTTGCAATAAGGAATAAAAATATCAACATTAACAAAGCATTGTGCTAAATTTAATATGGCTTATAAATATATATAATTTAACCATTTTATTCTAACTAAATGTTGTCCCTTTAATTTTAGTATCATTTTGTTTTTATAATATTTTTATCTAACTAATCAAAGAAATGTCATTCGATAAACTACCTAACTCTAATTATACATTTGTTCAGTTTTATAATGTTAATGAATATACCAGTTTTTATGGTTGTAGAGCTATTAGCATAACTGATGTCATTTGCACCCATTCCGTTCCTCCTGTCCTTCCACTAACCCTACCTAGGGCTGTACTGTGTAGTAAATCTCTTCTCTGTCATCCAGGGCTTTTAGCTAATAGATATTTTTTAATGATCTTTAGGTCTAGCTAGCCTCTATGCTCTGTTAGTCTCCAAACGATGAAGACGTTGGCTGATGTATTCCCAGTACTCATGAGACTAGTTACCCATTCATAAATCTTGACTTAGCAAGGCACTTCCTGTTTTCAAGCACATAACTCATACCCTAGGTTAACTACAAAATTGTCCCAGTGGCCCCTCAGTGCAGAACGCAGCTGTGAATGCATCTGGATTGTAAACTACCCAATCTTACCCTGTGAGTAAGTTACCCTGTAATAAACTGACCCATTGATTAGATGGAGCTGCCTGCCTCGTTTTTTGGTCTCAAGATACCTTCTCAGTTCTGTGGGCACTTTTTGTTCCCGCCATCCACCAACAACAATTAATAGAAACACATCATTCTGAAACATTGAAAACAATAGGTCTTTGAAAAACAGTGACCCAACTTGAAATCCTTGACCAGACGATTTTTTCCCAGATACTAAAGATTGTTATATTGTAAGCAAACTTCATCATCTAGACATAAGCATTTGTCTTTGATTATGGTAACATATTAAAAAGCAACAATTCAAACTGTTCCAAATCCTACAGAAAAGTTCTTTTCATTCCTGGACAGTTGCAGTTCTCCATGACAACAGTCATTTTCAGTGCTTGGAAAATCTATTTGACATACTCGGGTCAGGAGCTGTTATTACCAGTAACAGCAGGTGCTTCTAATTTCATAACAGCAGAAAACGTCTCACCGATTATGATTGTTATACAATTCTAGACAATAGATATTTTCATTCTTTAGTAACACCATTCTCTTCACAGAATAGCCTATTTCATCCTTTTATAACCATTCTTCTCATGAAATTGCACACTGTTTTCTTTCCTACAGCAAATATTCTAAATAGTTCTCTCCCATTCACCTTTGGCCCTTCCCACAAGGTCTGGCTTTTCTGGCAGCCATGACATTGCTCAGCTCTCTATACCAGATGCTGCTTCTCTACCAGCTTCTCCGCCATTTACATCTGCGTTCAGATGCTCACCTAGCAGCCTCCAGCTTTCCATGCTATGCTATGTATTCATTTCAGTTAGAGGGTATGCCTGGCCAAGTTTCTTTGTGACAAAGCAAAACGAAACAACTATCATCAGAAAAATTAACAAAAGAGCATAGTTATAGGTTAATTATGTATGTAGTGGGTATCCTGTAATGGCAATGGATGGTATATTCTTTCCTGAAAGAAAAAAATAAAGGCAAATAAACAAACTCAACTACAGTTGCAGGTGGTTTCAAAAATTGTGAAGGAAAATAATTTCTTTTGGATTGAAATACAAGCCAATTCCTTTAGAAACTGTACCCCTGGAATAATAATTAGAATAATTTTAATAGAAATATCTTAAAGATCATTCTCTAGTCATTACTGAGGTACAACCCAGTTTAGAGGCACCCAGCAATAGCAGTTAAACTTCACTTCACTGGGAAATCTCTGTAGAAATGCAGGTGTTCCCAGCATTCACTTTCAGAGTATATTCAACTAAAGAGGTGAGTCATATATCTATGTAAAACTCCTGTCCTTACTCCATGGTTGTGAAGGATGTTATACAGTTGATTAGTCTAATGAATAAAGTGAGTATTGATTTTCACAAAAAATCTTTTCATATTCAACAAAGACAACAATAGCAATAATAATTATTATAATAACTTTAGTCCAAACCAGCTACATTTTGTTAAACAGGCCACAGATACTCAAAATGTATATGAAATATACAGAAAGATATGAAGACATTTCAAATGCCGAGAGAGAGAGAGAGAGAGAGAGAGAGAGAGAGAAAGAGGAGAGAAAGAGAGAGAGAGAGAGAGATGCTGGTGCTTTTTTCCCATATCTATTCTTTCATCAGTCATTGCTAGTGTCGTCGTTTCATTACGTGGTAATGAAAAATAATTCGTTAAAAACTACAATATATAATTTTTTGGTTAAAGACGTGGGTACTTACTAAAGTTTATCTTACTTTTATGAAAAAAAATCCATGGTTGGAGAAATGTGAAACTAATATAGATAATCAAGAGTTAAGAGTAATATACAAAATGGAAGAATTTATTTCATAGTAAGAAATTTGGTGCCAGGAAAATAAAAGACTGTAAAGCAATAAATTTGGCCATAGGAATATTAAGATTTCTTAAGACAGTTGAGAGTGTGATTATTAGGGTCAAAATATTTTCTATCTACCACTTGCACTTTAGAGGATCAAGTAAATGATGGGAGGACCTCCTTTGTACCTAGAGCCGAGATTCACACATAGGGGGTGGTAAGCATATTTCGTGGAGGCTAAATGACTCAATAAACCTATAAATAGTATATAAGTACTTGAAAAAATATAGATAAGCCATTATTTGTTCATTAAGGAACAAGTTGTGCCACACTAATTTGTGTTTCATTTTAGATAGTGTTATTGATTATACAGTAACTTGCATTTTGAAAGGAGAACCCCAAGTTAAAAAATTCTACAATTAACTAGATTTCAACCTTTGAAAACTTAAAGCTTTAATTTGGACAAACTTTGCTTGTTATATTCACTGATGGCCTTTCCCTGACAGTTTCCTACTAAATTGTTTTACTAGTATCATAGGTGATAATATAAAATGTAGGATTATCATAGATGTGATTAATATAGATTAAGAAGGAGTTATTATGTAGACTGGTAGATTTATGTTTAAAGTTTTTCAGTAGACTAAAATAATAGGAGGAAAGTTTAATCTTAATAAAATAAAGTTTATGAATTTGATTTTTAAAACTTATACAGATTGTGTATGGGAAGAAGTGATTAGAAACCTTTGTGAAAGACATTAGTGGAAATTAAGTTGAATTGAAGCCATATAAGCAGCATTACTGTAAATTCAGTATGAGTCTAATGCAACTTAGATTTTCTTAATCAATATATAAAGCCTAAGTTATTGACATATATTATTCACACGTATGTATATAAGATTGACACTTAAGTCTGCATATGATCTCTTAGTCTTCCACATAACATTCAATATGAGACTATTTGTCATGTTCCTTAGATTTCACAATTGTTCACTTTAATAAGTAATATGTTTGCAAGACACTTCTAGGGAAAAACAAGTTTATTCTTCCCAAATTTGTTTCTAATTTTCTCACATTTTACTTATATAAATGCCTAACTAGATAATTTTAAGTACAGACCAACACAAATCATAGTTAAAATACAGTAGGAGTTTGAGGTTATTTTATGACATTAACAAATATTTTAGCTTAATTTACTATATGCTGGATGAGGTACTGAAATCACATTTAAACGCTCCTTAAGTATGTTTTCAAAATATTCCAGTTAATTCAATTCTAGCATAGAAATGATATGGACAATGAGTAATATATATTGATATACATATTTGTGTAAATGTTTTTTATAGTATCTGAATTGTATACCATAGATATGTTTAGGTAGAATCTTAGAAGCCACAAAGTAGTATCCAATTAAATATGTTAAATACGCAATATGAGTTTTAAGTATTTACCTCTAAATTTTAATTCTAGAAAAATCATTAAATACAGTTATAATAATATAGTTGGTAATTGATGAATTGTTAATAGTGGTTCCAAGTTTATTTTTTTTCCTTTCCATTTACACTAAGGATTTTTAAGGTCTATATATTTCCACTATTGATCATGAATAATTCCATTTTTATTTTAAGTTTGACTTTCCTCCATCCGTAACGCAGAACAAGGGAAATGTAGAAGTCTGAGGACTGAGTCCTAGTACACTCCAGTGTTGAGAATTAGGAGGAACCGGCAAATGAGAAAGAAAACCACCCAGTGAAACCAGGAGAGTGTGACATTGTTTGCCGATAAAAGAGCTTCGAGAAGGAAAGATTGAACTATTATTACAAATGCTGCTAAATCAAGTTAGATGTGGACTGAGAATTGACCAATAGATGTAGAAAAGTGGAAATCAATTTCTGTGAAATGACAGGGAGAAACGCTTGATCTTTCAAGAAAGAATGTATACAGAACGGAGGAATGGGGTAGTACTGGAGCTGGGCTTTTTAAAGGGAAGAAGTCAAAGCATGTTTGTATGCTGACCATATTGATGCAGAAAGCATGGAGAAAATTCGTGATGTGGGAAAGAGAGGAAAATCACTGGAGTGTTGCATTTAAAAACAAGAGTATTGGATCTTGTGCGAAAAAATGGAAGGATTGCTTTTGATAGGCACTTGGACAGTTCATCCATAATAATAAATGAGAAGTTGGATATGACTACAAACAGAAGTGAATTAATTGCTAGATGTGGTAATGAGTCTCTGAAAAACTCTCTTCTAACTCCTCTTTTTTTTTTTTCCACTGTGGAATAGGAAGCAAAAATATCAGCCAAGCAACAGAATGGGGAAAAAAAAGATGATGAAAGTTTGAAGAAAGGAGAAAATAAAAGGGGAAGGTATAAAATTATCTTGGAGAATAGGGACTAGGAAAATGTCATGATTCCTGGGCAGTATCAGCTTGAATTTGGTCATTACAAATTTAAAGGATTACAATTAAGTATGGTCTTATATTTTACTCTAGTCACTTTCAGCTGCAGGAATTCATGTGTGCATAGGCAGCATGGGATGAAATCACATTTGTGGCAGAAAAAAATAGGAAAAGGATACATTGAGTTGAATTTAAGTTGTTAGTGAAAATTCATTTTCCCAAACTATAAAAAAATCTAGATATTAAAAATCTGGGGTTATATTTATTCTACTTTGCTCTGTCAAGACACATGGAATATACAGTGTCAGGGAATCAATTCATGCAATAGGAGACAGTATAGTGCAGTGTGGTACAGAGGAAAGAAGTAAAATATCAGAGTTATGAGCAAACACTGGGTAGTTAAATAAATCTAGAATGAATCATAGCTTCAAAACTATTCTGGGAACATGGATACTTTACTTAAATTCCCTCATTCACAGTTTCTTTAGTTTTTTTTTTTTTACTTGAATTATAAGTTTGGTGTGAAAGTTTAATGAGATAATGTATGCAAAGTATTTAGCAATGCTTTTGCTGAGATTAAGTCATCAATTATGTATGGTGTATCACGATTAGGATTATTTCTCCACGAGCAATCACATTTTTTCTGCTTACAGCCATTTTACTTATACCTTTGCTATATATTCTCCCAATCACCACATATCTTCACTACAAAATTGCCTTGATTAACATTTCACCCATGACTTCATGATATATCACTAGCTGGCCCTTGCTCTTTTCACATTTTTGGTTAAATTCATCCTGGGGACATTCAGATGTTATTTTCTAATAGAGTAACAAAGGTTAGAGGACTTTTTCCTGATTTAGCCATTCTGAAACACAAAATGTCACTAAAAAATTAATTTCTCAAAAAAGTCATCAAGGTAAAGTTTCTCTGTACATTTTAAATACACATATTTATTAAATGAGTTTATCTCATCTTATACATATTTTTCACTTTTGCACATATATGAAATTTATATGACTAATTTCAGTTATAAAATTATATAAACTCATTCATTAAAATTTTGAAAGATGTCAGTAAAGTTATTGTTCATTGATAGATTAAACCAATCAACCTATATGTTAATAAAAATATGTCTGATAGTCTGCCACCTGAAAGTGATATTTGTAGATTTTAACAAATGGGATTATATTCATTTTAATTAAAGTTATTTTCATATTGTAGAATATTCTAAATAATTTGAACATCAGGATAATTGCTGATTTAAAATTACATGTCAGGGCTTCCCTGGTGGCACAGTGGTTGAGAGTCCGCCTGCCGATGCAGGGGACATGGGTTCGTGCCCTGGTCCGGGAAGATCCCACATGCCGTGGAGTGGCTGGTCCCGTGAGCCATGGCCGCTGAGCCTGCATGTCTGGAGCCTGTGCTCCACAATGGGAGAGGCCACAACAGTGAGAGGTCTGCGTACCGCAAAAAAAAAAATAATAAAATAAAATAAAATTACATGTCATTTGATTATTTTAGTTACCTATGAGGCTGGATAAAAATCTATTTCATTTATTTTTTATTTACAAAAATATTCTAAGACTCTCTGATCTTCCCAGAGGATTCTATTCTATCAGTTGTGTCCAAAGCCAGCATCATATCTAAGAGTGCTACTGAGCATCATCTGCTCCCTCTTCCAATGTACTGTGAGAGGAGATACAGTATCTCCAAGCTCTGGAACTTGAGGTAGATACTGGCAAAGGACTTTGTTCAGGAAAAGGTGGTAGGAAAGCAATATGGGGATGATAAGAAGCAGGCAGATGCAGGTTATATTTATCCTCATCAACAGAGCTGAGCACCATGGGTCAAATGAGGAGAGTTAGGCCTTTCATCTGATCCCCTTGAGAAAGCAAAGTAGATTAAAGCAAGGGTACCTACAGGCTCAGGCAGGCACATAATATTATTTCTGGGAAAACAGATCCCTTTTTCCTAGAAAAACAAACACCCACCCTCCAAAACCCAACCTCTGATCTCATATGCTTGAAATTATTTTTCAGTTAAAAATATAAGAACTTTTAAAAAATGTTATGTTAGAAATAAAAAGCTTAACCTTAAAACTTTCCATTTCTAAAAATCCTGTTTTAATTGGAAGGGGATGGTAGCGGGTGGAAGATGCTGCTATAACTGGAAATGCAAAGACTATGTGCAACGGGGGAGATAAGCCACTTGGAAAAGTTCTTTGTGAGGTGTACAATCTTACTTACATCGCATTTGTTTATTTCACCTCTGTTGACAAAAAGGTAGTGACAGGAGAGTTTCAGGTCCTGCCTAACTGCATGGAGGTTCAGCTTCATGGGAGCTCTGTCTATAAGCATCTACGAAGTAATTAAACTATAACAAATTGTCACCCTTTTGAAAATCTATAATGTTTACAAACTCTTTCTCCTGCCGGTACTTAAAATGCTTTATTAATTATGCAATTAAGACTGACAATTCTGAAATTAAGAAACTTGGTACATACTTCAAAACCATTAGGAGACTGTTATTCAGGGTATTTTCGGACTTCTTTAAAACTTTCTCTTCTAAGACCTTTTATTTCCTTTTACTGATCTTGAGAATGGACTTGATACATAATCTTTTATTATGAAAGCTTTTTATAGTTAATTTTTGATAGTTACCTTAATACAATACATTCATGAATAAATATAAGTCAAAAATTGTTCTCATTTTATGTTTCAAATTAATTTTTCTCAAAGCCCCCACTGATCAATAGTGCATTTAACACGATTTTAAAGTTATTTTTTTTTTTTTAGTATTCAGTTTAATTTACCCATACATTGGCCTAACATCAAGTTTGTGTCCACTTCTATATGTTCAAACACATGATCTACCCCAGACCCTTTTTCCTCTGATGTTCCAGAAATTTTCATTCCAGGCCTTTGACCAGGCCAAGCCATTTGCTGCTGCCCAGGAGTGTGTATATATTCTAAGCTCAGGCCACTACTTCTTCCTTGCAAAGTGGATGACCAGGTGAACTGCTCTCAGTTCTGCCCATTGGGAAGATTTTCCCACTCCAATGTCTTTTAAGGCCATACCTGAGTGTGACTATGAGGCAGTTGTACGTTTTCAGCTTGCTCACACATACCAATCAACTCATCCATAACCTAGCTTGAGCTTCTCTTTATTCTTCAGCTGGGCAGATGAAA
Source organism: Lagenorhynchus albirostris (assembly GCF_949774975.1). NCBI lineage: Eukaryota > Metazoa > Chordata > Mammalia > Artiodactyla > Delphinidae > Lagenorhynchus > Lagenorhynchus albirostris. The sequence goes on along the minus strand of NC_083099.1, from coordinate 44,412,842 downwards.
CACCCCAGATGGCAATAACTTCAAGCCCTGGGTGCAGCTGTGTGGAGGCCTTGACTACCAACTCATGCAGCTTACTCATGCCCTCTCATCCTGTTCATGCTTGATCCCAGTTTTACGATTTCCATCTGCCTCTGGCTCATTAGACATTATGACTTGGCAGGTCATCAGTTCCCAGTGCAGAATGGGTCATTTGGAAGCATAGTCATTTGGTGTCCCATGGTCAAATGTTCTATCTACAAAGGTCACATTTTGCAGTTAGTTGTGAGGTATTGCTAGTCTCATAAACTAGAATTAGTCCTCAGAGTTTCCTTGTCTTTTGTGACCTTTTATATTTCTGAAGAGCACAGGTCATTTGTATTGTAGAATGTTCTTCATTGATATTTCTTCATGATTAGATTTAGGTTTTACTATTTAGGCAGCAATAGTATTAAAATGATGTGTTCTTCTCAGTTTATCACATCAGGAGGCAAATGATATTGATTTGTCCTCAAAGTTGGTGATGTTAAATATAATCATTTGATTAAGATTTGCCACCATCATTCTTTAGCACTTCTTTACTTTCTCTCCACCTTTTTTTTTTTTTTTCTGTGTCCCCTGCATTGGCAGGTGGACTCTCAACCACTGCGCCACCAGGGAAGCCCTCAGTGTATTCTTAAAGAAGCCTTGTTTCCTTTTGGAGTTGAATGGTATTCAAAGACCAAGATCTGCACAGTCTTGCAAATCATAGGTATGGTCATCTATGGGATAGCTATGCCATTGATTTTAGGCCCTCTCATCAGAAAAATCCAGAAAACAAATGGGTGTTATAGGGAACTGTGAGTTCTGAAATTTTACTCTACTTGAAAACTAAGTTAAACTGAAAAGTTAGGCTGCATGAGTTCACAGATGCAGGCAGAAAACACAAGATACATGGATTAGAGAACTTTATTCCTCATGGCAGAGCGGGCATCAAGAGCTTCCTGTACCAATCAGTTCCTCTTGCCTCCAATCACCTCGGGGTGATTTGGAGGTGGGTCCAAGTTGATGCTGTGCACACAGTTGGTTTTATGTCACAACTGATGAAACATGAGCTAAGGGAAACTCCCAATATTATAAGACAGTTGGTAGCAAATCTGCCCACATTTGGCCCTGAGTGACTCTTTCCTACCCTGATCAGAGGGAGCCTGGGAGACCTTATGTTTATCCCTTCAGAGTGAATGCTATAAAAACATTCTTGGAAAGCTATCTGGAGCAAATGATTTTAATACTTTTTCTTAGAAAATGGGCAAAAATGCACAAGAGTCATAGAGAACTGTATACCATCAAATGTGTGTGTGTCGGGTGTGTGTGTGTGTGTGTGTGTGTGTGTGTGTGTAATGAGTTCATACAGAGAACTCTAATTCCAATCCACAGAGTACATTCTAGCCTTTTCTCTTTTCATATTTGTATCTTTTCTGGTTCCTATTATTTTCAGTATATTTACTTATTATTTAATGCCTTGAATATACAGATAATACTTTCACATTTGCCAACCTATACTACAGAAAAAAGTAAAGGTACTAAATAAAATTCAACAGTTCTTTTTAAAGATCTTTTCAAGGAATATTTACATACTTTTACTGCATGCATCTTAAATGTATAGTCTAATGTTTTGATGAGTACATACACCTTTGTACCCCACACACTAGCAATAAATAGAATGTTTCAGCACTCCAGAAAGTTCTCTCGTACTCATTCTTAGTCACCCACCTCCACTTTTTTCTGAATATTTTTACCACATGTTATTTGTATCTGTTCTAGAACTTCACATAAAGGAATAATATCATATGTATATTTCTCTTCTGATTTTTTCATTCAGTGTAATACCTGTGAGAGTCATACAAATGTTTACATGCATCAGAAGTTTATTCCTTTCCATTGCTGGGTGGCATTTCATTACTTTGTATGAAAACAGCACAATTTGATTATCTATTCTCTTGTAGATAGACATTTGGCTTATTTGTGTGGGGTTTTTCTTCTTTTTTTTTTTGGTATCTGAATAAAGCTGTTATGAGCATTCATGTATGAGCCTTTTTATAGACATATATCTTATTTCTCTGGGGCAAAATCCTAAGAGTGAAATTGTAGTTAACAAAAGATATTTGATTTCTTGATATTTCTATCTCATCTCAGTTATTAGCTTTCTTTTCTGATTTTCCTTCAAACTTTCTGGTACATATAACTCAGAATGACAAGTAAACAATAAAATATATATTAACATATTTTAACATATTAAAATTTGCTCTGAATAGAGGAATAAGCAAAGAGCTATGAAAATAAAAGGAAAAGGTTTAATAATTGTGAGTTAAAGAATTAGGAAAGACATTGTGGAATAGTTAGCAATGGGAGATATGTATTGATGAGTGCAGACATTTTTACATGTGTGGGAGAATGTGCTAGAAGAGTCATCCATCTTTAAATAACAGAATGAACAGAAGTCTGGGGCATGTAAGACCATAGAATATTTAGAAAGACAGTGGTTTAGGGTAGGAATGCATACTTTAGAAGAATGAGGTTATAGATTATGGTGAAAAGATATATGGAGACTACATTTGTAGATCTTTAAACATCATTTTTCATACTTTCAATACTGTTATTTCCACAAGCAGGGTTTTCTTTTCTTTTTCCTTTTCCCTTGCTTTTGTCTCATGGTGAACTAATTCCCCCAAAATATAATCAGTGCTCTCACAAAGAAAATGAGCTATTTTCTAGTCATGAAATATTCCTTTTCTGTTAGATTTGAATAATAAGTCTATATTAATAATTAACTCTAAAATATGTTGCTTGTTCTGAATATGTAGATTTCTGCCTACTAACTGCAGTATGCATACATGTATATCTCTATCCTATGTCCTATTTGCTTAGTGTATACAAAACATGCTATGTGTTTATATGTTATTTTCAGTAATATCTACTGAATCACATGAAAACAAATGCCTATGGACATATTTCTTATCCTTGTTAATCACAAAGCATAAACTTTTAAAAATGATATTTTGGAAATTTAACTTTGAAAAATATGTAATATTACGACGCCCTTGTTATGTGAGGCTTATGCTTTTGTATTCAGTGTTGCTTAGGAAAGCGCTTAAACTCAAAAACCATGTTCCTCCAGTACATAAAATATTGTGTGGGCAAAAAGTTAAGTCCTAAATGGTTTCTCTCTTAAATTTTCTCAATATGAATTGTTAATTTCTGTTTATATGCAATACCTTCCTTGTTTGTCTAATTTGTCTCAAACCCCAATCATTTTTATCAACTCCTCTGAAGTTTTTTTCCCCAGACTAATTCTTAAAGGTCGCTCTGTAATATTTCACACATATATCCACAATTAGTCCAGATGTATTTCATGCTAAACAAACAAAATATTTTTTTTAAAAAATCCCAAATGCTTCTTCTCCAAAACATTTTCCTTTAGCTAGTATCCAATTTCTTAAACCTCCTTCTCATCTCTACTTAAGACAGTATAATGTCATACATTTATGTACAACTATTTAAATGGCCATTTTTTTTCACTAAGCACTTTTACTTGAAAGTTTTGTCATGTCTCTAATTAGGTTCACCCATCAGCTAATTATGCTCCAGAAGAGGAAAAACAAAAACAAACTATTGGTCAAATTGACTTATCTAATATATTTCATCTCTCAATGAATTAAAAATAGAGTGTTGACTATAAATAACAGTTGACTGACCATTGTTTCAGAATTCAACGTTTTTAGAGTGCTTTATTCACACAGCCTTATAACAATTGCATTACTGATCTTAAATAAGCACATTTTCATTTTGAAGGGCAGGACATTAAGAAAAAAAGGTGAAAATGCTAAGTGAAAGTAAGAAACTTTCTGAAAGCCATTAAGGAGAAATATCCACAATGAATTACTAAACTTTAATTTTAAACACTAGTGAATCTGAAATTGCTGCTTTTATGATAGGCTCCTTGCAGGTTTCTATTTCCATTGACAGCTATACTTCAGTAATCATGTAATTATTTGCTACTTCCATAAAGCTCCTGCTTAGCCATGATCACATGTTGTTTCAATTTTCCAGCACAAAATCACATATAATGTTCTGTTCAGTCATTTACAATACTCTTTTTAAGGACCATAAGAATTAGAAAGTAGGTAGGATTGAAAAGGGTGAACCCAAGGCATAGATTATTTTATTAAACAAAAATAATTTGAAGCCATTTTAAATCCATTTCCTCTATTATGCTGTCTTTTAAAGTTAACTGGCAATATTCCTACACTTTATAATGTAATTGAAACAACTGCTGAAATATTAAAAGTGATGATATCTTTACAATATTTTCTGTTTATGTGTAATAATTTAATAGCCTCCTAAATAGCAATATGAAACACTAGCCATCTTTTATTTGTGAATGCATTAAATGTTTGTGCAAAATTCAATGTTATATAATATAGGCAGAAATTAAAATGCATGCATATGTTTGAATTTTGAAAAGTTGACTGAAATAAATAAGCGAAATGAAATAATCTTTAGAAAAACCAATACATGAAAAAGCACAATTTAAGAAACTGATAGTTGAGTAGATATGGAAATATTTACAAATAAAATGGTTTAAACAATGTACCTGTGATAATCCTGCTAGGTATGTAAGGCACAACCTCCAATGTATAGGATTGAAATAAAAATACCAGAAGAGTTTATGCAAACCTTAGGCTATTCTGGGGCAGTGTCTAGACAGAGTATCTTCTATAGTCCCAGGAGTTGTACCATAAAAATTTGTAAGGGCACAAATCATACAGTGTGCTACTGGTCTAATCCAGCTGATGTTCATTTCTTTGTACACACATCTGTGACAATCTCTTGACTTCCTTACCTAGGTTAGTTTAAATTTTCCCCTGCCTGTTTGCTTCTTATTTTTCCCTTTTTTTCTGGCTTAGTTGTTCTTCTATCACATCTTTTTTTAAGAAAAACTCACTTCCACCTTCTAACCTCCCATTGCTGTTTCTCTCCTGCCAATGAAGTGGTACCTTCCCTCCATCAGTACTAGCACCTGTTTTCTTTGCTAATTAAACAGCCCACTTTTTGGTTTCCATAAATTTTCCCTAGTGATCTGTTGTTCTCTATTGCCTAAACAAAACATAAATCTTGAGTCTAGTGTGAGAGGCAGACAGTAAAATTCTGGAAATATTAGGAAAGTTCTTTTGCATTTTTCCAAATATCAACCTGGTCTAGATTATTGCATTCATATTTATATTTTAATTGTCTATTTAGTTACCACCTCTTCTTTCTCCTTTTTATCCTTAAATTTTAAATCATTATTTTTTAGTTCATAAAGACTATCCCTAAATTTCTTCAACTCCCAGCTTGGTAATAATTACTGATACCTGTGAATAATACCAACAAACTGCATTAATTTATACAATTTATACATAGTCACATTCTGTTTTCAAACTGCATATTAATAGGAAGTGAATATAGCATTCAATAACTATAGCATATTATATTATATAGCATTAATATAGCATATTAATAGGAAGTGAATTAGCATTATTTGCAAGATTATGGTAGATATTTAAGCAAATCAACTCACTTTATTATATATAAATAATGTAAGATTCTTGGAAAACCAGAGAGTGAGAAAAATTCTGACCTTGGTTTGATAAGATCCTGACAGTTTGCATTGATGAGAAAGAAATGAACCCAGCCTTGCAAAGTGGGTAATAGATTGGCAACAGGTAGCATAAATTATTTAGAACCACTCCAGGAAGCTGAAATAATGTGGACACTGACTTTTGTGCCAAGCTTGCAGCAGTATGGGAAACAGCTGATTTAGTTTTATTAAAGTCTATGGCCAAGTATGGGGGCATTGAAATGATAAATTAGTAAAGCAGATTTTTGCAAGGATTTTCCGGGAATGTACCTGTTTTTCCATTAATTAGGATACACTCAATAAAGAAAACTTAATAGAAAAAACATTGGTGCATGACAATGGATATAACAATACTCTGTTGGAAAACAGAGATATGGATGTATGTAGTTGGAAAAAAATGCAAGAAATCGGAAGAGAAATTTAATTTCTGTTATGTCTTGGTCAAATCATTAACTGAAGTTCCATTTCTTCAACTCTAAAATTGAGATGATAATATCAGTAAGTTCTGATTACTTTGTAGATATGTGATAAGGATGCAAATGTCACATATATATGCATGCTTTTTTATGTAAAGCTACTAAAAACAATAAAACCCTATGTGGAGGGAAGGAGTTTCAATGGTCTAGAAATGGTTGTAGATCACAGAGACTACTAATCTTTCCTTCTTCTAGTGGATCAGTACCCAAAGGATTTCCACAAATGATTAAAAGTCAAACTATGTAATATATAAATGAATTAAAAAAATGAACAGGTCATTCACAACCAAGAAAAAGAACGGGTCTTTTAAGCATTATGTGTTTAACATCACCTACCACGAAGAAATAAAAATTAAAACAAGGCTTTCTCTTTAATCTACTAATTATGCAAGATCAGTAATGTTGAAAATACGTAACACTGTAAGAATGTAGAAAAACAAAGACTTACATTGCTTATGAAAGGTGTGAATCAATATAAGCCAGGGATCCCACCATGTAAGTAACTACACAAAAAACTGTGGACCATCCTCTGGAATCTGGACTAGATTCAGGAGTAGGAGAATTTCCTTCTCTCTTTCTTTTAAGCTTTTAATATGTGCATTTGTCAATTGTATAACAAAATAATATTTTAATTAGAAAAAGTTAGGTGATATAAATATCTGAAATTACTATAATGTAACATTTTGTTTTGTTTCATTTTGTTCTTCTTAATAGAATATATGCAGGCCATTCTACTTCTTTTATTTGACCTGATTCACTATGTGGTGGTTTTCTCTGTGAGTCCAGCCCCATTAAGTTGAGCTTCATAGCAACATCTCTTCCTACTTTTATTACTGGTCATTTTGAACCTCACTGTTGGTTTTGATGAATTCTGCCTAAGAGGGAGATAATTCTAGCACTAAGTTTAATTCACCCACCTCCACTCCCTACTCAGTGGGGAAAATACCACAGTTTCTGACAAGAAGCAATCATAAGTGATAATATCAGTTAGCTTAATTATCATGACTGTTGTGTGCTGTGATGCAAATTAGAGATATCAATTTTAGCAACATGGTGAGTTTATCTTTAGTAATTCTTTACATGGTAAGATGAATCCAGATATCAAAATATCCATGGATCAATGAAAACATAATTTATCAGATGCATTTGATCCTACTTTAAAATTACTTATCATTTGGCAAATAATTCTAATCACAATCCTTTACTAGCTTTACCACGGTCTTTCTAATATCAAAGTTACATAATTGCACAATAATTTGCTTTCCTCTAAGTCACTGGGTGTTTTGCTTGCTCTTTTTAAAATTGTTTGATAGAAATAATCCATTTTATATTTTTATTTTCTTTCAATTTATGGATATTTCTGCATACATTTTCATCCTACAAATGAGCAAGACAGGGAAGTTGAGGACAACAGGGGAGTATATAACTTTTCCTATGTTTTGTTAATATGGGCCTTGAACACAGATTTTTTGTTTTTGTGTCAAGGTTCTGAGGCAACACAGTTTTCTATATACTTTGAAGGCAATGTGTTCGCTTAGAAATGTTAAGATATATTAAAATGACATTTATCTATACTAAGGACTTAGAGTAGATGCTGTCAGTGCTTACTACATATCTCCTTGGTTCTTATTATTTCTGGGTATGTGGGCAGGAATACCAACTGGTAGCAGCTGCATCCCATTGTGTGAAGGCTTTTTCTGGCAGCTGGACTCATTTGTCCATACAAGTGGAAAGCCAAAGTTGTTGTGGAATTAACACCACACAACCCAACCAATGACAGACAATAATTGGTAAATAAATACCCTGGTTTCTTTGGGTGAAATAACTGAAGAGTGTGTTCTATGTCAGCTTTCCAAGTCCCTAGTGGGATTAAACTTTTGTTATCCCCAGTGGTAACTTGCTTAGTAATGCGAATTTATTGATGATCTTCCCCCCTATCCAATCACAATCTCACTCTTGTGTCAGGGTTTCCAGAGATCATCTCTGAATTAAATTATTCACACCTATTTTTTTAAAAAAGTAAACACCCCAAGATTTAGACTGTTTTTGATTCAGTTGTCAGAAAATTAATATGATTCAAGGAGACTAAGGATTCTAAGAATGAAATGTTAGTAAAGTACAGAATATTGAAAAAGGTAACAAACAGTAGAGATAAACAGAGAGGACCCAATTAATCAGTCGTCTTTAACATCTTTGAAGCTTGTTGAGTACCAGTCAGCTGCAAAGAGGACCAAATAATGAGATCATGAGGAAGAACCCATTACTTCATTCTTCATTGTACATAATTATCACTGCCTGTAATTCTCTTTATTTTTCTTTTTATGAAACCATGTGGAAGAATAGAAAGAAGAAAATCAATGAAATATTTGAAGAAAATGGAGGAGAACATAGAGATTACCAAGAAAGTGGCATGCCGTATATGCAGCATTCTGACTTAAACATGGACCTTAGATCATTTTGTTAAGGCAAGACTTCATTTAAACCATACGTGCAAATATACCATTTTCCAAACTAGATAGTTTGCAGTGTTAAAGCTGATATTTCCTTGCTAAGTTACTTCTGGATGATTTTTTTGAATTATTTTTATGTTACAGGTTTTTGTTCACCTACACCATGTCCTTCCTATATATTCAGCTCCTTGAGGTGCATGTTATTGGATTTTAAATTTCACAGGCAGAAAAAATTTAACTACTGTTCTACCCTTACTTCCATACATACTTCCACTTGTTTAAACTAAATGAACTTTCTTTAGCTATTTAATGAAGCAAGGGATGGTATTCAATTATGACAATTTAGTAGAAAGGCAACACAAAGTAGCATGTAAGACTCTGAAATCCTGTGGTGATATTTCAGTTATAAAACTAAGGTTATTATAAGAAGTGCATGGAAGATTCTTCTAAGCAAATGTATTTCCCCCCAAAACACTGAAAATGAAAAGATCTGAAAAATACAAATTGCTGCAAGAACCGATTTGTCTGCACTTTTCTGTATAGAGATCCATCTCTACACAGAGCTGCTCACCCTACTCCCTGTTGAGATAGAAAGCAAAGTTATGTGTAATAGTGTTCTCAGTACTCGAGTACAAAATGTTTTATCAGGGGCTGTAGGAGGGAATGATAACCTTGTAACATCCTGCTCTATAGTCTTCCCAGGTTGTTAAAATCCTTACTTTTCAAGAGTCAAGAACCTTGCCTAAGGTTTATCTGATAGCATTTCTGACAGGAAAAGTGTGCAAACAGTAATGTATTTCCGTAGAAAATTGCAGAACAGTAGCAAACTGTCTAGAAAAAGCGTTTGTAAGCTAAAATTCCAAAGTCGTGTCTCAGGCAATCAAAAAATAGGTGGCAGAGAATGTTTAGTTCAGAGTCATGTACACAACTAGAGAACCTAAAGATGAGTATCTTTACTATCTGTAGCTTGTGACAAAGGAGGTCACCTAAGGAAAAACTTGAGTGCTGAAGATCTCAGGTTCCATTGGTCTCCAATATTATGACTGGTACCTTTAAGTGGAGAGGAGACCATGTTCTTGTTTCTTCAACTTTTAATTTACAGGAATAGGATTATATAGATTTATAAAAAAAACAGTGATTGGATGACCAAAAATTTACAGTGAGAGAAGAAAATGTATTTCTATATAAATTAATACAAAAAGTATTCAAAAGGAAAGAGGAGAGACAATTTGATTCAGTATAAACAGAGAAAAAACTAAGAGAGAAAGGGGAGCAATTATATAATTGAAAAACTAATTGTTTTATAGCAGATATCACAACTCCACAATCGTACTCTTGCTATTAAAGAGAGAAAGTAGACTGGTAATAGCACCATGAGGTTCTGTAAGCATATGAGAAACACCTTGGCAAACATTGTGATAATTTCCTCTAGCTCATGAGAAAAACATCATTTATCTATACAGAATAACAAAAGATACTTTTATATTTCTCTATACACAGGGAAAGTACTTAACTGTAATTATAAGGATGCCTCATTATTATTTTTCAATATTTGATAATTATATTCAGTTTCAAGCAGTGAATGGAGCTGTACCCTCATAATTTAGTGAAATTAGATAGCAGTAATTAGGTATTAAGACAAAAAAATATATAACTGCAGGAAAGTAAACAACCTTTACTGAAGTAATGGAGGTTGACTTATAATGTAGTATATTACAGATTTAGCAAATCAAATCTGTAATAACCTATATTCCAAAACATTTTATTTTTAATTCAATATTTTCTGGCTCAATTCTAAATTTTGATGTATTGACATATTTATGTACCTAGAATTTTGTTATATATCTTTGAAAATGGAATCTAATACTTGGGTTTAAGAAGAGTATTATAATGAATTCTAGTAGTCATGTTTTTGAGCCAGTAAATTTGCGTAATTTTATTGCTTTTCTTGAATATATTGTATTGCTTATCTCTACTGGTTTTAACAACTTCTAATATGCTGATGTTGATGAGATCTAGTATATTTTGGAGAAGCTTTGTAGAGGAGATAAGAAATGTGTTCTTCGTAGGCCTGAATATAGGGAGTGGAGGGTGTCATTTATTTATTCATTGACTCATTCCTAATGATTTCAAGATAATATTTCAACAACTATTTATACTTCCTTACATTTTTCCAATTCTGGACAGTGTTCAGAATTCACTGCCTCAAGCTGCTCAGAGCATAATGGGAAGTAAAGGTATGTAAAGAAATACATATATATGTATGCATATGTTTGCATGTATGTATATATGTATACATATATACACACACTCCATGATGGATACTGCAATGGAATCCTCTACCAAGTGGGAAAAGCACAGAAATGAACATGGCATAGTTGGGGCACATAGGAAACACCAGGATTAAAGCAGGAAAAGTTAGAAAGAGTCAGACTATAAAGAGATTTAAATTATGTACCCAGAGGTTTTGATTTCATTTACCGATGATAAGGAGAAGTAGAAGCTTTTTAAGTAGGATGACAACAGAATTATATTTGTGTTTTACTGCAGAAGGGAGTATGGAATGGAGTGGAGGAAGCCCGTGGGAAGGACTTACGGTCTGTTCAAATAGTCTGTCTAGGCTGAACAAAATTTTAATCTGACCTAAAATAATGATTGTTGATGAGAAGTGTATGGAAAGAGTTCCAGGGAACATGGATGCTGCCTACTACCTTTGTACAAATAAAATGATAGGAAAAAAAGGAAAAAAATAAAGGTGGGAGTGGGATGGTAGAAACCTAGTAACAGATGTTTATCCTTTTAATTTTTCTTCCCTCTTCTAGGTGATGTCAAGCAAACCCTATTCTCTCTCTCTCTCTCTCTCTCTCTCCCTCTGCTCTCTTTCTCTGTCTCTGACTCTGTCTTTTTTTTTTTCTGTCTAAGGAAGAAAGCAAAAAACAACTTCAAAGTTGAAACAGGAAAATGAGTTTTAATGTTCCTGCTGCATTTAGAAATACCACTATTAAATCCACTAGCACTTCACTTTTTTTTTTGTTTTGGTTTGTTGTATTCCTTGTTTGTTTGATTTTTATTGTAGAATCAAGGGTCAAATTATTTTTATTCATGTGGACCCATATGTTGTGTGTGTGTGTTTACTCAGGATGTGAAGTATTTCATCAAAAAATATTGAAACGAGAATCACTTTAAAATTTAGATGCAAAATTCAGTAGGGTGTCCTTGGAATAAATAAATGTTTAGAAGTCCAAATGAAGTACAGAGTCTTTTGTAAATCTCATACTGGACTCAAAAATAGAGCAAGAAGTTATTTAACTGTGGTGATAGTCTAATATGTTATTATCTCCTTGTTTTTAAATAAATAGCTCTAGAAGAGATTTTGGAACTCTCATTTTGGGTTTTCATTAATTCAGGAATCCCTGCTCTCGGCTGCCTATTATACAGCTGCCTCATCAATTGTAACTGCTTAGGATGGTATTGCTAGTTTCGTGGTAGTTGCTTCATGATAGCTGGCAGAGGTAGTTCCTAATGTGTATTTAATTTAAAGTTTGCCTAAATTACAAAAATTAATATTTGAGTTTTGTTTCAAATTCACCATAAGGTGATTTTGTTTTAACACATATTTTTAAAATACTAGATTAGAGGTGGAGTCAAGATGGTGGCAGGGGAAGACATGGAGTTCATGTCTCTCTACAACTAGGGTGCGTGCTGGGCATTGGTGGGGGACCTCAACACCCAAGGAGACGGGAGGGACACCCAAGGAGATGGGAGGAACCCCTGAATGACTGGGTAGGACGAGGGGGTAGTGAGGGGGGAGGAGAAGTAGAGCCCCAGACAGGACTAGTGCACTGAGAAGTGGATGGGAGGGAGGACGTGTTCCCACACCTGGGTCCCCCTAGGTGTTTCATAAGATCAGGGGGCAGTGTGCCTAGCATTTCCCCTGCCCAATCAATCCCCAGGATGCCTGCAGGTCTCCTGGGCCAGGTCCTCCACCCTCCGAGGTCCCTTCTGGGCCATGTGGGTCCTAGGGGTGTAGGAGGGAGGCAGGGGGAGAAGAGGAGAGGCCAGCGGGAGGGGGCCTCCAAGACCAGAGGATTAGGGGATGCATGGCTGGTATTTCCCCCACCCACTCAGGCCCCGGGAAGCCTGCTGGGCTTCTGGATCTGGTCTCCTGCCTTCTGGGGTCCCCTCCAGCCACGTGGGTCCCAGGGGCATAGGAGGGAGAGGGGGAAGAAGAGAGGACAACTAGGAGGGGCTGTCTGGGATTGGAGGATCAGGGGTGAATGCGCCTGGCATTTCCCCTATCCTTTTGGGCCCAGTGAGCCTGCTGGGGTCCTGGACCTAGTCCTCTGCCCTCCAAGGCTAAAGACACTCCTGGGCCCCTGCTGCTGCAGCCCCACCTGCTGCACTGAGCCTAAGCCTTACCCCTGACCCCCCCAGGGCCTTTTCCCGTCATGTGGGTCTTAAGCATAGGCCCCGCCCACCACCTAAACCCCACCTCTGCTGAAACCCCGCCCCCCACAGCAAGGGCCTTTTCTCCTCTTTTTTATGATTGTGGTTCTGTTTTACCTTCCAGTTGTCTCATCTATATTTTTATTTTTTTATTCTTCCTAACATATCTATTAGCTTTCTAATCTAATTTTATTTTTTACTCTCTGTTATTGCTCTGCTCCTTTTTTCCTTTTCTTTTTTTTTTTTCTGCCCCACATGGCCTGTGGGATCTTGGTTAATGAGCCAGAAGTTGGGCCAGAGCTCCTGTGGTGGGAGCTCTGAATCCGAACCACTGGATTAACAGAGAAACTCAGACCCCAAGGAATATTTATTGAAGTCTCCCAGAGCTCCTCATCTCAGCACCAAGACCCAGCTATACCCAACAGCTTACAAACTCCAGCACTGGAAGTCTCAGGCCACACAACCAGTAAAACAGGAACAAAATCCCACCAATAAAAAAGAGAGAGAGAGAGAGAGACAACAAAAAATATGTCACAGACGAAGGAGCAAGGTAAAAACCTATAAGACCAAATAAATCAAGAGGAAATAGGCAATCTACCTGAAAAAGAATTTAGAGTAATGATAGTAAAGATGATACAGAATCTCGGAAATAGAACGGAGGCATGATTGAGAAAACAGAAGAAATGTTTAACAAAGATCTGGAAGACCTAAAGAACAAACAAACAGAGATGAACAACACAATAACTGATACGAAAAATACAACAGAAGAAATCAATAACAGAATACTTGAGGCAGAAGAATGAATAAGTGAGCTGGAAGACAGAATGGTGGAAAAAACCGCCAAGGAGCAGAATAAAGAAAAAAGAATGAAAAGAATTGAAGCCAATCTCAGAGACCTCTGGGAAAACACTAAATGCACCAACATTTGAATTATAGGGGTTCCAGAAGAAGAAGAGAAAAAGAAAGGGTCTGAGAAAATATTTGAAGAGATTATAGTGGAAACTTCCCTAACATGGGGAAGGAAACAGGCACCCAAGTCCAGGAAGCACAGAGAGTCCCGTACAGGATAAACCCTAGGAGAAACACAACAAGGCACATATTAATCAACTAACAAAAATTAAATTCAAAGAAAAAATATTAAAAGCAGCAAGGGAAAAGCAATAAATAACATACAAAGGAATCCTCATAAGGTTATCAGCTGATTTTTCAACAGAAACTCTGCAGGCCAGAAGCAGGTGGAAGGATATACTTAAAGTGATGAAAAAAAACCCCTACAACCAAGATTATTTTCACCAGCAAGGATCTCATTCAGATTTGATGGAGAAATCAAAAGCCTTCAGACAAGCAAAAACTAAGAGAATTTAGCACCACCAACCCAGCTTTACAACAAATGCTAAAGGAACTTCTCTAGGTGGGAAACAAAAGAGAAGAAAACGACCCACAAAAACAAACCCAAAATAATTGAGAAAATGGTAATAGGAACATACATATCAATAATTACCTTAAATGTAAATAGATTAAATGCTCCAAGCAAAAGACACAGGCTTGCTGAATGGATATAAAAACAAGACAACATATATGCTGTCTACAAGAGACCCACTTCAGATCTAAGGACACATATAGACTGAAAGTGAAGGGATGGAAAAAGATATTCCATGCAAATGGAAATCAAAAGAAACCTGGAGTAGCAATATTCATATCAGATAAAATAGACTTTAAAATAAAGACTGTTACAAGAGATAAGGAAGGACACTACATAATGATCAAGGGATCAATCCAAGAAGAAGAAGGTATAACAAATATAAATATTTATGCACCCAACATAGGAGCACCACAATACCTAAGGCAAACGCTAACCACAATAAAAGGGGAAATCAACAGTAACACAATAATAGTAGGGGACTTTAAAACCCTACTTACACCAATGGACAGGTCATCCAAACAGAAAATAAATATGGAAACACAAGATTTAAATGACACAGTAGACCAGATAGATTTAATTGATGTCTATAGGACATTCCACCCCAAAGTGGCAGAATACACTTTCTTCTCAAGTGAACACGGGACATTCTCCAGGATAGATCACATCATAGGTCACAAATCAAGCCCTGGAAAATTTAAGAAAATTGAATCATATCAAACATCTTTTCTGAGCATAACACTGTAAGACTAGATACCAGTTACAGGAAAAAAACCTGCAAAAACCACAAATACATAGAGGCTAAATACTGCACTACTAAATATTCAAGAGATCACTGAAGAATTCAAACAAGAAATATAAAAATACATGGAAAAAAAATGGCAATGAAAACAAAATGATCCAAAACCTATGGGATGCATCAAAAGCAGTTCTAAGAGGGAAGCTCATAGCAATTCAATCTCACCTCAAGAAACAAGAAAAATCTCAAATAAGCAATCTAACAATGTACCTAAAGCAACTAGAGAGAGAAACACAAAGAAAATCCAAAGTCAGTAGAAGGAAAGAAATCATAAAGTTCAGAGCAGAAATAAATGAAATAGAAATGAAGAAAATAATAGCAAAGATCAATAAAACTAAACATTGGTTCTTTGAGAAGATAAACAAAATTGATAAACCTTTAGCCAGATTCATCAAGAATAAAAGAGAGAGGATGTAAATTAGTAGACTTAGAAATGAAAAAAGAAGAAATCACAACTGACACCACAGAAATACAAAGGATTATAAGAGACTACTACAAAAAATAATATGCCAATAAATGGACAACCATGAAGAAATGGACAAATTCTTGGAAAGGTACAATTTTCCAAGACTGAACCAGGAAGAATGAGAAAATATAAACAGATCTATCACAAGTAATGACACTGAAACTGTGATTACAAATCTTCCAACAAACAAAAGTCCAGGACCAGATAGCTTCACAGGGAAATCTATCAAACATTTAGAGAAGAGCTAACACCCATTCTTCTCATATTCTTCCAAAAAATTGCAGAGGGAGAAATACTCTCAAATTCATTCTACAAAGCCACCATCACCTTGATACCAAAATCAGACAAAGATATCACAAAAAAAGAAAATTACAGACCGATTTCACTGATGAACATATATGCAAAAATCTTCAACAAAATACTAGCAAACAGAATCCAATAGCACATTAAAAGTATCAAACACCATGATCAACTGGATTTATCCCAGGAATGCAAGGATTCTTCAATATATGCAAATCAATCAATGTGATACACCATATTAACAAATTAAGGAATAAAAACCATATGATCATCTCAATAGATACAGAAAAAGCTTTTGACAAAATTCAACACCCATTTATGATTAAAACTCTCCAGAAAATGGGTATAGAGGGAAACTACCTCAACATAAAAAGGCTATATATGACAAACCCACAGCAAGCATCATACTCAATGGTGAAAAACTGAAAGCATTTCCACTAAGATCAGGAACAAGACAAGGATGTCCATTCTTGCCACTCTTATTCAACATAGTTTTGGAAGTCCTAGCCATGGCAATCAGAGAAGAAAAAGAAATAAAAAGAATACAAATTGGAAAAGAAGAAATAAAACTGTCATTGTTTGCAGATGACATGATACTATACATAGATAATCCTTAAGATGCCACCAGAAAACTACTAGAGCTAATCAGTGAATTTGGTAAAGTTGCAGGACACAAAATTAATGCACAGAAATCTCTTGCATTTCTATACACTAACAACAAAAGATCAGAAAGAGAAATTAAGGAAACAATCCCATTCACCACTGCAACAAAAAGAATAAAATACCTAGGAATAAACCTATCTAAGGAGGCAAAATACTTGTACTTAGAAAACTATAAAACACTGATGAAAGAAATCAAAGATGACATAAACAGATGGAGAAATATAGCATGTTCTTGGAGTGGAAGATCAATAGTGTGAAAATGACTATACTACCCAAAGCAATCTACAGTTTCACTGCAATTCCTATCAAACTGCCAATGGCATTCTTCACAGAATTAGAACAAAAAATTTTATGTTCATTTGGAAACACAGAAGACCCCAAATAGCCAAAGCAATCCTGAGAACGAAAAATGGGGCTGTTGGAATCAGGCTCCCTGACCCCAAACTATACCACAAAGCAACAGTAATCAAGACAGTACAGTATTGGCACAAAAACAGAAATATAAATCAATGGTACAGGATAGAAAGCCCAGAGATAAACCCACGCACATATGGTCACCTAATCTATGACAAAGGAGTCAAGAACATACAGTGGAAAAAAGACTGCCTCTTCAGTAAGTGGTGCTGGGAAAACTGGATAGCTACATGTAAAAGAATGAAATTAGAACACTACTTAACACCATATGCAAAAATATTCTCCAAATGAATTAAAGAACTAAATGTAAGGCAAGACATTATAAAACTCATAGAGGAAAACATAGGAAAAACACTCTTTGACACAAATCACAGCAAGATCTTTTTTGACCCACTTCCTAGAGTAATGAAAATAAAAACAATAATAAGCAAATGGGACCTAATGAAACTTAAAAGCTTTTGCACAGCAAAGGAAACCATAAATAAGATGAAAAGACAACCCTCAGAATGGGAGAAAATATTTGCCAATGCAGCAACAGACAAAGGATTAATCTCCAAAATATACAAACAGCTCATGGGACTCAATATCAAAAGCAAACAACCCAATCCAAAAATGGGCAGAAGACCTAAATAGACATTTATCCAAAGAAGATATACAGATTGCCAACAAACACATGAATGGATGCTCAACATCACTAGTCATTAGAGAAATGCAAATCAAAAACTACAATGAGGTATCATCTCACACTGGCCAGAATGGCCACCATCAAAAAATCTACAAACAATAAATGCTGGAAAGGGTGTGGAGAAAAGGGAACCCTCTTGCACTGTTGGTAGGAATGTAAATTGATACACCCACTATGGAGAACAGTATGGAGTTTCCTTAAAATACTAAAAATAGAACTACCATATGACCCAGCAATTCCACTACTGGGCATATACCCTGAGAAAACCATAATTCAAAAGGACACATGTACCCCAGTGTTCATTGCAGCACTCTTTACAACAGCCAGGACATGGAAAGAACCTAAATGTCCAAAACTAGATGAATGGAAAAAGAAGATGTGGTATATATACACAATGGAGTATTACTCAGACATAAGAAGGAACGAAATTGGATCATGTATAGAGATGTGGATGGACCTAGAGTCTTTCATATAGAGTGAAGTAATCCAGAAAGAGAAAAACAAATATCATATATTAACACATATATGTGGAATCTAGAAAAATGGTACATGAACCTATTTTTAGGGCAGGAATAGAGACGCAGATGTAGAGAACGGACATGTGGACACAGCGGGTGAAGGGGAGTGTGGGACAAATTTGGAGATTAGGTTTGACATAAATACACTACCATGTGTAAAATAGATAGCTAGTGGGAGCCTGCTGTATAGCACAGGGAGCTCAGCTCAGTGCTCTGTGGTGACCTAGATGAGGGGAGGATGTGGGGGAGGGATGTCCAAGAGGGAGTGTATATAGGTATACATATAGCTGATTCACTTCACTGTATAGCAGAAACTAACACAACATTGTAAAGCAATTTTACTCCAGTAAAAGAAAAAGAATAAAGGGAAAAAATTAATAATAATAGGTTATACATATATACCCATTATTATTTTTCTATAGGCTGAGTGAGAAAGAGAAATTAAAGAGTAGGAAAGAGACAACTAAAGTATTGTATAAAATTTGATTGTGTGTGTGTTTGTGCTTGTGTACCTGTGTGTTAACAATTTATTTATCTATTTCCTTTCGATGGAATTTTATATTTTTTAAATCAAATTAAATTACCAAAACTGCTGCTAGGCTCTTTCCTGTATATGTCCATTTGTGCATGTGAACAAGTGTTTCTCCAGTGTATATTCAGGAATTACTGACTGAATATGGTATGGTATGGGTATTTAAATTTCTATTTAAATTTATTCTATTTAAATTTCTATTAGATCATTTTAAATTACTCCTTAAAGTAACTGTTCCAATTTACATTACCACTAGAAATGAATGTACAGTATACATTTTCTGTGCCCTAGATAAATGTTGGGTTAATATCATTTTCCTTTCACTCTAGAGCCATCTTTTATTCCTGTTCTGATGTAAATGATTTACAAACTACAGTTATATTATTTTAGTCATTAGCCTTTAATTGGTAACATGTATATTTTTAAACAAGTCTGAATTCATTCTTATCTTTAGTGTAGTCCTGAATAAGGCAAGTTATTCTCATTAGATTCTTATTCAGATTTTCACTTCCATCTGAAAAGCTTATTCCTAAATTCCGAGGTAGTATTTTGTCTAGAATTTTAATTATAAATACATACATATATATATATATATTTACTATCTTATCACAATCATATTTTGGGCATTGGCCAGAATGTCATGTTGATTTACTTTTTCATTATATTTTACTATACATTTTGAATTCTTTGTTTTCTCTTTGAAGTACATTGTTTACATTTTTCCCCTGGACTTCAGGGGAGGTCATATCCTGGACTTCAAACTTTTCATTTAATGGATCTAACAGTAGTAAAAGTTTTTGAAAGTTACACATAACTTTATATTTAATTTCTTTTAGGTTGATTAATTTGTTGGATATAAAGGTCAAATTTCAATTTCCCCTTAGAATTTTGAGATTATTACTCACTGACATTTGCCATCTATTGTTGTTAATAATTAGTCTTCTCTCAGTTTATAATTCTGTTTCCTTAGCTTTCTTTTTCTTTTACCAAACTTTTCCTTAATGAACTTCAATTTTAAAGCAATGTGTATCAATGTTAGTCTTTAATTCTGCTCAGTGGTATCATTCATGCTGAGGATTCAGGCCTTATTACATTTCAGGAAAATTCTTGGATAGTACCTAAAAACCAATTTTCCCTCATTATATAGATTAGCATTTAAATGAAAAGTGAAGGCACTATTCACTTTGTAGAACTATTTACAATAGAACTATTTACAATAGAACTATTGTAGAACTATTTACAATAGTTGAGACATGGGAACAACCTAAGTGTCCATAGACAGATGAATGGATAAAGAAGATATGGTACATATACACAATGGAATATTACTCAGACATAAAAGAATGACATAATGCCTTTTGCAGCAACATGGGTGAACCTAAAAATTATCATACTAAGTGCAGTAAGACAGAAAAAGACACATATTATGTGATATCACTTATATGTGGAATCTATACAAATGAACTTATTTACAAAACAGAAATAGACTCTCAGACATAGAAAACAAACTTATGTTTACCAAAGGGGAAAGGGGAGATGACAAATTGGGATTCAGGGATTAAAATATACCCATGACTATATATAAAATAGATAACCAGCAAGGACATACTGTATAGCACAGGGAACTATACTCAATATCTTGTAATAACCTATAATGGAAAAGAATCTAAAAAGAATATATGTATTATTTGGAAAAGAATTATACATACATACATATATATATATACACACATAACTGAGTCATTTTTCTATGCACCTGAAACTAACATAACACTGTAAATCAACTTTATTTCAATAAATTGTTTTAAAAGTAAATGAAGAGTGAAGGCTAAAAATGAAAAAATTCATTTAATCCAGAATTATTCTCAGCAAAGAAATGGGCACAATTTTAGTTTATGCAGGAGCTTAATAATTCCTACAGACTGTACTAGCAGAGGTTTTATTTCAAAATTTCACATCTATTTAGCATTTGCTAGTAAGAATACTATGTCATAAATTTTTTTTAAAGAATAGGAAAAACAGCATACAATTTATTAGAGTGTCTTAGCTTGAGCTTATTTCAGAAATCAGAATCTAAATCTAGGGATTGCAGGCCTTGGGAAATTGATCCCAGAAACCAAGAATGGAAAGCCTGGGAAGAATAAAACAGTAAAGAAAGGAAAGCCAATCTAAAGGTGAATAATGAGTTAGTTTCTTCTGTGAGAAACCAGGGATCAATGTGGCTGGGGATAGCCTGAGGAAGCTTTTATAATGCTTTTCAGAATTGTTCCTCTGAGACACAAATGAGGGGAACACGTACCTAATGGCTTTTGCTGCTCATTAATCAAAGGTTGGCCCAGAGTTGTTACATCTTTCCAATTTCCAGGTTTGAGCATACAAAGATTTCCACAGTTTAGATATTTGAATAGGCTCAATAGACACCACAGAGCAAACTCATCTAAAGATTTTATTTAAAGACAAATGATATGGTTCAGCATGAAAAGAAGAGTGCAGGCAAGGGCCAGAAGTTCCAGAGACATTCCATGCACAAGCTCCGCAGAGGACCTTACTCACACATGACAATGCTCTCCTCCAACTCAAGCCTCCAATATCTGTGTCAGCAACCTTGGCTTCAGGAGAACTCAAAACAGAAGTTCCTAGTGAGAGTTTTAAATAACCCTCTGGTCACTTAATCAAGAAAAGCTGACTTAACGGATTAGGCCAAATGCTCTAAATTATAATTTTGAATAAACTAGAACATTAAATGTATGATCCTCCATCACATTAATTCAATGCAGAGATATAGGTTAAAAGCCAATGAAGGAGTTAACCTGAATTATGATACATTTATATTTCTAAACAGTAAAGTGGGGTTTTGACATTTTCACTGATGGTCCCAGGCTAACTGAGTCTCTTCCACCTCCTAGAGGTAATGAAAATAAAAACAAATGGGACCGGGCTTCCCTGGTGGCGCAGTGGTTGAGAGTCTGCCTGCCGATGCAGGGGACACAGGTTCGTGCCCCGGTCCGGGAGGATCCCACATGCTGCGGAGTGGCTGGGCCCGTGGGCCATGGCCGCTGGGCCTGCGCGTCCAGAGCCTGTGCTCCACAGTGGGAGAGGCCACAACGGTGAGAGGCCCGCGTACTGCAAAAAAAAAAAAAAAAAAAGACAACCTACAGAATGGCAGAAAATATTTGCAAACAAAGCAACCAACAAGGAATTAATCTCCAAACTATATGAATAGCTCATGCAGCTCAATGTCAAGAAAACAAACAACCCAATCAAAAAATGGGCAAAAGAGCTAAATAGTCATTTCTCCAAAGAAGATATAAGGCATATACAGCACATGTGCCAAAAAACACATGAAACATCACTAATTATTAGATAAATGCAAATGAAAATTATAATGAGGAATCACCTCACACAAGCAGAATGGCCATCATCAAAAAATCTACAAACAATAAATGCTGGAGAGGGTGTGGAGAAATGGGAACCCTCTTGCACTGTTGGTGGGAATGTAAATTGATACAATCATTATGGAGGTTCCTTAAAAAACTAAAAATAGAACTACCATATAATCCTACAATCCCACTTCTGGGCCTGTATCAGGAGAAAACCATAATTCAAAAAGATACATACGTCCCAATGTTCATTGCAGCACTATTTATAATAGCTCCAACATGGAAGCAACCTAAATGTACATCGATAGAGGAGTGGATAAAGAAGCTGTGGTACATATATACAATGGAATATTACTCAGCCATAATAAAAATGAACAAAATAATGTCATCTGAAGCAACATGGATGGACCCAGAGATTGTCGTACTGAGTAAAGTAAGTCATACAGAGAAAGACAAATATATGATATCGCTTATATGTGGAATCTAAAAAATTGACACAAATGACCTTATTTACAAAACAGAAATAGGGTCCCAGATGTAGAAAACAAACTTACGGTTACCAGGGGGGAAAGGAGATTGGGATTGACATGTACACACTACTATATGTAAAATAGATAACTAATATAGACCTACTGTATAGCACAGGGAACCCTACTCAATACTCTGTAATGGCCCATATGGGAAAAGAATCTAAGAAAGAGTGGATATATGTATATGTAGAACTAATTCACTTTGCTGTACAACAGAAACTAACACAACATTTTGTATCAACTATACTCCAATAAAACTTAAAAAAATAAAATAAGATCACTGGTCAATGTGGCAGATGATAGGAAATGTGATGAATCACAAAAGTACACACATGCCTTTAATCAAAGTCATTTAAACATCTCTTGCTACAGCTCGCTATGGAAAGGCAAATGTATTAAGTGTCTAAAAGGAGGAAAGCAAGAAATATCTGTGAAGAAGACTGAAGGCTATCATTATTCCTATATAAAATATTTTTTAAAAATTTCTAATCCTCTGTTAAAATTTTTACCAGTTGTGGTAAGCAGAATAATTGCTCCTCCAAATGTATTAGGTCCAAATACCTGTAACATGAAAATAATTTCATGAGGAAAAAGTGTCTCTGCACAGATGATTAGATGAGGACACTGAGATGGAAAGAGTCCCTGGATTTTCTGGGTGGACCCTAAATGCAGTCACAAGTTGGGGAGTTAAAACACATTCTGTGCAAGAGGGGAAGGCATTGTGATAATGGAGGCAGATTGGAATGAATGATGTGGTCACAGTCAAGGAATGCAGGCAGCTACCAGATGCTGGAAGAGGCAAGCAATGGATTTTCTCTTAGAGCCTCCTGGGCGAATATGGCTCTGCTGACACCTTGATTTCAACACAGTGAAAATGATTTTGGACATTTGCCTTCCAGAACTGTGAAAGAATAAATTTCAGTTGTTTTAAGTCACCATTTGTGGTAGGTTGTTACAGAAGCTGCAGGAAACTAATTTACTAATTCTTTTCTAAAATATCTTGCTAATTAATTTATCTCTGTGTGACTCAATTAATTATCAAGAAACAAGTACCTGTGAGTCACAAACAAGGTTAGAAAGTCGACTAATACCTTCATCTGAGATCATTTCTCTCTTACTCTTGTTTAAAGGTAACCATTATTCCAGATGCTATGAGTATAGTTTCCTTTTGTCTGTTTTAATCTCTATTTAAATAGAATAATACAAAAATATATTACTGTGTCTGGCTTCTTTTATTTAACATTAGGTTTATGAGGTTCATCAATGTGAATTTTTATTTCTGTATAGCATTTATATTATTGAGGCACCATAATTTATTTAAACATTCTGTAATGATAGAGTTTTATGGGTCTTTCTGTTTGCTTGTTTTGGCTGTTATAAATAGTGTTTTATGAATATTCTTGTATAGTCTTTAGATATGCACACACTTATATTTCTTCTTGGTATCTGCCTAGGAGTGGAATGGCTTGGTCACCGAATGCGTGCATATTAAAAACATTTATGACAAATATTTTTCCAAGTCGTTTTACCAATTTACATAACGTCCCCCTCAAACCTCTCTCAGCAACATGTGAGCGTTCCAGTTGTTCCACAACTTCACCAACATTTGTGAGAGTGCTATTCTTGAACATGCTTGGAGTTCTTATGACTTTTTGAAACCATGGTTTATTTTTGTTGTTGTTCCTTCGTTATTTTCCTTTGATAGAATTTCCTTTGAAATTTTAATTTCAAACAGTGTGTTTTCCTTACTTGTAGTCAACTTTCATGTGAGATTCCAGTTACACACATTTTAAACTTTCTCACTTTATTTCCTACATTTCTAACCCTCTTCTGTATTCTCTGTATTTTTGTTTCTTTTTGACTTTTATGAATATTTATTTCTCACATATTACCAATTCTCTAATCCTATTTTTGGTTCTCTCTACCTTGCTGATAAATCCATCCATTCAGTTCTTAATAGTGGATATTTTAATTAACTATTTTATATTTGGCTCCTTTTAACTGCTTTCAAATTTCTTCTGAATTTATTAATACTGCATTTTATGTATCTATCATGATAAACAGAGTTATTTTAATGTCTGTGCCTGATTACTCCTATATATATTACTCCTATAACTCCTATTACTCTTATAACATTATCCTTGTACATTGTGTGTATGGTTTGATGTCTCTCACAGTTTTCTTTTATGTCCTGTTTTCACCTTGGATACCTAGTTATATTTGATTGAGTGCTGAGAATTCTTTATAACGAATTAGAGGAAAACATGAAGCTAAAGATGTTATTATCTTCTGTTGAAGAGATCTGACTCTCTTTCTTGTAGGAATCTAGGGCAATTAGCAAATTTTGATGATTTACCTAATCCAATTTTAGGGATTGAAATAATTAAAAGTTGGGCTTTCAGTCACGGTAATAGCATCTTCAATTAGTGTTTACCCTTACTGCTAGAGTGGGTTGTTTATAATCCTCATCTCCCCCAAATTCTGGATTCCAATTTTGTTTAATCAGTAGACCCAAAAGCTCATCACTGGATTTGATTAGATTCTTAGATATCTGTGCTGGATTGGAATAGACCCCTTGTATTAATTTTGTATTGCTGCTGTAACACATTACCACAGATTTGGTGGTTAAAACACACACACATGTGTACTAAGTGTTCTAGAAGTTGGAAGTCTAAAATGGGTTTCACTGGGCTAAAATCAAGGTACCAGCTGGGCTGTTTCCTTCCAGGGAATCTAGGAAATAATTCAATTGTTTTTCTTTTTCTGCCTTCCCCAGCCCACCTGAAGTCCTTGGCTTATAGACCCTCCTCAAATTTGAAAGCCAGCAACAGAGCATCTTCAAATTTCTCTCCACTCTGACACTGGTTACATCTCATCTCATCTTCTTTAACTCTCCTGCTTCCATTTACTGCTTGTAATGACATTTGTGATTACATTTGACACACCCAGATAATCCAGGATAATATCCCCCATTTAAGATCCTTTACTTCTGAAAAGTCCCTTTTGCCATGTAACATATTTGTGTGTTTTCAGAATTAGGAGGTGGACATTTTTGGAGTGCCACTATTCTGCCTAACTTACTCTTACAGGGAAATTAAGCATAAACTGTGTTTGTCATTTTGTTTTCCTCTTTAAGGTCTTACTTCTAAAATTACTTAATGTCTTATTACCAATCCAATAGATTTGAACAGATTTAAAAATATTTCTTTTGGGTTTTATATTTTTTCAAAAAATTATATTTTATATAATAAAATATGATATTAATTATATATTAATATTTTATATAAAAAATTTTAACATATATTTTTCAAATATTTCTCAATTATTAATTTATTTGTTTTCTTATTATTGATTTATAAGAATTCTTTTAAAATTAAAAGAATAAGAATTACAAGAATTCCTTTAAAATTAAAATTATAAGTCTTTGCCAGAAACGTATTGAAAAAAATTTCCCAGAATGTTCTTTGAATTTTAATTTTATTAAAACGTCTTTCTAAGACACATTTTTTAAAAGTTTATGGTTCATATTTTTTTATGGATATTAGGTATATGTCACTTTAGGGTTGAAGTACTAAAAAGCATTGTGTGATTTTTCATATTTTCTTCTCCTGCAGAAGAAAATGCTGGAGGCATGTATTGGCCTGGAAGTATTATTAGAGGGAAATCCTCTTGTCAGCCATGCCTCAGGTTCCAAAGGGGCTGGAATAAGCCCACTTGCTGACCTGCATAACACAAAGAAGATACAGATTTGGTGTTTTAAAAACCATTGGTACTTTTTTATGGTGTGGGAAACGCATCTGTCTTGTTGCTGTTTTTCCCTTACAGTATCATATCCTGATACATACAGAATTTCACTCCAATTTTAACTTTCCAGGCATGTTCCACCAAGACCTGGATATCGAGTATAGAGTAAATGTCTCTGCTGTTATTTAGTTACTTTGCATTCATCGTTCCCTAGGACAATTACTCAGCTTCTTTCCCTGATAATCGCATTTTTATTGCTGGGCTCCTTTCCTCAAGTTTGTGTCTCAACATTGACAACAATTCAGTCTCTACTGTAATCCAGGTAACTTCATTTCAGCCAAAAGCTAAGAATGAAAATCACAACTCAAGTACTTTTACACTTTTAAATCTTTAGCTGCTGAAATATAAGCATGGCCCAAGATAATCTCAGTCAGTTCCACTTAAACGATAAGAATCCTCAAGGAACTTTCTACCACTGAATAAGTCCCCTTGCTATTGAATATTCTGGATCAGTAGAATGCTTTTAAACTCAGAATGGAATACTCATAACTGGATTTATGGAGTTTCACCGTCTGCCCCAGAAAGAAAGGTTACATTCCCAGTGAGTTTTGAAGAATGATTTGGTCTGAGAGAAAAAGCCCTGGAGCATTTTGACTAGCTCCCTCTCAAGAAAGCCTTCTCATCAGTCCTCATTTTTAGTTATTAAGTGCAGAGAGAACTCCTGAGGTTTTTGCTTTATGTAAAAACAAACAAGCAAAGACCAACAACCAACTGATTCTTTAATAAAATAGTGTCACATTATTTGGATAACAGTATTAAGAAATTCCCTGGAATGTTTGAAAATAGCAGCCTTCTAAACACCAAATAAGTTAAATAGTCCATAAATAACTCCTGTAGATTATGCCCCCTCCTATAAACAAAGACCCCCCAAAGTAATTTTTAACTAAGAAATAACTGGGATGTTTCTTAATAGGGTAATAAATTCCAATGATAAATTAGCTATATTTTTAAAGGTTTTAAATTCTAACAGGATTTATAATTAAGAAATTAGAAAATAATTACTGTTACAAATTAAGAGGAAAAAAGAAGAGTAGGAGCATTGGTTTTATAAAGCAGAAACATACATAGAGATATTGAATAATAAATAATAAGCTGATCATGTGAGTTTTGATATATAATCCTATTATATCACAGGTGAGGAAATTGGAGGGGCCTCAGAATATATCATGTTATATGTTATTTGTATGTAAATAAGATATATGCCTTTTATCCACTTTTGTCATGTGAGTATTTCAGTAACTTGGTTTGTGGTTTTATAATTATAGTTTCCTATAAAATACTGCTTTAATAGCAAATGATTTCTATTACAAGGGCAATGGTAATTACTATTTATCTTTCTATAGCACTGCAAAATGAAAAACATGTAGACTTAAGATCCTAGACTACTAATTCCTATCTTGAACAAACAAGGGCAAATGCTTTTTGGCATAAATAATTTTGAGCATTTCAAGTCTTGAAATATGATTTGCAATATATGCATACACATGTACATACATTTATGTGTATGTGTGTGTGCATGTGTGTGTTTATATATATATATAGAGAGAGAGAGAGACAGAGGTTTGTTAATAAAGTACAAATTTTGAATGATATTTTCTACTTTCATCCATAAGTAACGTTACTTAAACTATTAACTTGACAACTTTGTCAAGTTTTGAGAGGTCTTCATATAACCTGGATAACAATCCTTACTAGATATGTGTTTTTTTTTTTTTTTTTTTTTTTTTTTTGTGATATGCGGGCCTCTCACTGTTTTGGCCTCTCCCGTATGCGGAGCACAGGCTCCAGACGTGCAGGCTCCGCAGCATGTGGGATCAGGCTCCAGACGTGCAGGCTCCGCAGCATGTGGGATCTTCCCGGACCGAGGCACGAACCCGCGTCCCCTGCATTGGCAGGCGGACTCTCAACCACTGCACCACCAGGGAAGCCCTAGATATGTGTTTTGTAAATATTTTCCCATTGTCTATGACTTGTCTTTTCATTCCCATAACAGTATCTATAGTAGAGAAAAAGTTTTTAATTTTAATGAAATCAAAAATTCCAAGTTTTTTATTCAAATATTGTGCTTCTGGTGTTGTATCTGAAAAACCATCACCAAAGCTAAGATAACCTTAATATTCTTGTATGTTAACTTCTGGGGATTTTATAATTCTGTGTTAATTTACATTTAGGATATGATCCATTTTGAGTAAATTCTTATGAAGGGTGAAAATTCTGTCATGATTCTTTTTTTTTTTTTGCATGTGGATGTCCAGTTGTTCCAGTACATTTATTGAAAAGATTATCCTTTGCCTATTGCACTAACTTTGCTGCTTCATTACAGACCATATTGCTATAAGTCAATTTCTTCACTCTATTCTGTTCTGATCATCTATTTGTCTACACTTTTGCCAGTTCCACACTCTCTTGATTACTGTAGATTTGTAGTAAATCTTGAAGACTGTCAGTTCTCTAACTTTGTCCTTTTCTTAAATATTGCATTGGGTATTCTGGGTCTTTTGCCTTTCTCTGTAAATTTTAGAATCAGCTTGTATCTATCCACAAAATGACTGATTCTGATTTCTCTTTCATTTAATTTAATTATAATCTTTATTATTTACATCTGTTTGCTTTGGGTTCAGTTTGTTCTTTATATAGTTGCTTGAGGAAAAAGTTAAGTTATTAATTCATTTAGTAAAGATCTTTTTAATTACTTTTGTGATTTTTTTTTTACTTGAGCCTTAGACTATTTAAAATGTGTTTTTCAATTTTCAATTATTTGGAAATTCCCTAAAATTCTTTGTGTTATTTGTAATCACCTATTGCAAACAGATGACATACACATTGTGACTTCAATCCTTTTAAAGTTATTGAGATTTTTTATTGCCTGACATAGGTTCTATTTTAGTGGATGTTTCATTTGCATTTAAAATAATGTGTGTTCTGCTGTTATCTATTGGAATGTTCTGTATCTGTCAGTGAGAACAAGTTGGTTGATAGTGTGGTTCACCTCTTCTATATGCTTACTGATTTTGTGTCTATTTCTAAGACAGAGATTGAAACCTCACACCGTAATTGTTGAATTATTTTTCCTTTCAATTGGTTCATTTTTGTTTCATGTATTTAGTGGCCTCATTGTTTAGGTGCATGTACATTTTCAATTACATCTTTACGATTCACGGCACCTATTATCATTATGAAATGACCTTTCTGTCTGTTACAATATTTCTTGTTTTGATGTGTGTTTTTGTCTTATATTGATGTAGCCCCTGCAGCCCTGTTATGGTTAGTGTTTGCACACTGTATCTTTATCATACTTTATTTTCAAGTTATTTGTGTCTTTGTATCTAAAGTGTACCACTGTGGAGAACATATAATTAAGACTTGATTGTTTTATCTAGTCTGAGAATTAATTCTAATTGGAATGTTCAGTTCATTCATATTTAACATAATCATTAAAAATGTTTGAATTTACATCTTCTGTTATGTTCCTTGTTTTTCATATATTTCATGTATTTTTGTTCTTCTCGTCCTCTTTTATTGCCTTTTTATTACACATATTTTATACTATACCATTTTAATTTCTCTATTGATTTTAAACTATATTCTAATGTTATTTTCTTAGTGGCTGTTCTAGGGATTAAATAGAGAACTTTAACTTTTCCCAGTCCAATTCATATTAAAGCTCACTTGATTCTACTAAAACATAGCAATTTTGCTCCAATACAGCCTATATGTCATATTATTTTCATATATTATATCTCTGTATGTTATAAACTTAACAATGCAGTATTATAAATGTTGCTTTAAACAATCAACTATTTTTCAAATACATTAACAGAATAAAAGTGAAAAATATTTTTGTATACTTTATGTTAGTTAAAGTATACAAAAAGATCTGCCATAACAAATTACAACAGACTAGCTGGACTAACAGAAATGTATTTTCTAATAGTCCTTGAGGTTGGAAGTTCAAGATGAAGGTGTCAGCAGGGTTGATTTCTTCTCAAGTCTCTATCCTTGGCTTGGGTATATCTTCTCTTTGTGTCCTCATATGGTCCTCTCCATGCATGTCTGTGTCATCTTCTTCTCTTCTTATAAGGACACAAGTCTCTTTGAATTAGTCCTCACTCACATGATCTCATTTAACCTCTTGCTTTTCTAAAGGCCCTATCTCAAAATATAATCATACACTGAGGTACTAGGAGTTAAGAACTCAATACACTAATTCTAGGGAGAAAGAATTTGGCCCATAACACAGTCTTTTATATTTATCTACATATTTATCATTTCTGGAGCTTTTCAATTCTTCATGCATATTTGAGTTTCTATCTGTTGTTCTTTCCTTTAACCCAGATGGACTCCTTTAATATTTTTTTAAGGTAGGTATACTAGCCATGCATTTTCTCAGTTTTTATTTATCTGGGAATGTTTTAAATTTGTCTTTCATTTTTTAATAATAACTTTTATATATATACTATTCTTGGATGACAGTTTTTTCTCTGAGTACTTGAATATTTCATTTTAATGACATCTGAACTCTCTTGTTTCTAAAGAGACATCAGCCATTGGTAATATTATCAATACTATTTCCCTGAAAATAATGAGATATTCTTTCCTTTTCAAGATGTTTTCTTTCTCTTTAATATTTAGTTGTTTCTTTAGTTGTTTGGTGTGGCTAACTGTGGATCTCTGTATTTATTATGGTTGGTATGGTTTTCATTAAATTTGGCACATTTTCTGCCATATTTCTTAGAATACATTTTACTTCTTTTCTTTTCTGAACTCCCATTATCCTTACATTGATGCACTTGTTTCACAGTTTTCTGTTACTTTTCATTTGTCTTCATTTATTCTTTTTTTCAAAATATTGACTAATTTCCACTTCTCGGTCTTCAATGTGCAGTCAGACTTTGTTTAATTGCACTTTGCTTCATTGCAACTTCACAGATACTGTATTCTTTACAAATTGCAGGTCTGTGGCAACCCCGCATCAAGCAAGTTTATTGGCACCATTTTTGCAACATTTGCTCACTTCATGTATCTGTGTCATATTTTGTTAATTCTCACAATACTATTATGTTATTATATTGTGAGAATTCTCCCATAATTATTATATTTGTTATGATGATCTGTAATCAGTGATTTTTTTTTTTTTTTTTTTTGCGGTACGCGGGCCTCTCACTGTTGTGGCCTCACCCGTTGCGGAGCACAGGCTCCGAACGCGTAGGCTCAGCGGCCATGGCTCACGGGCCCAGCCGCTCTGCAGCCTGTGGGATCTTCCCGGACCGGGGCAAGAACCCGTGTCCCCTGCATCGGCAGGCGGACTCTCAACCACTGCACCACCAGGGAAGCCCAATCAGTGATTTTTTATGTTACTATTGTAATTGTTTGGGGGCACCATGAACCACACCCATATAAGACTGTGAACTTAATTTTATGTTGTGTGTGTTCTGACTGCTCCACAGACCAGCTATTTCCCCATCTGACTCTCCTCATGCCATTTTATTACCTGGGACAAAACAATATTGAACTGAGGCTAATTAATAACCCTACAATGGATCCTGAGTGTTTAAGTGGAAGAAAGAGTCAAATGTCTCTCACTTTAAATTGAAAACTAGAAATGATTAAGCTTAGTGAGGAAGGCATGTCCAAAGCCAAAATAGGCAGAAAGCTAGGCCTCTTGCACCACACAGTTAGGCAAGGTGTGAATGCAAAGGAAAACTTCTTGGCGAGAATTAAAAGTGACACTCCAGTAAATGCACAAATGATAAGAAAGCAAAACATCCTTATTGCTGATATGGAGAAAATTTTAGTAGTCTGGATAGAAGATCAAACTAGCCACAACATTCCCTTAAGTCAAAGCCTAATCCAGAGCAAGGTCCTAACTCCTTTCAATTTTGTGACATCTGAGAGAAGTGAAAAAGCTGGGAAAAAAAATGTTGAAAACTAGCAGAGTTTGGTTCATGAAGTTTAAGGAAAGAAGCCATCTCCATAACATAAAAGTACTAGTTGAAGCAGCAAGTGCTGATGTAGAAGCTGCAGTAAGTTATCCAGAAGATCTAGCTAAGATAACTAATGAGGGTGTCTACGGTAAACAACAGACTCAATGTAGACAAAACAGCCTGCTATTGGAAGAAGATGACTTCTAGGACCTTCATAGCTTGAGAGGAGAAGTCACTGCCTGGCTTCAAAGATTCAAAGGATAGGTTGACTCTTCTGTTAGGGGTTAATGCAGCTGGTGACTTTAAATTGAGCCAAAGTCAATTTACCATTCCAAAAATCCTAGAGCCCTTAAGAATTATGCAAAATCTACTCTGCCTGTGCTCTATAAATTGAATAACAAAGCCTGGATGACAGCACATCCATTTACAACATTGTTTACTGAATATTTTAAGCCCACCGTTGAGACTTTCTACTCAGAAAAAAAAGATTCCTTTCAAAATATAACTGCTCATTGACAAAGCCCTTGATCACCCAATAGCTCTGATGAAGATGTACAAAGAGATTAATGTTTTCATGCCTGCTAACACAATATCCATTCTGCAGCCCATGGATCTAGAAGTAATTTTGATTTCAAGTCTTTTTCTTTATGAAATGCATCTCATAAGGCTATAGCTGCCTAACTTTCTGTAGATTTCCAATATGTCTTTATGGCTTTGTGTTCAGCCAATAATTTGCGAAAACACCTCAGAAGGCTTCCTTCCACTCTCTGACAATCAATCTTTGTGGGCAGTCGAAAGCACATTCCAAGTTAAGTTGGTTCTCATTACTTCCTTGGTTTTTCTTACCACCATGTGAGCCTCTCCTATGTGTGCATATAATGTCCCAGGCAGGCAAGGATTTGGGGAGACGTTATCTAGCCCTTCTGTATCTCTTGTCCAAGATAACCCTGATAAGTTTCTGGCTGGTTCCCTGCTCATGCCAAGCTAACCAGCTTCAACCTCACAAAGCTGCAAGTTTCCCATGTCTTTTCATCATAACACAACTAACTTTTATCTGACAAAATCATTTGTTTTTCATGCCCCACCTCCTCTCAAAAATATATCTACTCCTTCTTGCAACAAAGCTGCTAGTCTGCTTACCCAGGCTTACCTACTGAAACTCTAGTTTTTAGCATAGCTTGGCTGAGGGAGGAAATGTTAGGAAATTGCATATTGTATGACAATTATCCTGAGATCACAAGAAGCCAATGTCATGAAATTAAAAAGATGAACCAATTTTAACATTAATTACACTCATGATATTGCTCTAAATCCATTAAACAATAACTAATGATTCTTTCCTCTCCTCAGCCTCTGGTAATCTCTATTCTACTTTCTGTCTTTATTAATTTGCCTATTCCTTTTTTTTTCTTTTTATTAATTTATTTATGTATTTATTTTTGGCTGCGTTGGGTCTTCATTGCTACATGCGGGCTTTCTCTAGTTGCGGTGAGTGGGGGCTACTCTTTGTTGCGGTGCATGGGCTTCTCATTGTGGTGGCTTCTCTTGTTGCAGAGCATGGGCTCTAGGCATGCGGGCTTCAGTAGTTGTGGCTCACAGGCTCTAGAGCACAAGCTCAGTAGTTGTGGTGCATGGGCTTAGTGGTTCCGTGGCATGTGGGATCTTACCGGACCGAGGCTCGAACCTGTGGCCCCTGCATTGGCAGGTGGATTCTTAACCACTGTGTCGCCAGGGAAGTACCAATTTGCCTATTTTTAACAACTCCTATAAGTGACATCATACAGTATTTGTCCTTTTGTGTTTAGCTTATTTCACTTAGCAAAATATCTTCAGGTCATCTGTAGCATATATCAGAACTTTGTTCCTTTTTATAGCTGAATAGTATTCCATTAATATACCACATTTAAAAAACTGATTTATTTTTTGATGGACACTTGTGTTGTTTACACTTTTTGGTTATTGTAAATCATGCTGCAATGAACATTGATATACACTGATGTGTTTGAATCTGTTTTCAATGTATTTGGTTATACACTTAGGAGTGGAATTGCTATATCATATAGTAAATATGTGATACTGTGTGTGTGTATATATATATATATATATATGTAGTTTGTGCCTTCTAGAAGTCTGTAGTTGTCCTTTCCATTTTACCTTTATAAAAGGATTATAAATTTCAAAATAACTTGTTTAAATCACAGATGTTGCTTTCTATCCACTTTTCACAGAATTTTATTACTGCCTTTTGTTTCACAAGCACTCACTACTTTGGTCATGTCATATAGATTGTAGACTGTGACTTGTTTTATCTTGCAAATGAGAAATCATATTTTAATTCAAATGACATGGTATGAAAATATCATGCTGTGTTGAAGCTTATTAACTTTTTGGCCTTGGACACTTTCAGAGTTTATGTGAACTTCATTTTCTCCAACATGTCTCTTGCACCTATTTTCACAAATAGTGACAGTATGACTAGTAATTATAGTATAGAGCAATCTCATAAAATAATTCTATCTGGGCTTAACTAACTTTACTCAATATATTTTATTTATAGTAACTATATAATGTAAATAACAATTAAATGATAAATCAAGATTCTATGCTGTTACAGAAGGATAGTCAACAAATTCTATGAAAGTCATTCCATATTTACTTGAATATTATTTGATTTATTTAATAAATATAAAGCTCCAAATTGATCACTGCTATGTGTTTGCATCCAAAAATAACTTAGGAGCATTACAAAAATTGCTTACTTATTTAATTGCATAAATTTTATATGTTATATCTATAGTATATTTTTACACCTGAAAAAAATAAACTATTTGAAATGTACATATTATTACATTTTTAACTAAAGTCATTAGTTTTAACTAAAGTAATTAGCTTGTAAGTTAGTATTTCTACAAATGTTACAGATTATTTGCTAAATATTTTCTTCCTTTCATAATGTGTTTTCATGAAATGAGTTTCTCCTACCATTACAAAGGAAAAGGGCTAGGTGTTATAGGAAAGAGAGAGAGAAACTTGAAGGAGGAAAATATGAATGCAAATATTAAATGACATACTAAATACACAAATGAAATATTTTAAAAATCTGTAGCTTCATAGATTAGAGAATAATTAATACTAGATCTTCCACAAATAATTTATATTTAGCAAACTAGGTATTTTTGATGTTCAAGTACTCATTTAAATAAACACTGAGTAATCAATATATTAATCACAATAAAGTATTGCAAATATTTTCTCATTTTTTCTTAAAAAGTTTCCTTTAAACATTATTTGATAGAATGTACATGAATTATTTTAGTTAACCAAGTTTCTGTGATAAATGTTTAAAGTAACTAAGATCAAGCATTTAGATGTTTTTGGAATGAGTACTTTAAGCCTATTTATGTTAAAATAGGCTATATTTACAGATGCAGAAGTAGTCATTTCCTAGTCTTTGGTCTAATTTTCATGGTAAGTCAATCAATAATCAACCTCACTAAGTAAGCTTATAGATGAGCTTCAAATTATACCTCATTCAGAAACATTAGACTATAATATGCAGATTAATTCATTCTAATATTTATAAAAATAATTCACATAAGTTATAATCATTATGCTATGTCTGTTTTGTATCTAATGCAATTGCATGAATGATCAAAAATGTTTATTAACTTTGAACTGACAGTAAAATAATGAAATTTTGGCAGCAGTGATAGTGTAGTGGGAAATGCCTCTAGTGAATAGTGATTACACTTCTGAAATATGCAGTCTTCATGTTTACTGCTAATTACAACCAAAAATTATAGAAATATGATGAACTTCTAGGATGGCATTTAGAAATATAATAAATTTAACTGGAAATCAATTTGTAAAATAATGTGCCATCTTGAAAATTCATTTTATTAATGTTATATCCAAACAAAAATTTGATTTAAAGTGAATTATATTTATAGCACATATGATTTGTACTTTTTATTGTTGTCACACTGATTAACTCTTCTGGAAGATATTAACAGCCGAGCCTGTTGATTTTTCACTTTTCAGCTCTGTTGTATTTCACACTTCTAAGCTTATTATTATATTGCTTCAAAATCTAATTGCCTTTGGAGTCTAAAATATCCAACAGTCAAAAAGCAAAGGCATTTGGTAATTAATTTAATACCAAATCAGACATCTGCCATGGCAATGGACAGAGATAATTGGACATGCACTTTCTAATACTTGTTACATTTCAAGTGCAGGCTGATAAAATTTTCTTGAAAAATATATAATTAATAATTTTAAGGCATGTAATCAATTTATCATGTGTTAATATCAGTAGAAGATTTTTTTTTTACTGATTTTGATTGAAAATGTCAATTGGCAATCAACCTTTCAATTTCATGTATCCTTATACCTGCAGCAGATAAACACACCAAACTCTTAAAGATTGAGAGAGAAATTTATCCCAGTGTCAGTTTCTAAACAAATGGCTAAACTTATAGACATAATGTTGTGAATCAGTTTCTGGCTTGCTTATGACCCTAGGAATTCAGATAAAAGAAGGAAATTATTATGTTAAACATGGGGGTGCATTTTATGTATTAATCATACCATAAATCATAGTGTCTCTATTTAGAAGAGGTCAAATATTTCACAATACAGAACTTCATGTCTTGCCGAATTATGTTAATTTATTATGATAAATAAAAGCTTATTTATGGCAAATAGCATCTGATCACAGTTATTATCATTTAAACTGAAAGAACTTTCTAATTTCCACTAGACACACTTAAAACCACTTACCACCAAATCAAGTCTTGAAGGAGGAATTATTTATATAATTTTATATACGTCATATGCTTAGTGTTAAAATATAGCTGATAAAAGTATTTATAATAGTATTTTGTGAAGATTTGTAAAATGTGTTGGGAAAACTACAAGTCTCTTCTTTTGTACTTGGTAGGTGAAGGATGGGACAACTCTGAACCATGGAGAATGTACATTTATACATGTTTAGCTTCCCAGTTTTAGTGAATACCTTTGATAAATGAGCAAATACAGTGAAGTGTATTGTGAAAACATTGTACTCAACTGAAGTGTCATCATATATAATTATCTTATCAGCAAAATTATGTATCTTTAGATGGAAATTATTCATTTTCTTCTATGCATTTGTAGGTAAGTTTATTTAGGGTGGGCTCATATAAGCTTGGTTCCAAGCTGGAGATTGCAAGTCTGTCCGTCTGTCTCCCATTTTCTATGTATTGGCAAACTAGCAGAGACCATCATCTTTTTGTGGCAATGTAAGAACTGCACAAAGTCCAACTGTGCAAGCCCATTTGAAGCCTGTGTTTGGCAAAGTCTGCCAGCATCATTTGAACCGAGGATACCACATGGCCTAGCCCAAAGACCAAGTTTTCTTTTTTCTTATTTTTGGCAGAATTTCCAAGTCTTCAGATATCTGCCATAGGTTATATAGGTAGATAAGGAAAAGTTTTAACTTGCTCCAATTTCTCTTTTACTACTCTAATACAGTTCTTGAGTCTGGCGCCATTCATATGTCCAATTGTATTGTTATTTGGTAGTTCTGAATGTCTTGGCTCATTTATTAGGCTGTTAGCTTCTCAATTCTGTCTTCCCACAGTCTCTGTTCCCTGCGACCATTCAAAAATGCAAAACAGAGTATGTGCTAAATTAATGATGGTTGAGCAACTAAATAAAACCAAAAAATACAGGTCTTTTTCGTAGTCTTACGTATTTTAAGACTGAAATAGTAATAGCAGATCCAACTTTTGCTTGCTGAGACCATGAGAATCAATTGGAAGCCTTTATAAACAGCTTATCACCTTCTGTTTACTTGGTGTGGAAAGCAAAATGCAACTGGTTTGCAGTGAAACTTCTAACGTTGGGAGAAAAACACATGCTTTCTTTGGAAGGTCTTTTAGCTCTTAATGAGTAGACTCATTCTTCCTTGAAGTTCCATGGCAACCTGTGCAGGTCACTGGATGGTAGACCTTATACAGCCACCCACCAGCTGCCTGGAAGAGAAGGGCTCAATTCAGCAGCAATGTTGTATTGCACTGAGAAGCCATGGCAGCATGTAGCTGTCAGTCCCTGTGTTGTTCAGATTTGTGCAGTGTTACCTATAACTGGATCCTAGCTTCCTTTGCATATGTATAATTCTGTACAGATTATCTGTACTACTATTCTCCATTAATGTTTTTAATACAAAGTTCATTGAAATTATAATAAAGTATCTATCACCAGGAGCTGCTGAGAGGCTAACTAAGTAATTTCTACAAATTACTTTTAGATGTTTCAAGGAAAGTAGTTTATGAATGTCATTTATTGTTTTGAGGTATTTGCTACTAATTATTGTCTGAAAAAATGAGTACTCTCATCTTCATTTAACGTATTGACTACTCTCCCTAGTTATATAATGTGTTGACAATTTTCCCTATTTTCCCTTCCAGAGAAAGAAATAAAATTTTGTTCAAATTAATTCTGAACATAGATTTTTTTCAAACAAGTAAATGGAAAATTGCATTAATAAAAATCAATTAAAATAATGAAATAGAAAACCAAATTACACATGATTCTGTATAATCAGAATAATTATAAAATATCAAAATATTTTAATAAGTGGTGAAGAAACTTTGAGCAGAATTTTGTATATCATTAATCAGAAAAGCATCTGTTCTTCAAAAATCAAAGTAATTTTAGTTATAACCTTATTAAGGGATTTTTTTGGTAAAAATATATTAATAATGCAATAAATAGACATGCATAGTGAGATATATAGATAATGCAAAGCTTCCTAGATATGGAATCTATCCTACAGTTCCATCACTCAGTATAAGAAGGGGAACATTTAGGGACTTCCCTGACGGTCCAGTGGTTAAGACTTGGTGTTTCCACTGCAGGGGGCACGGGTTCAATCCCCAGTCAGGGAAATAAGATCCTGCATGCCTCATAGCATAGCCAAAATAAAAGGAGAGCATTTAAAAAAATCTTTTACAGAACAAAGATGACAGTATGTACTATATAGAGTTAGATATCAGTCCATCTTTTTTTTTATAGTTGGAGACTTTATCATAATACTTTAATGAAATGGAAAAATGAAAATGACTATAACAATTAAGCCAGGCATCTTATCAGATAGCAATCAAAGTCTGAACTATATCTAAAATAACAATCATGCATTTCATTTAGAAAACAGAAGGGGATGCACTCATTAAAACAATTAGTAAGTTTGGATTTAGGCACATTTAAAGAAAACTTTCAAGTATTTCAAAACTGAGAAATATAATTGATGCAGAATATTCATGTGTGAATTATGAACAGAAAAATAGCGTATATAAGAAGCAAAGCATATTTCTCCCTAGACTTATATCATTTTATAGTATTCAATATTTATTTTTATTATATTTTTCTATTTACATTTCTTTCTAGATTCATATGCAGTTATTTTTGACAACTTCAAGCTGAATAGACTTACACTTATAAGAATGATAAAAATTAAGTGCTAAACATTTCCCATACACTTTATTTTAAACAATTATATTAATTACATTTCATGTTATATATTAAATATATAAACTGGCTAAAACACCAAATAATTGTGTTTTCATGACATATTTTACATTGAATGATGACTACCTTAAAATATTGACCTTACATGTTTGAATATGAATTAATATAAATTGAAATATTTATTTTAAGTACCAAATTCAACTAATTATCACTTTCAGAAGAGGATTTTTTAAAAGATTTTAAAAACTGTGAGAAAAAACAAACTTTCACACACACAAACACACACACATACATACATATATTTATGAAAAAGAACATTAAAAAAAAGTCAAAAATTATTAATTAATAAATGAATAAAATAATTAGTAGATTAAAAATTCTCAGAAATTTCTAATTTCAGCCATATAAATCAGCATATCCATAGACTAACTTGGGAAAATTGTACCATTTTTATAATTATATGAATTTAATTAGCAGAACTTTCTCATTAAAAATGTTATCCACAGCAACAGACTTTGGATGTCCCATCCCTAAATTGCTATTGTTACTGGCAAATGAAATTAATAAAATAATAATGGGCAAATAAGAAACCTAGGTTTTGTTTATCTCTGAGTTTAATAGCAACTGGCAAGTGACCTTGGCAAATCACTTAACCTCTCTGAACCTCAGTTCCCTCAACTGTAAAATGAATGGCTGTGCTAAATGAACATTACATTTACTTCCCTCTCTGAGATTTTCTGTTCTGAATAGTAGGATGTAAAAAAATATGATTAACTGCTAAACCTTACATTTCTATTTGTTTGGTAATATGTTCTTTTCCTAAAAATGTACAAACATTTATACACTTCTATTATGCATATTAATTGGCTTTTCAGTGTTAAAATATACTAAAATGGCATTTTGAGCATATATATCTTCCTAGAGCTTGAAAAGTTTCTCTCAACTTCACCTTCATCTGACTCACTGTTGCAAATAATTAAATCTCTCAAGGTGTCAAAACTAATTTGTTCACAGTAAGATGTGGCTTGGTGGTTCAGGGTTCTGAAAAGGGAAAGGCTAAAAGGGTTGACAAATGGATTGAGCTGTGAAAAATGAGGAAACTATGGTCTTAAATTGCATACATTTAAAACTTTCTTGAGAAAAATAAATCACCTCTTGTTTGCACTTTACTATGCTGTGTTATTGCTGTGAGAATACACAAGTTACAACAGTAGTATATTAGGAAAATTATACATACTCTTTTATATTTTCTCTTACAACATTGATTCTTTAGCTTATGTTGATTAAAAACAATAATGTTTTAATTAAGAGTTCAGACAGTTCAATTTCTTAGTACTGAAATTACACAATTGGCATTATAATAATGCTGAGGTAAACAGAATATAGTATATGCAAGAAAATCCCCACGTAGACATGTACATGCCCAAATGTGGATATAGGTCCATAACTATTAAAAAAAGAAAATCAATGTCTTTGGCTTATGATAGGTCAATGATGTATATTATTAAAAGTTGGAAATAAATTCTGCTTTACTTTTCTGCAGTTTCCACATCTTACATTCATGTTTCTAAAATCTGATCTCACAAGTATGAATTAACTGAAGTTCACTATTTTGTGTTTTTTAACTATGAATAATAAAATATTATTTTATTTTATATAAAAAAGTATATTTATTGTTTCAGATTAGTGAATTAATTGGACTTTATTAAAGCAGTTTAATTCTAATGTTTTCTTCTGATCATATTATTATGAGCATTCTACTGCTTTTCACTAGTCAAAGTAGAATATCATTACTTTGGTCCTTTAAGTCAATACACTTAAACACAATTAACCGTGTGAAGACACAATTTTTAAGGAATATGATTTGCTTTTGGCCAATCTGAGCACAGATGTTTTGTATGTTAGAATCAGAGGGTTTCTACCCCTTTCAGGTTTCAAAACATGGGATCCATCACTCAGAGCTAAGTTAATATTACAAACAGATTGATGATAATAAATTAAGCTACACAGTGAGAACTAGGATTCTAAACATATTCACTTATTGAATATTGTTGACAGAAATAATCAATGAAAAATCTATAATAGGAAAAGAAAAGAGTTTTATTTAAGCCAAACTGAGGACCATAGCCCTGGAGACACATATTCAAGAAGAACGTGGATTCTGTTCCAGCCGACTACAAAATGGGGGAGGCTTATATAGGCAAAACCCATAAAAGTTACATAAGTTGTTCAATTAGCATTGGAGCTGGCAAGAAGGGTGTTTGTTAAGCAAGGATTGGCTGGGGTTCTAAATAATTGCATAGATACAAGGGGAGATTTTGAGACCATAAGGTTGCATCTGGCAGCTGCTAGCATAAATTGTTGAGAATGGCTGGTGGTGTCCTTGAGTTTGATTCAGTTCAGAAAATTCAAGTTCTCAGTGATGCAGAAATGTGTCTGAAACCACATCCTCAATGGCCACCCAGCTCCATTTTGGGTGCTTGAACCACAGTTACTCCATTTTTTAAAAAATGCAATCTTTAATGGTTAAAGCAGATGTACAATGCATGCCTGACAGGCCAAAAGACAGACTATTCTAGTTAGCATAAAGTTCAAGCCAAATCACGTATATCCAGAATGATTCCCCATATCTCAGTATGTGAAAATTTCCTGCGTCAATAGCTTCAACATACCAGGCACTGTGTTATTCATGAGGTATATATATTTTTTAATTCTCACAACTCTTTTCTTTTTTTAATCTTTTGGCTGTGCTGCATGGCATGTGGGATCTTAGTTCCTCGACCAGGGATTGAACCCGCACCCCCTACACTGGATGCACGGACTCTTAACCACTGTACTGCCAAGGAAGTCTCCTCACAACTATTTAAGTTAGGTATTCTCTTCTTTTCTTTTTTCAGTTCAAAGTAACTAAGTAGTTTACCTAAAATCACACAAGTAATGGTTGAACCAGTATTTAAACTCATGATCTCTCCAACTTCAAGGCATCTTTCTACATCCTGGTTATAGTAATATGTAACACCTATAAATAAAATAATCATGTATCCTGCTTTGCCTAGGAGAGTCCTGCATTTCATCTGTTCTCTTAGAGAAATATGAATATAGCTTCTTCTCATTATGAGCAAATCCTGGTTTGCATGATAAATTATGTGGTATCCCTAAATATAGAGAATATATAATGGGCTTATACTTTAATATCTAATTAACAAGGAATTTGTGAAAATCAGTATAATCTGTATTCTAGTAAAATATAATCTGCCTACTTCCTTTTCTGTGGTTGCTCAGCTGTCATTTTCTCATTTCATCTATGTAAGAATGGTTAACCTCATTTGTGTACTTTTTACACCTTTATTTCCTGTAATTGATATCTAGTCTCATAGCATTGTGGTCAGAAAAGATACTTGATATGATTTCAATTTCCTTAAATTTACCAAGGCTTGATTTGTGACCCAAGATATGATTTATCCTGGAGAATGTTCCATGAGCACTTGAGAATAAAGTGTATTCTGTTGTTTTTGGAAGGAGTGTCCTATAAATATCAATTAAGTTCATCTTGTTTAATGTATCATTTAAAGCTTGTGTTTCCTTATTTATTTTCATTTTGGATGATCTGTCCATTGGTGAAAGTGGACTGTTAAAGTCCCCTACTATTATTTTGTTGCTGTTGATTTTCCCTTTTATGGCTGTTAGCATTTGCCTTCTGTATTGAGGTACTCCTATGTTGGGAGCATAAATATTTACAATTGTTACATTTTCTTGGTTTGATCCCTTGATCATTATGTAGTGTCCTTCTTTGTCTCTTGTAATAGTCTTTATTTTAAAGTCTATTTTTTCTGATATGAGAATTGCTACTCCAGCTTTCTTTTGATTTCCATTTGTATGGAATATCTTTTTCCATCCCCTCACTTTCAGTCGTTATGTGTCCCTAGGTCTGAAATGGGTCCCTTGTAGATAGCATATGTACAGGTCTTGTTTTTTTATCCATTCAGCCAGTCTATGTCTTTTGGTTGGAATACTTAATCCATTTACATTTAAGGTAATTTTCAATATGTATGTTCCCATTATCATTTTCTTAATTGTTTTGGGTTTGTTTTAGTGGGTTTTTTCCTTCTAGGTGTTTCATACCTAGACAAGTTCCTTTAGCATTTGTTGTAAAGCTGGTTTGGTGGTGCTGAATTCTGTTAGTTTTGCTTGTCTGTAAAGGTTTTAATTTCTCCATTGA
Source organism: Lagenorhynchus albirostris (assembly GCF_949774975.1). NCBI lineage: Eukaryota > Metazoa > Chordata > Mammalia > Artiodactyla > Delphinidae > Lagenorhynchus > Lagenorhynchus albirostris. The sequence goes on along the minus strand of NC_083099.1, from coordinate 44,368,669 downwards.
ATCTGAATGAGATCCTTGCTGGGTAGAGTAATCTTGGTTGTAGGTTTTTCCCTTTCATAACTTTAAATATGTCCTGCCACCCCCTCTGGCTTGCAGAATTTCTGCTGAAAGGTTTCCTGTTAATCTTATGGGGATTCCCTTGTATGTTATTTGTTGCTTTTCCCTTGCTGCTTTTAATATATGTTCTTTATATTTAATTTTTGATAGTTTGATTACTATGTGTCTTGGTGTGTTTCTCCTTGGATTTATCCTCTATGCGATCTCTGTGCTTCCTGGACTTGACTGATGATTTCCTTTCCCATATTAGGGAAGTTTTCAACTATAATCTCTTCAAGTATTTTCTCAGTCCCTTTCTTTTCCTCTTCTTCTTCTGGGACCCCTATAATTCAAATGTTGGTGCATTTAATGTTGTCCCAGAGGTCTCTGAGACTGTCCTCAGTTCTTTTCGTTCTTTTTTCTTTATTCTGCTCTGCAGTAGTTATTCCCACTATTTTATCTTCCAGGTCACTTATCCTTTCTTCTGACTCAGTTATTCTGCTATTGATTCCTTCTAGGGAATTTTAATTTCATTTATTGTGTTGTTTATCACTGTTTGTTTGCTCTTTAGTTCTTCTAGGTCCTTGTTAAACATTTCTTGTATTTTCTCCATTCTATTTCCAAGATTTTGGATCATATTTACTGTCATTACTCTGAAATCTTTTTCAGGTAGACTGCTTATTTCCTCTTCATTTGTTTGCTCCAGTGGATTTTTACCTTGCTCCTTCATCTGCTGTGTATTTCTCTGTCTTCTCATTTTGCTTAAGTTACTCTGTTTAAGGTCTCCTTTTTACAGGCTGCAGGTTCGTAATTCCCATTGTTTTTGGTGTCTTCTCCCAGTGGGTAAGGTTGGTTCAGTGGGGTGTGTAGGCTTCCTGGTGGAGAGGACTGATGCCTGTGTTCTGGTGGATGAGGCTGGATCTTGTCTTTCGGTGGGAGGACCATGTCTGGTCATGTGTTTTGGGGTGTCTGTGAACTTATTATGATTTTAGGCTGCCTGTCTGCTAATGGGTGGGGTTGTGTTCCTGTCTTGCTGGTTTTTTGGCATAGGGTGCCCAGCACTGTAGATTGCTGGTCGTTGAGTGTAGCTGGGTCTTAGCTTTGAGATGGAGGTATCTGGGAGAGCTTTTGCCTTTGATATTATGTGGGGCCGGGAGTTCTCTGGTGGACCAATGTCCTGAGCTCTGCTCTCCCACCTCAGAGGCTCAGGCCTGACACCTGTCTAGAGCACCAAGACCCTGTCAGTCACACACCTCAGAAGAAAAGGGAGGAAAAAAAAGAAAGAAAGAAAGAAAATAAAAATAAAAAATGTTATTAAACTAAAAAAAAAAATTAAAAAAATAGAACGTAATAAAAAAAGAAGAAAGAAAGAGAGCAAACAAACCAAAAAGCAAATCCTCCAATGATAACAAGCACTAAAATGTAGACTAAAAAAACCCCGAAAACAAACCAAAAAACGGACAATCAGAACCCTAGGACAAATCGCAAAAGCAAAGCTTTATGGACAAAATCACACAATCATAAACATATATATATGTGTCCACTGCTTCAATTTTGGGATGATTAATTGTCTATTCAGGTATTCCAGAGATGCAGGATACATCAAGTTGATTGTGGAGATTTAATCTGCTGCTCCTGAGTCTGCTGGGAGAAACTTCCCTTTCCCTTTGTTCACACAGCTCCTGGGTTCAGCTTTGGATCTGACCCCACCTCTGCATGTAGGTTGCCTGAGGGCGTCTGTTCCCCACCCAGACAGGATGGGGCTAAAGTGGCAGCTGATTTGGGGGCTCTGGCTCACTCAAGCCGGGGGCAGGGAGGGGTACAGAGTGCAGGGTGAGCCTGTGGTGACAGAGGCCAGCATGATGTTGCAACAGATGAGGCACACTTGTGTGTTCTCCCAGGGAAGTTCTTGGATCACGGGACCCTGGCAGTGGCGGGCTGCACAGGCTCCCAGGAGGGGAGTTGTGGACAGTGACCTGTGCTTGCACATAGACTTCTTGGTGGCTACAGCAGTGCATTAGCGTCTCATGTCTGTCTCTCGTGTCTTTGTTGATAGCCGTGGCTTGTGCCCATCTCTGGAGCTTGTTTAGGCGGTGCTGTGAATCCCCTCTCCTGGTGCACCTGGTAAAAATAGTCTCTTGCCTCATAGGCAGCTCCAGATTTTTCCCCAAACTCCCTCATGGTTAGCTGTGGTTCACTAGTCCCCTTCAGGCTATGTTCACGCAGCCAACCCCAGTCCTCTCCCTGGGATCTGACCTCCAAAGCCCAAGCCTCAGCTCCCAGCCCCCACCCACCCTGGCGGGTGAGCAGACAAGATTCTGAGGCTGCTAAGTGCTGGTCAGCACTGATCCTCTGTGTGGGAATCTCTCTGCTTAGCCCTCTGCACCCCTGTTGCTGTGCTCCCCTCCATGGCTCTGAAGCTTTCCCCCCTGCCAACCCCCCATCTCTGCCAGTGAAGGGGCTTCCTAGTGTGTAGAAACTTTTCCTCCTTCACAGCTCCCTCTCAGTGGTGCAGGCCCCTTCCCTATTCTTTTGTCTCTTTTTTTCCTTTTTTTTTTTGCCCTACCTAGGTACATGGGGAGTTTCTTGCCTTTTGGGAAGTCTGAGGTCTTCTGCCAGTGTTCAGTAGGTGTTCTGTAGGAGTTATCCCACATGTTGACGTAGTTTTGATGTATTTGTGGGGAGGAAGGTGCTCTCCATATCTTACTCCTCTGCCATCTTGAAGGCACCTCCTAGAGGGCTTTAATATCATTGTCCTGGAACTTAATTTTCTCAGGATTATCCTTTGTATCGGAGAAAAATACTGATATTATCAGCAACCTCTAATAAAGCTTCATTTATTGCTCTATTTTTAAGAGCCAAAATCTGCCTGCATTTTATCTGCCCCAGCACTGTAAAACATTCTGCAAGATCATTTTAATTCTTAATAAACTAGCAGCATGCCCCAAATCAACAGTGACTTTTAGGGGTTTCTCATCTCTTTATGTTAGTTTGCTCAAAGGGTTAGAGATGATATGTCAAAAATTAAT